>NW_026947548.1:3000000-3393000 GCF_034190915.1 Cavia porcellus | reverse complement strand
GATAGGCAGTGAGTGGCAAGGTAGGATAGAGAAAAGCACCAAGGGGTGGCCATCATGGGGAGGTAAAGCAACATGCAGTGGCAATGTAGGATAGGTTTCTGAAAAACATTGCGGGGTGGTGCGCATTGTATATGTGTGTAACATTACATTCACTAGTAGGAGTGAGAAATACATCACGGGGTGGTGTGAATCGTAGGGACTGAATAAGGATAGGCAGTGAGTGGCAATGTAGGATGGAGAAAAGCACCACGGGGTGGTCAGCATGGGGAGGTCAGGAAACATGCAGTGGCAATGTAGGATAGGTTTCTCAAAAACATCGCGGGGTGGTGCGCATTGTATGGCTGTGTAACATTACATACACCAGTAGGAGTGAGAAAAACATCACGGGGTGGTGTGAATCGTAGTGTCTGAATTAAGTTAGGCAGTGAGTGGCAATGTAGGATGGAGAAAAGCACCACGAGGTGGTCAGCATGGGGAGGTCAGGAAACATGCAGTGGCAATGTAGGATAGGTTTCTGAAAAACATCGCGGCGTTGTGCGCATGTATGGGTGTGTAACATTACATTCACTAGTAGGAGTGAGAAATACATCATGGGGTGGTGTGAATCGTAGGGTCTGTATTAGGATAGGCATGAGTGTCAATGTAGGATGTAGAAAAGCACCACGGTGTGGTCAGCATGGGGAGGTCAGGACACATGCAGTGGCAATGTAGGATAAGTTTCTGAAAAACATCGCGGGGTGGTGCGCATTGGATGGGTGTGTAACATTACATTAACTAGTAGGACAGAGAAAAACATCACGGGGTGGTTTGAGTCTTAGGGTCTGAATTAGGATAGGCAGTGAGAGGCAATATAGGATGGAGAAAAGCACAACCGGGTGGTCAGCATGGGGCGGTCAGGAAATATGCAGTGGCAATGTAGGATAGGTTTCTGAAAAACATCGCGGGGTTGTGCGCATTGGATGGGTGTGTAACATTACATTCACTAGTAGGAGTGAGAAAAACTTCACGGGGTGGCGTGAATCATAGGGTCTGAATTAGGATAGGCATTGAGTGGCAATGTAGGATGGAGAAAAGCCCCACGGGGTGGTCAGCATGGGGAGGTCAGGAAACATGCAGTGGCAATGTAGGATAGTTTTCTGAAAAACATCGCGGGGTGGTGCGCATTGTATGGTTGTGTAACATTACATTCACTAGTAGGAGAGAGAAAAACATCACGGGGTGGTGTGAATCATAGGGTCTGAATTAGGATAGGCAGTGAGTGGCAATGTAGGATGGAGAAAAGCACCACGGGGTGGTCAGCATGGGGAGGTCAGGAAACACGCAGTGGCAATGAAGGATAGGGTTCTGAAAAACATCGCGGGGTGGTGCGCATTGTATGGGTGTGCAACATTACATTCACTAGTAGGAGTGAGAAAAACATCACGGGGTGGTGTGAATCATAGGGTCTGAATTAGTATAGGGAGTGAGTGGCAATGTAGGATGGAGAAAAGCACCACGGGGTGGTCAGCATGGGGAGGTCAGGAAACATGCAGTGGCAATGCAGGATAGGTTTCTGAAAAACATCGCGAGGTGGTGCACAATGTATGGGTGTGTAACATTACATTCACTAGTAGGAGTGAGAAAAACATCACGTGGTGGTGTGAATCATAGAGTCTGAATTAGTATAGGCAGTGAGTGGCAATGTAGGAAGGAGAAAAGCACCAGGGGGGGTCAGCATGGGGATGTCAGGAAACATGCATTGGCAATGTAGGATAGGTTTCTGAAAAACATTGCTGGGTGGTGAGCATTGTATGGGTGTGTAACATTACATTCTCTAGTAGGAGTGAGAAAAACATCACGGGGTGGTGTGAATCATAGGGTCTGAATTAGGATAGGCAGTGAGTGTCAATGTAGAATGGAGAAAAGCACCATGGGGTGGCCAGCATGGGGAGGTCAGGAAACATGCAGTGGCAATGTAGGATAGGTTTCTGAAAATCATCGCGGGGTGGTGCGCAATGTATGGGTGTGTAACATGACATTGACTAGTAGGAGTGAGAAAATCATCCCGGGGTGGTGTGTATCATAGGGTCTAAATTAGGATAGGCAGTGAGTGGCAAAGTAGGATGGAGAAAAGCACCACGGGGTGGTCAGCATTGGGAGGTCAGGACAAATGCAGTGGCAATGTAGGATAGGTTTCTGAAAAACATCGCGAGGTGCTGCGCATTGTATGGGTGTGTAACATTACATTCACTTGTAGGAGTGAGAAATACATCATGGGGTGGTGTGAATCGTAGGGTCTGAATTAGGATATGCAGTGAGTGTCAATGTAGGATGGAGAAAAGCACCACGGTGTGGTCAGCATGGGGAGGTCAGGAAACATGCAGTGGCAATGTAGGATACGTTTCTGACAAACATTTCGAGGTGGTGCGCATTGTATGGGTGTGTAACATTAAATTCTCTAGTAGGAGTGAGAAAAACATCACGGGGTGGTGTGAGTCATAGGGTCTGAATTAGGATAGGCAGTGAGTGTCAACGTAGGATGGAGAAAAGCACCACAGGGTGGCCAGCATGGGGAGGTCAGGAAACATGCAGTGGGAATGTAGGATAGGTTTCTGAAAGTCATCGCGGGGTGGTGTGCAATGTATGGGTGTGTAACATGACATTCACTAGTAGGAGTGAGAAAAACATCCCGGGGTGGTGTGTATCATAAGCTCTGAATTACGATAGGCAGTGAGTGGCAATGTAGGATGGAGGAAAGCACCACGGGGTGGTCAGCATGGGGAGGTCAGGACACATGCAGTGGCAATATAGGATAGGTTTCTGAAAAACATTGCGACGTGGTGCGCATTGTATGGGTGTGTAACATTACATTCACTAGTAGGAGTGAGAAATACAACATGGGGTGATGTGAATCGTAGGGTCTGAATTAGGATAGGCAGTGAGTGTCAATGTAAGATGGAGAAAAGCACCACGGTGCTGTCAGCATGGGGATGTCAGGACACATGAAGTGGCAATGTAGGATAGTTTTCTGAAAAACATCACGGTGTGGTGTGCATTGTATGGGTGTGTAACAATACATTCACTAGTAGGAGTGAGAAATACAACACGGGGTGGTGTGAATCGTAGGGTCTGAATTAGGATAGGCAGTGAGTGTCAATGTAGGATGGAGAAAAGCACCCCGGGGTGGTTAGCATGGGGAGTTCAGGAAAAATACAGTGGCAATGTAGGATAGGTTTCTGAAAAACATCGCGGGGTGGTGCGCATTGGATGGGTGTGTAACATTACATACACTAGTAGGAGTGAGAAAAACATCATGGGTTGGTGTGAATCATAGGGTCTGAATTAGGATAGGCAGTGAGTGTCAATGTAGGATGGAGAAAAGCACCACGGGGTGGTCAGCATGGGGAGGTCAGGAAACATGCAATGGTAATGTAGGATAGGTTTCTGAAAAACATAGCGGTGTGGTGCGCATTGGATGGGTGTGCAAAATTACATTCACTAGTAGGAGTGAGAAAAACATCATGGGGTGGTGTGAATCATAGTGTCTGAATTAGGATAGGCAGTGAGTGGCAAGGTAGGATAGAGAAAAGCACCACGGGGTGGCCATCATGGGGAGGTAAAGAAACATGCAGTGGCAATGTAGGATACGTTTGTGAAAAACATTGCGGGGTGGTGCGCCTTGTATATGTGTGTAACATTACATTCACTAGTAGGAGTGAGAAATACATCATGGGGTGATGCGAATCGTAGGGTCTGAATTAGGATAGGCAGTGAGTGTAAATGTAGGATGGAGAAAAGCACCACGGTGTGGTCAGCATGGGGAGGTCAGGACACATGCAGTGGCAATGTAGGATCGGTTTCTGAAAAACATCACGGGGTGGTGCGCATTGTATGGGTGTGTAACATTACATTCACTAGTAGGAGTGAGAAATACATCACGGGGTGGTGTGAATCGTAGGGACTGAATTAGGATAGGCAGTGAGTGGCAATGTAGGATGGAGAAAAGCACCACGAGGTGGTCAGCATGGGGAGGTCAGGAAATATGCAGTGGCAATATAGTATAGGTTTCTGAAAAACATCGCGGGGTGGTGCGCATTGTATGGGTGTGTAACATTACATTCACTAGTAGGAGTGAGAAAAACATCCCGGGGTGGTGTGTATCATAGGGTCTGAATTAGGATAGGCAGTGAGTGGCAATGTAGGATGGAGAAAAGCACCACGGGTTGGTAAGCACGGTGAGGTCCGGACACATTCAGTGGCAAAGTAGGATAGGTTTCTTAAAAACATCGCGACGTTGTGCGCATGTATGGGTGTGTAACATTACATTCACTAGTAGGAATGAGAAATACATCATGGGGTGGTGTGAATCGTAGGGTCTGTATTAGGATAGGCAGTGAGTGTCAATGTAGGATGGAGAAAAGCACCACGGTGTGGTCAGCATGGGGAGGTCAGGACACATGCAGTGGCAATGTAGGATCGGTTTCTGAAAAATCTCGCATGGTGGTTCGCATTGTATGAGTGTGTAACATTACATTCACTAGTAGGAGTGAGAAAAACATCACGGGGTGTTGTGAATCATAGGGTCTCAATTAAGATAGGCCGTGTGTGGCAATGTAGGATGGAGAAAAGCACCACGGGGTGGCCAGCATGGGGAAGTCAGGAAACATGCCGTGGCAATGTAGGATAGGTTTCGGAAAAACATCGCAGGATGGAGGGCATTATATGGGTGTGTAACATTACATTCACTAGTAGGAGTGAGAAAAACATCACGGGGTGGTTTAAATCATAGGGTCTGAATTAGGATAGGCAGTGAATGGCAATGTAGGATGGAGAAAAGCACCACGGGGTGGTCAGCATGGGGAGGTCACGAAACATGCAGTGGCAATGTAGGATAGGTTTCTGAAAAACATCGCAGGTTGGTGCGCATTGTATGGGTGTGTAACATTTCATTCACTATTAGGAGTTAGAAAAACATTACGGGGTGGTGTGAATCATAGGGTCTGAATTAGGATAGGCAGTGAGTGGCAATGTAGGATGGAGAAAAGCACCACGGGTTGGTCAGCATGGGGAGGTCAGGAAACATGAAGTGGCAATGTAGGATAGTTTTCTGAAAAACATTGCGGGGTGGTGCGCATTGTATGGGTGTGTAACATTATATTCACAAGTAGGAGTGAGAAAAACATCACGGGGTGGTGTGAATCATAGGGTCTGAATTAGGATAGGCAGTGAGTGGCAATGTAGGATGGAGAAAAGCACAATGGTCAGCATGGGGAGGTCAGGACACATGCAGTGGCAATGTAGGATAGGTTTCTGTAAAACATCGCGGGGTGGTGCGCATTGTATGGGTGTGTAACATTACATTCACTAGTAGGAGTGAGAAATACATCACGGGGTGGTGTGAATCTTAGCGTCTGAATTAGGATAGGCAGTGAGTGTCAATATATGATGGAGAAAAGCACCACGGGGTGGTTAGAATGGGGAATTCAGGAAACATGCAGTGGCAATGTTGGATAGGTTTCTGAAAAACATCGCGGGGTGGTGCGCATTCGATGGGTGTGTAACATTACATTCACTAGTAGGAGTGAGAAAAACATCACGGGCTGTTGTGAATCATAGGGTCTGAATTAGAATAGGCAGTGAGTGTCAATGTAGGATGGAGAAAAGCACCACGGTGTGGTCAGCATGGGGAGGTCAAGAAACATGCAGTGGCAATGTAGGATAGGTTTCTGAAAAACATCGCGGGATGGTGCGCATTGGATGGGTGTGTAAAATTACATTCTCTAGTAGGAGTGAGAAAAACATCACGGGGTGGTGTGAATCATAGGGTCTGAATTAGGATAGGAAGTGAGTGGCAAGGTAGGATAGAGAAAAGCACCATGGGGTGGCCATCATGAGGAGGTAAGGAAACATGCAGTGGCAATGTAGGATAGGTTTCTCAAAAACATTGCGGGGTGGTGCGCATTGTATGGGTGTTTAACATTAAATTTTCTAGTAGGAGTGAGAAAAACATCACGGGGTGGTGTGAGTCATAGGGTCTGAATTAGGATAGGCAGTGAGTGTCAACGTAGGATGGAGAAAAGCACCACAGGGTGGCCAGCATGGGGAGGTCAGGAAATATGCAGTGGTAATGTAGGATAGGTTTCTAAAAATCATCGCGGGGTGGTGCGCAATATATGGGTGTGTAACATGACATTCACTAGTAGGAGTGAGAAAAACAACCCGGGGTGGTGTGTATCATAGGCTCTAAATTACGATAGGCAGTGAGTGGCAATGTAGGATGGAGGAAAGCACCACGGGGTGGTCAGCATGGGGAGGTCCGGACACATACAGTGGCAATGTAGGATAGGTTTCTGAAAAAACATCGCGACGTGGTGCGCATTGTATGGGTGTGTAACATTACATTTACTAGTAGGAGTGAGAAATACAACATGGGGTGATGTGAATCGTAGGGTCTGAATTAGGATAGGCAGTGAGTGTCAATGTAGGATGGAGAAAAGCACCACGGTGCTGTCAGCATGGGGATGTCAGGACACATGCAATGGCAATGTAGGATAGTTTTCTGAAAAACATCACGGTGTGGTGCGCATTGTATGGGTGTGTAATATTACATTCACTAGTAGGAGTGAGAAATACATCACGGGGTGGTGTGAATCGTAGGGACTGAATTAGGATAGGCAGTGAGTGGCAATGTAGGATGGAGAAAAGCACCACGGGGTGGTCAGCATGGAGAGGTCAGGAAACATGCAGTGGCAATGTAGGATAGGTTTCTCAAAAACATTGCGGGGTGGTGCGCATTGTATGGCTGTGTAACATTACATACACCAGTAGGAGTGAGAAAAACATCACGGGGTGGTGTGAATCGTAGTGTCTGAATTAGGATAGGCAGTGAGTGGCAATGTAGGATGGAGAAAAGCACCACGAGGTGGTCAGCATGGGGAGGTCAGGAAACATGCAGTGGCAATATAGTATAGGTTTCTGAAAAACATCGCGGGGTGGTGCGCATTGTATGGGTGTGTAACATTACATTCACTAGTAGGAGTGACAAAAACATCCCGGGGTGGTGTGTATCATAGGGTCTGAATTAGGATAGGCAGTGAGTGGCAATGTAGGATGGAGAAAAGCACCACGGGTTGGTCAGCACGGTGAGGTCAGGACACATTCAGTGGCTATGTAGGATAGGTTTCTGAAAAACATCGCGACGTTGTGCGCATGTATGGGTGTGTAACATTACATTCACTAGTAGGAGTGAGAAATACATCATGGGGTGGTGTGAATCGTAGGGTCTGTATTAGGATAGGCAGTGAGTGTCAATGTAGGATGGAGAAAAGCACCACGGTGTGGTCAGCATGGGGAGGTCAGGACACATGCAGTGGCAATGTAGGATCGGTTTCGGAAAAACATCGCAGGATGGAGCAGATTATATGGGTGTGTAACATTACATTCACTAGTAGGAGTGAAAAAAACATCACGGGGTGGTTTGAATCATAGGGTCTGAATTAGGATAGGCAGTGAGTGGCAATGTAGGATGGAGTAAAGCACCACGGGGTGGTCAGCATGGGGAGGTCAGGAAACATGCAGTGGCAATGTAGGACAGGTTTCTGAAAAACAACGCAGGTTGGTGCGCATTGTATGGGTGTGTAACATTTCATTCACTATTAGGAGTGAGAAAAACATTACGGGGTGGTGTGAATCATAGGGTCTGAATTAGGATAGGCAGTGAGTGGCAATGTAGGATGGAGAAAAGCACCACGGGTTGGTCAGCATGGGGAGGTCAGGAAACATGAAGTGGCAATGTAGGATAGGTTTCTGAAAAACATCGCGGGGTGGTGCGCATTGTATGGGTGTGTAACATTACATTCTCTAGTAGGAGTGAGAAATACATCACGGGGTGGTGTGAATATTAGCGTCTGAATTAGGATAGGCAGAGAGTGTCAATATAGGATGGAGAAAAGCACCACGGGGTGGTTAGCATGGGGAGTTCAGGAAACATGCAGTGGCAATGTAGGATAGGTTTCTGAAAAACATCGCGGGGTGGTGCGCATTGGATGGGTGTGTAAAATTACATTCACTAGTAGGAGTGAGAAAAACATCACGGGGTGGTGTGAATCATAGGGTCTGAATTAGGATAGGAAGTGAGTGGCAAGGTAAGATAGAGAAAAGCACCTTGGGGTGGCCATCATGGGGAGGTAAGGAAACATGCAGTGGCAATGTAGGATAGGTTTCTCAAAAACATTGCGGGGTGGTGCTCATTGTATGGGTGTGTAACATTACATTCACTAGTAGAAGTGAGAAAGTCATCACGGGGTGGTGTGAATCATAGGGCCTCAAATAGGATAGGCAGTGAGTGGCAATATAGGATGGAGAAAAGCACCACGGGGTATTCAGCATGGGGAGGTCAGGACAAATGCAGTGGCAATGTAGGATTGGTTTCTGACAAACATCGCGGGGTGGTGCGCATTGTATGGGTGTGTAACATTACATTCACTAGTAGGAGTGAGAAAAACATCACGGGGTGGTGTGAGTTATAGGGTCTGAATTAGGATAGGCAGTGAGTGGCAATGCAGGATGGAGAAAAGCACAACCGGGTGGTCAGCATGGGGAGGTCAGGACACATGGAGTGGCAGTGTAGGATAGGTTTCTGAAAAACATCGCGGGTTGGTGCGCATTGTATGGGTGTGTAACATTACATTCACTAGTAGGAGTGAGAAATACATCACGGGATGGTGTGAATCGTACGGTCTGAATTAGGATAGGCAGTGTGTGTCAATGTAGGATGGAGAAAAGCACCACGGGGTGGTCAGCATTGGGAGGTCAGGACAAATGCAGTGGCAATGTAGGATAGGTTTCTGAAAAACATCGCGAAGTGCTGCGCATTGTATGGGTGTGTAACATTACATTCACTAGTAGGAGTGAGAAATACATCATGGGGTGGTGTGAATCATAGGGTCTGAATTAGGATATGCAGTGAGTGTCAATGTAGGATGGAGAAAAGCACCACGGTGTGGTCAGCATGGGGAGGTTAGGAAACATGCAGTGGCAATGTAGGATACGTTTCTGACAAACATTTCGAGGTGGTGCGCATTGTATGGGTGTGTAACATTAAATTCTCTAGTAGGAGTGAGAAAAACATCACGGGGTGGTGTGAGTCATAGGGTCTGAATTAGGATAGGCAGTGAGTGGCAATGTAGGATGGAGAAAAGCACCACAGGGTGGCCAGCATGGGGAGGTCAGGAAACATGCAGTGGGAAGGTAGGATAGGTTTCTGAAAATCATCGCGTGGTGGTGCGCAATGTATGGGTGTGTAACAAGACATTCACTAGTAGGAGTGAGAAAAACATCCCGGGGTGGTGTGTATCATAGGCTCTGAATTACGATAGGCAGTGAGTGGCAATGTAGGATAGAGAAAAGCACCACGGGGTGGTCAGCATTGGGAGGTCAGGACAAATGCAGTGGCAATGTAGGATAGGTTTCTGAAAAACATCGCGACGTGCTGCGCATTGTATGGGTGTGTAACATTACATTCACTAGTAGGAGTGAGAAATACATCATGGGGTGGTGTGAATCGTAGGGTCTGAATTAGGATATGCAGTGAGTGTCAATGTAAGATGGAGAAAAGCACCACGGTGTGGTCAGCATGGGGAGGTCAGGAAACATGCAGTGGCAATGTAGGATACGTTTCTGACAAACATTTCGAGGTGGTGCGCATTGTATGGGTGTGTAACATTAAATTCTCTAGTAGGAGTGAGAAAAACATCACGGGGTGGTGTGAGTCATAGGGTCTGAATTAGGATAGGCAGTGAGTGTCAACGTAGGATGGAGAAAAGCACCACAGGGTGGCCAGCATGGGGAGGTCAGGAAACATGCAGTGGGAATGTAGGATAGGTTTCTGAAAATCATCGCTGGGTGGTGCGCAATGTATGGGTGTGTAACAAGACATTCACTAGTAGGAGTGAGAAAAACATCCCGGGGTGGTGTGTATCATAGGCTCTGAATTACGATAGGCAGTGAGTGGCAATGTAGGATGGAGGAAAGCACCACGGGGTGGTCAGCATGGGGAGGTCAGGACACATGCAGTGGCAATGTAGGATAGGTTTCTGAAAAACATCGCGACGTGGTGCGCATTGTATGGGTGTGTAACATTACATTCACTAGTAGGAGTGAGAAATACAACATGGGGTGTTGTGAATCGTAGGGTCTGAATTAGGATAGGCAGTAAGTGTCAATGTAGGATGGAGAAAAGCACCACGGTGCTGTCAGCATGGGGATGTCAGGACACATGCAGTGGCAATGTAGGATAGTTTTGTGAAAAACATCACGGTGTGGTGCGCATTGTATGGGTGTGTAACAATACATTCACTAGTAGGAGTGAGAAATACAACACGGGGTGGTGTGAATCGTAGGGTCTGAATTAGGATAGGCAGGGAGTGTCAATGTAGGATGGAGAAAAGCACCCCGGGGTGGTTACCATGGGGAGTTCAGGAAAAATGCAGTGGCAATGTAGGATAGGTTTCTGAAAAACATCGCGGGGTGATGCGCATTTTATGGGTGTGTAACATTACATACACTAGTAGGAGTGAGAAAAACATCATGGGTTGGTGTGAATCATAGGGTCTGAATTAGGATAGGCAGTGAGTGTCAATGTAGGATGGAGAAAAGCACCACGGGGTGGTCAGCATGGGGAGGTCAGGAAACATGCAATGGTAATGTAGGATAGGTTTCTGAAAAACATAGCGGTGTGGTGCGCATTGGATGGGTGTGTAAAATTACATTCACTAGTAGGAGTGAGAAAAACATCACGGGGTGGTGTGAATCATAGTGTCTGAATTAGGATAGGCAGTGAGTGGCAAGGTAGGATAGAGAAAAGCACCACGGGGTGGCCATCATGGGGAGGTAAAGAAACATGCAGTGGCAATGTAGGATAGGTTTCTGAAAAACATTGCGGGGTGGTGCGCATTGTATATGTGTGTAACATTACATTCACTAGTAGGAGTGAGAAATACATCATAGGGTGATGTGAATCGTAGGGTCTGAATTAGGATAGGCAGTGAGTGTAAATGTAGGATGGAGAAAAGCACCACGGTGTGGTCAGCATGGGGAGGTCAGGACACATGCAGTGGCAATGTAGGATCGGTTTCTGAAAAACATCACGGGGTGGTGCGCATTGTATGGGTGTGTAACATTATATTCACTAGTAGGAGTGAGAAAAACATCACGGGGTGGTGTGAATCATAGGGTCTGAATTAGTATAGGCAGTGAGTGGCAATGTAGGATGGAGAAAAGCACAACCTCGTGGTCAGCATGGGGAGGTCAGGACACATGCAGTGGCAATGTAGGATAGGTTTCGGTAAAACATCGCGGGGTGGTGCGCATTGTATGGGTGTGTAACATTACATTCACTAGTAGGAGTGAGAAATACATCACGGGGTGTTGTGAATCTTAGCTTCTGAATTAGGATAGGCAGTGAGTGTCAATATAGGATGGAGAAAAGCACCACGGAGTGGTTAGCATGGGGAGTTCAGGAAACATGCAGTGGCAATGTAGGATAGGTTTCTGAAAAACATCGCGGGGTGGTGCGCATTGGATGGGTGTGTAAAATTACATTCACTAGTAGGAGTGAGAAAAACATTACGGGGTGGTGTGAATCATAGGGTCTGAATTAGGATAGGAAGTGAGTGGCAAGGTAGGATAGAGAAAAGCACCATGGGGTGGCCATCATGGGGAGCTAAGGAAACATGCAGTGGCAATGTAAGATAGGTTTCTCAAAAACATTGCGGGGTGGTGCTCATTGTATCTGTGTGTAACATTACATTCACTAGTAGAAGTGAGAAAGTCATCACGGGGTGGTGTGAATCATAGGGTCTGAAATAGGATAGGCAGTGAGTGGCAATATAGGATGGAGAAAAGCACCACGGGGTATTCAGCATGGGGAGGTCAGGACAAATGCATTGGCAATGTAGGATAGGTTTCTGAAAAACATTGCGGGGTGGTGCTCATTTTATGGGTGTGTAACATTACATTCACTAGTAGGAGTGAGAAATACATCATGTGGTGGTGTGAATCGTAGGGTCTGAATTAGGATATGCAGTGGGTGTCAATGTAGGATGGAGAAAAGCACCACGGTGTGGTCAGCATGGGGAGGTCAGGAAACATGCAGTGGCAATGTAGGATACGTTTCTGACAAACATTTCGAGGTGGTGCGCATTGTATGGGTGTGTAACATTAAATTCTCTAGTAGGAGTGAGAAAAACATCACTGGGTGGTGTGAGTCATAGGGTCTGAATTAGGATAGGCAGTGAGTGTCAACGTAGGATGGAGAAAAGCACCACAGGGTGGCCAGCATGGGGAGGTCAGGAAACATGCAGTGGGAATGTAGGATACGTTTCTGAAAATCATCGCAGGGTGGTGCGCAATGTATGGGTGTGTAACATTACATTCACTAGTAGGAGTGAGAAATACATCATGTGGTGGTGTGAATCGTAGGGTCTGAATTAGGATAGGCAGTTGAGTGTAAATGTAGGATGGAGAAAAGCACCACGGTGTGGTCAGCATGGGGAGGTCAGGACACATGCAGTGGCAATGTAGGATCGGTTTCTGAAAAACATCACGGGGTGGTGCGCATTGTATGGGTGTGTAACATTACATTCACTAGTAGGAGTGAGAAATACATCACGGGGTGGTGTGAATCGTAGGGACTGAATTAGGATAGGCAGTGAGTGGCAATGTAGGATGGAGAAAAGCATCACGGGGTGGTCAGCATGGGGAGGTCAGGAAACATGCAGTGGCAATGTAGGATATTTTTCTGAAAAACATTGCGGGTGGTGCATATTGTATGTGTGTGTAAAATTTCATTCAGTAGTAGGAGTGAGAAAACCGTCACGGGTGGGAGTGAATCATAGGTTCTGAATTATGATAGGCAGTGAGTGGCAATGTAGGATGGAGAAAAGCAACACGGGTTGGTCAGCATGGGGTGTTCAGGAAACATGTAGTGGCAATGTAGGATAGGTTTCTGAAAAACATCAAGGGGTGGTTCGCATTGTATGAGTGTGTAACATTACATTCACTAGTAGGAGTGAGAAAAACATCACGGGGTGGTGTGAATCGTAGTGTGTGAATTAGGATAGGCAGTGAGTGGCAATGTAGGATGGAGAAAAGCACCACGAGGTGGTCAGCATGGGGAGGTCAGGAAACATGCAGTGGCAATATAGTATAGGTTTCTGAAAAACATCGCGGGGTGGTGCGCATTGTATGGGTGTGTAACATTCCATTCACTAGTAGGAGTGAGAAAAACATCACATGGTGGTGTGAATCATGGGGTCTCAATTAGGATAGGCAGTGAGTTGCTATGTAGGATGGAGAAAAGCACCACGGGGTGGTCAGCATGAGGAGGTCAGGACACATCCAGTGGCTATGTAGGATAGGTTTCTGAAAAATCTCTCATGGTGGTGTGCATTGTATGAGTGTGAAACATTACATTCACTAGTAGGAGTGAGAAAACCATCACGGGGTGGTTTGAATCATGGGTCTGAATTAGGATAGGCAGTGAGTGGCAATGTTCAATGGAGAAAAGCACCACGGGGTGGCCAGCATGTGGTAGTCAGGAAACATGCAGTGGCTATGTAGGATAGGTTTCTGAAAAACATCGCAGGATGGAGCGCATTTTATGGGTGTGTAACATTACATTCACTAATAGGAGTGAGAAAAACATCACGGGGTGGTTTGAATCATAGGGTCTGAATTAGGATAGGCCGTGAGTGGCAATGTAGGATGGAGAAAAGCACCACGGGGTGGTCAGCATGGGGAGGTCAGGAAACAGGCAGTGGCAATGTAGGATAGGTTTCTGAAACACATCGTGGGGTGGTGCGCATTGTATGGGTGTGTAACATTACATTCCCTAGTAGGAGTGAGAAAAACATCACGGGGTCGTTTGAATCATAGGGTCTGAATTAGGATAGGCAGTGAGTGGCAATGTAGGATGGAGAAAAGCACCACGGGTTGGTCAGCATGGGGACGTCAGGAAACATGAAGGGGCAATATAGGATAAGTTTCTGAAAAACATCGCGGGTTGGTGCGCATTGTATGGGTGTGTAATATTACATTCACAACAAGCAGTGAGAAAAACAACACGGGGTGGTTTGAATCATAGGGTCTGAATTAGGATAGGCAGTGAGTGGCAATCTAGGATGGAGAAAAGCACCATGGGGTGGTCAGCATGGGGAGGTCAGTAAACTTGCAGTGGCAATGTAGGATAGGTTTCCGAAAAACATCGCGAGGTGGTGCGCATTGTATGGGAGTGTAACATTACAATCACTAGTAGGAGTGAGAAAAACATCACGGGGTGGTGTGACTCATAGGGACTGAAATAGGTTAGGCAGTGAGTGGCAATGTAGGATGGAGAAAAGCACAACCGGGTGGTCAACATGGGGAGCTCAGGACACATGCAGTGGCAATGTAGGATAGGTTTTTGAAAAACATTGCGGGGTGGTGCGCATTGTATGGGTGTGTAATATTACATTCCCTCACTAGTAGGAATGACAAATACATCACGGGGTGGTGTGAATCATAGGGACTGAAATAGGATAGGCAGTGAGTGGCAATGTAGGATGGAGAAAAGCACCACCGGGTGGTCAACATGGGGAGCTCAGGACACATGCAGTGGCAATGTAGGATAGGTTTCTGAAAAACATCGCGGGGTGGTGCGCATTGTATGGGTGTGTAACATTACATTCACCAGTAGGAGTGAGAAAAACATCACGGGGTGGTGTGAATCGTAGGGTCTGAATTAGGATAGGCAGTGAGTGGCAATGTAGGATGGAGAAAAGCACCACGGGGTGGTCAGCATGGGGAGGTCAGGAAACATGCAGTGGCAATGTAGGATAGGTTTCTGAAAAACATCGGGGATGGTGCGCATTGTATGGGTGTGTAACATTACATTCACTAGTAGGAGTGAGAAAAACATCACGGGGTGGTTTGAATCATAGGGTCTGAATTAGGATAGGCACTGAGTGGCAATGTAGGATGGAGAAAAGCACCACGGGGTGGTCAGCATGTGGAGGTCAGGAAACATGCAGTGGCAATGTAGGATAGGTTTCTGAAAAACATTGCGGGGTGGTGCGCATTGTATGGTTGTGTAACATTACATTCACTAGTAGGGGTGAGAAAAACATCACGGGGTGGTGTGAATCATAGGGTCTGAATTAAGATAGGGATTGAGAGGCAATGTAGGATGGATAAAAGCACCATGGGGTGGCCAGCATGGGGAGCTCAGGAAACATGCAGTGGCAATGTAGGATAGGTTTCGGAAAAACATCGCGTGGTGGTGCGCATTGTATGAGTGTGTAACATTACATTCACTAGTAGGAGTGAGAAAAACATCCCGGGGTGGTGTGAGTCATACGGTCTGAATTAGAAAAGGCATTGAGTGGCAATGTAGGATGGAGAAAAGCACCACGGGTTTGGTCAGCATGGGGAGGTCAGGACAAATGCGGTGGCAATGTAGGATAGGTTTCTCAAAAACATCGGGGGGTGGTGCGCATTGTATGGGTGTGTTACATTACGTTCACTAGTAGGAGTGATAAAAACATCACAGGGTGGTGTGAATCATAGGGTGTGAATTAGGATAGGCAGTGAGTGGCAATGTAGGATGGAGAAAAGCACCACCGCGTGGTCAACATGGAGAGCACAGGACACATGCAGTGGCAATGTAGGATAGGTTTCTGAAAAACATCGCGGGGTGGTACGCATTGTATGGGTGTGTAACATTACTTTCACTAGTAGGAGTGAGAAAAACATCACGGGGTGGTGTGAATCATAGGGTCAGAATTAGGATAGGCAGTGAGTGGCAATGTAGGATGGAGAAAAGCACCACGGGATGGTCAGCATGGGGAGGTCAGGAAACATGCAGTGGCAATGTAGGATAGGTTTCTGAAAAACATCGCGGGGTGGTGCGCATTGTATGGCTGTGTAACATTGCATTCCCTAGTAGGAGTGAGAAAAACATCACGGGGTGGTGTGAATCATAGTGTCTGAAATAGGATAGGCAGTCAGTGGCAATGTAGGATGGAGAAAAGCACCACGAGGTGGTCAGCATGGGGAGGTCAGGAAACATGCAGTGGCAATGTAGTATAGGTTTCTGAAAAACATCGCGGGGTGGTGCGCATTGTATGGGTGTGTCACATTACATTCCCTAGTAGGAGTGAGAAAAACTTCACGGGGTGGTGTGAATCATAGGGTCTGAATTAGGATAGGCAGTGAGTTGCTATGTAGGATGGAGAAAAGCACCAAGGGGTGGTCAGCATGAGGAGGACAGGACACATCCAGTGGCAATGTAGGATAGGTTTCTGAAAAATCTCGCATGGTGGTGTGCATTGTATGAGTGTGTAAAATTACATTCACTAGTAGGAGTGAGAAAACCATCACGGGGTGGTTTGAATCATGGGTCTGAATTAGGATAGGCAGTGAGTGGCAATGTTCGATGGAGAAAAGCACCACGGGGTGGCCAGCATGTGGTAGTCAGGAAACATGCAGTGGCTATGTAGGATAGGTTTCTGAAAAACATCGCAGGATGGAGCGCATTTTATGGGTGTGTAACATTACATTCACTAATAGGAGTGAGAAAAACATCACGGGGTGGTTTGAATCATAGGGTCTGAATTAGGATAGGCCGTGAGTGGCAATGTAGGATGGAGAAAAGCACCACGGGGTGGTCAGCATGGGGAGGTCAGGAAACAGGCAGTGGCAATGTAGGATAGGTTTCTGAAACACATCGTGGGGTGGTGCGCAATGTATGGGTGTGTAACATTACATTCCCTAGTAGGAGTGAGAAAAACATCACGGGGTCGTTTGAATCATAGGGTCTGAATTAGGATAGGCAGTGAGTGGCAATGTAGGATGGAGAAAAGCACCACGGGTTGGTCAGCATGGGGACGTCAGGAAACATGAAGGGGCCATATAGGATAAGTTTCTGAAAAACATCGCGGGTTGGTGCGCATTGTATGGGTGTGTAATATTACATTCACAACAAGCAGTGAGAAAAACAACACGGGGTGGTTTGAATCATAGGGTCTGAATTAGGATAGGCAGTGAGGGGCAATCTAGGATGGAGAAAAGCACCACGGGGTGGTCAGCATGGGGAGGTCAGTAAACTTGCAGTGGCAATGTAGGATAGGTTTCTGAAAAACATCGCGGGGTGGTGCGCATTGTATGGGAGTGTAACATTACAATCACTAGTAGGAGTGAGAAAAACATCACGGGGTGGTGTGACTCATAGGGACTGAAATAGGATAGGCAGTGAGTGGCAATGTAGGATGGAGAAAAGCACAACCGGGTGGTCAACATGGGGAGCTCAGGACACATGCAGTGGCAATGTAGGATAGGTTTTTGAAAAACATTGCGGGGTGGTGCGCATTGTATGGGTGTGTAATATTACATTCCCTCACTAGTAGGAATGACAAATACATCACGGGGTGGTGTGAATCATAGGGACTGAAATAGGATAGGCAGTGAGTGGCAATGTAGGATGGAGAAAAGCACCACCGGGTGGTCAACATGGGGAGCTCAGGACACATGCAGTGGCAATGTAGGATAGGTTTCTGAAAAACATCGCAGGGTGGTGCGCATTGTATGGGTGTGTAACATTTCATTCACCAGTAGGAGTGAGAAAAACATCACGGGGTGGAGTGAATCGTAGGGTCTGAATTAGGATAGGCAGTGAGTGGCAATGTAGGATGGAGAAAAGCACCACGGGGTGGTCAGCATGGGGAGGTCAGGAAACATGCAGTGGCAATGTAGGATAGGTTTCTGAAAAACATCGGGGATGGTGCGCATTGTATGGGTGTGTAACATTACATTCACTAGTAGGAGTGAGAAAAACATCACGGGGTGGTTTGAATCATAGGGTCTGAATTAGGATAGGCAGTGAGTGGCAATGTAGGATGGAGAAAAGCACCACGGGGTGGTCAGCATGTGGAGGTCAGGAAACATGCAGTGGGAATGTAAGATAGGTTTCTGAAAAACATTGCGGGGTGGTGCGCATTGTATGGGTGTGTAACATTACATTCACTAGTAGGGGTGAGAAAAACATCACGGGGTGGTGTGAATCATAGGGTATGAATTAAGATAGGGAGTGAGAGGCAATGTAGGATGGATAAAAGCACCATGGGGTGGCCAGCATGGGGAGCTCAGGAAACATGCAGTGGCAATGTAGGATAGGTTTCGGAAAAACATCGCGTGGTGGTGCGCATTGTATGAGTGTGTAACATTACATTCACTAGTAGGAGTGAGAAAAACATCACGGGGTGGTGTGAGTCATACGGGCTGAATTAGAAAAGGCAGTGAGTGGCAATGTAGGATGGAGAAAAGCACCACGGGTTTGGTCAGCATGGGGAGGTCAGGACACATGCGGTGGCAATGTAGGATAGGTTTCTCAAAAACATCGGGGGGTGGTGCGCATTGTATGGGTGTGTTACATTACGTTCACTAGTAGGAGTGATAAAAACATCACAGGGTGGTGTGAATCATAGGGTGTGAATTAGGATAGGCAGTGAGTGGCAATGTAGGATGGAGAAAAGCACCACCGCGTGGTCAACATGGGGAGCACAGGACACATGCAGTGGCAATGTAGGATAGGTTTCTGAAAAACATCGCGGGGTGGTACGCATTGTATGGGTGTGTAACATTACTTTCACTAGTAGGAGTGAGAAAAACATCACGGGGTGGTGTGAATCATAGGGTCAGAATTAGGATAGGCAGTGAGTGGCAATGTAGGATGGAGAAAAGCACCACAGGATGGTCAGCATGGGGAGGTCAGGAAACATGCAATGGCAATGTAGGATAGGTTTCTGAAAAACATCGCGGGGTGGTGCGCATTGTATGGCTGTGTAACATTACATTCCCTAGTAGGAGTGAGAAAAACATCACGGGGTGGTGTGAATCATAGTGTCTGAAATAGGATAGGCAGTCAGTGGCAATGTAGGATGGAGAAAAGCACCACGAGGTGGTCAGCATGGGGAGGTCAGGAAACATGCAGTGGCAATGTAGTATAGGTTTCTGAAAAACATCGCGGGGTGGTGCGCATTGTATGGGTGTGTCACATTACATTCCCTAGTAGGAGTGAGAAAAACATCACGGGGTGGTGTGAATCATAGGGTCTGAATTAGGATAGGCAGTGAGTTGCTATGTAGGATGGAGAAAAGCACCAAGGGGTGGTCAGCATGAGGAGGACAGGACACATCCAGTGGCAATGTAGGATAGGTTTCTGAAAAATCTCGCATGGTGGTGCGCATTTTATGAGTGTGTAACATTACATTCACTAGTAGTAGTTAGAAAAACATCACGGGGTGGTGTGAATCATAGGGTCTGAATTAGGATAGGCAGTCAGTGGCAATGTAGGATGGAGTAAAGCACCAAGGGGTGGCCAGCATGGGGAGGTCAGGAAACATGCAGTGGCAATGTAGGATAGGTTTCTGAAAAACATCGCAGGATGGAGTGCATTGTATGGGTGTGTAACATTACATTCACTAGTAGAAGTGAGAAAAACATCATGGGGTGGTTTGAATCATAGGGTCTGAATTAGGATAGGCAGTGAGTGGCAATGTAGGATGGAGAAAAGCACAACCGGGTGGTCAGCATGGGGAGGTCAGGACACATGCAGTGGCAATGTAGGAGAGGTTTCTGTAAAACATCGCGGGGTGGTGCGCAATGTATGGGTGTGTAACATTACATTCACTAGTAGGAGTGAGAAATACATCACGGGGTGGTGTGAATCTTAGCGTCTGAATTAGGATAGGCAGTGAGTGTCAATATAGGATGGAGAAAAGCACCACGGGGTGGTTAGCATGGGGAGTTCAGGAAACTTGCAGTGGCAATGTAGGATAGGTTTCTGAAAAACATCGCGGGGTGGTGCGCATTTGATGGGTGTGTAACATGACATTCACTAGTAGGAGTGAGAAAAACATCACGGGGTGGTGTGAATCATAGGGTCTGAACTAGGATCTGAAGTGAGTGGCAAGGTAGGATAGAGAAAAGCACCATGGGGTGGCCATCATGGGGAGGTAAGGAAACATGCAGTGGCAATGAAGGATAGGTTTCTCAAAAACATTGCGGGGTGGTGCACATTGTATGGGTGTGTAACATTACATTCACTAGTAGGAGTGAGAAAAACATCACGGGGTGGTGTGAATCATAGATCCTGAAGTAGTATAGGCAGTGAGTGGCAATGTAGGATGGAGAAAAGCACCACGGTGCTGTCAGCATGGGGATGTCAGGACACATGGAGTGGCAATGTAGGATAGTTTTCTGAAAAACATCACGGGGTGGTGCGCATTGTATGGGTGTGTAACAATACATTCACTAGTAGGAGTGAGAAATACAACACGGGGTGGTGTGAATCGTAGGGTCTGAATTAGTTTAGGAAGTGAGTGTCAATGTAGGATGGAGAAAAGCACCCCGGGGTGGTTAGCATGGGGAGTTCAGGAAAAATGCTGTGGCAATGTAGGATAGTTTTCTGTAAAACATCGCGGGGTGGTGCGCATTGGATGGGTGTGTAACATTAGATACACTAGTAGGAGTGAGAAAAACATCATGGGTTGGTGTGAATCATAGGGTCTGAATTAGGATAGGCAGTGAGTGTCAATGTAGGATGGAGAAAAGCACCACAGGGTGGTCAGCATGGGGAGGTCGGGAAACATGAAATGGTAATGTAGGATAGGTTTCTGAAAAACATAACCATGTGGTGCACATGGGATGGGTGTGTAAAATTACATTCACTATTAGGAGTGAGAAAATCATCACGGGGTGGTGTGAATCATAGTGTCTGAATTAGGATAGGCAGTGAGTGTCAAGGTAGGATAGAGAAAAGCACCACGGGGTGGCCATCATGGGGAGGTAAAGAAACATGCAGTGGCCATGTAGGATAGGTTTCTGAAAAGCCTCGTGGGGTGGTGCGCATTGTATGGGTGTGTCACATTACATTCCCTAGTAGAAGTGAGAAAAACATCACGGGGTGGTGTGAATCATAGGGTCTGAATTAGGATAGGCAGTGAGTTGCTATGTAGAATGGCGAAAAGAACCAAGGGGTGGTCAGCATGAGAAGGACAGGACACATCCAGTGGCAATGTAGGATAGGTTTCTGAAAAATCTCGCATGGTGGTGCGCATTGTATGAGTGTGTAACATTACATTCACTAGTAGTAGTGAGAAAAACATCACGGGGTGGTGTGAATCATAGGGTCTGAATTAGGATAGGCAGTGAGTGGCAATGTAGGATGGAGTAAAGCACCAAGGGGTGGCCAGCATGGAGAGGTCAGGAAACATGCAGTGGCAATGTAGGATAGGTTTCTGAAAAACATCGCAGGATGGAGTGCACTGTATGGGTGTGTAACATTACATTCACTAGTAGAAGTGAGAAAAACATCATGGGGTGGTTTGAATCATAGGGTCTGAATTAGGATAGGCAGTGAGTGGCAATGTAGGATGGAGAAAAGCACCACGGGGTGGACAGAATATGGAGGTCAGGAAACATGCAGTGGCAATGTAGGATAGGTTTCTAAAAAACATCGCGGGGTGGTGCGCATTGGATGGGTGTGTAACATTACATTGACTAGTAGGAGAGAGAAAAACATCACGGGGTGGTGTGAATCATAGGGTCTGAATTAGGATAGGCAGTGAGTGGCAATGTAGGATGGAGAAAAGCACCACGGGGTGGTCAGCATGGGGAGGTCAGGAAACATGCAGTGGCAATGTAGGATAGGTTTCTGAAAAACATCGCGTGCTGGTGCGCATTGTATGAGTGTTTAACATTACATTCACTTGTAGGAGTGAGAAAAACATCACGGGGTGGTGTGAGTCATGCGGTCTGAATTAGAATAGGCAGTGAGTGGCAATGTAGGATGGAGAAAAGCACCACGGGTTTGGTCAGCATGGGGAGGTCAGGCCACATGCAGTGGCAATGTAGGATAGGTTTCTCAAAAACATCGCGGGGTGGTGCCCATTGTATGGGTGTGTAACATTACATTCACTAGTAAGAGTGAAAAAAACATCACGGGGTGGTGTGAATCATAGGGTCTAATTAGGATAGGCAGTGAGTGGCATTGTAGTATCGAGAAAAACACCCCGGGGCGGTCAGCATGGGGAAGTCAGTAAACATGCAGTGGCAATGTAGGATAAGTTTCTGAAAAACATCGGGGGGTGGTGCGCATTGTATGGGTGTGTTACATTACGTTCACTAGTAGGAGTGATAAAAACATCACGGGGTGGTGTGAATCATAGGGTGTGAATTAGGATAGGCAGTGAGTGGCAATGTAGGATGGAGAAAAGGACCACGTGTTGGTAAGCATGGCGAGCTCAGGACACATGCAGTGGCAATGTAGGATAGGTTTCTGAAAAACATTGCGGGGTGGTGCGCATTGTATGGGTGTGTAACATTATATTCACTCACTAGTAGGAGTGACAAATACATCACGGGATGGTGTGAATCATAGGGACTGAATTAGGATAGGCAGTGAGTGGCAATGTAGGATGGAGAAACGCACCACTGGGTGGTCAACATGGGGAGCTCAGGACACATGCAGTGGCAATGTAGGATAGGTTTCTGAAAAACATCGCGGGGTGGTGCGCATTGTATTGGTGTGTAACATTACATTCACCATTAGGAGTGAGAAAAACATCACGGGGTGGTGGGCATTGTATGGGTGTGTGTTACATTACATTCATTAGTAGGAGTGAGAAAAACATCACGGGGTGGTGTGAATCATAGGGTCTGAATTAGGATAGGCAGTGAGTGGCAATGTAGGATGGAGAAAAGCACCACGGGGTGGTCAGCATGGGGAGGTCAGGAAACATGCAGGGGCAATGTAGGATAGGTTTCTGAAAAACATCGTAGGATGGTGCGCATTGTATGTGTGTGTAACATTACATTGACTAGTAGGAGAGAGAAAAACATCACGGGGTGGTGTGAATCATAGGGTCTGAATTAGGATAGGCAGTGAGTGGCAATGTAGGATAGAGAAAAGCACCACGCTGTGGTCAGCATGGGGAGGTCATGAAACATGCAGTGGCAATGTAGGATAGGTTTCTGAAAAACATCGCGGGTGGTGCACATTGTATGGGTGTGTAACACTGCATTCACTAGTAGGAGTGAGAAAAACATCACGGGGTGGTGTGAATCATCTGGGCTGAATTAGGATAGACAGTGAGTGGCAATTTTTTCGTTTTTATCGGTACCAGGGATCGAACTCACGATCGCACACTTGCAAGGCAGGCACTTATGCCGCTGAGCTAAATGCACAGCCCCAATGTAGGATGGAGAAAATCACCACGTGATGGTCAGCATGAGGAAGTCTGGACACAAGCAGTGGCAATGTAGGATTGGTTTCTGAAAAATATCTCCGTGTGGTGCGCATTGTATGGCTGTGTAACATTACATTCACTAGTAGGAGTGAGAAAACCATCACGGGGTGGTGTGAATCATAGGGTCTGAATTAGGATAGGCAGTGAGTGGCAATGTAGGATGGAGAAAAGCACCACGGGGTGGTCAGCATGGGGAGGTCAAGAAACATGCGGGGCAATGTAGGATAGGTTTCTGAAAAACCTCGCGGGGTGGTGCGCATTTTATGGGTGTGTAACATTACATTCACTATTCGGAGTGAGAAAAACATCACGGGTTGTTGTGAATCATAGGGTCTGAATTAGGATACGCAGTGAATGGCAATGTAGGATGGAGAAAAGCACCACGGGGTGCTCAGCATGGGGAGGTCAGGACACATGCAGTGGCAATGTAGGATAGGTTTCTGTAAAACATCAAGGGGTGGTGCGCATTGTATGTGTGTGTAACATTACATTCAGTAATAGGAGTGAGAAATACATCACGGGTGGTGTGAATCGTAGGGTCTTAATTAGGATAGGCAGTGAGTGGCAATGTGGGAAGGAGAAAAGCACCACTGGGTGGCCAGCATGGGGAGGTCAGGAAACATGCAGTGGCAATGTAGGTTAGGTTTCTGAAAAACATCGCAGGATGGAGCGCATTGTATGGGTGTGTAACATTACATTCACTAGTAGGAGTGAGAAAAACATCACGGGGTGGTTTGAATCAAAGGGTCTGAATTAGGATAGGCAGTGAGTGGCAATGTATGATGGAGAAAAGCACAACGGAGTGGTCAGCATGGGGAGGTCAGGAAACATGCAGTGGCAAGTTAGGATAGGTTTCTGAAAGTCATCGCAGGGCGGTGCGCATTGTATGTGTGTATAACATTACATTCAATAGTAGGAGTGAGAAAAATATTACGGGGTGGTGTGAATGATAGGGTCTGAAATAGGATAGGCAGCTAGTGGCAATGTAGGATGGAGAAAAGCACCACGGAGTGGTCAGCATGGGGAGGTCAGGGAACATGCAGTGGCAATGTAGGAAAGGTTTCTGAAAAACATCGCGGGTTGGTGCACATTGTATGGGTGTGTAATATTACATACACAACAAGGAGTGACAAAAACATCACGGGGTGGTTTGAATCATAGGGTCTGAATTAGGATAGGCAGGGAGTGGCAATGTAGGATGGAGAAAAGCACAACGTGGTGGTCAGCATGGGGAAGTCAGGAAACATGCAGTGGCAATGTAGGATAGGTTTCTGAAAAACACCGCAGGGTGGTGCGCATTGTATGGGTGTGTAACATTACATTCACTAGTAGGAGTGAGAAAAAAACATTATGGCGTGGTGTGAATCATAGGGTCTGAATTAGGATAGGCAGGTAATGGCAATGTAGTATGGAGAAAAGCACCACGGGGTGGTCAGCATGGGGAGGTCAGGAAACATGCAGTGGCAATGTAGGATAGGTTTCTGAAAAACATCGCAGGGTGGTGCGCATTGTATGGGTGTGTAACATTACATTCACTAGTAGGAGTGAGAAAAAACATTATGGGGTGGTGTGAATCATAGGGTCTGAATTAGGATAGGCAGTGAATGGCAATGTAGGATGGAGAAAAGCACCACGGGGTGGTCAGCACGGGGAGGTCAGGAAACATGCAGTGGCAATGTAGGATAGGTTACTGAAAAACATCGCAGGATGGAGCGCATTGTATGGGTATGTAACATTACATTCACTAGTAGGAGTGAGAAAAACATCACGGGGTGGTGTGAATCATAGGGTCTGAATTAGGATAGGCAGTGAGTGGCAATGTAGGATGGAGAAAAGCACCACGGGGTGGTCAGCATGGGGAGGTCAGGAAACATGCAGTGGCAATGTACGATAGGTTTCTGAAAAACATCGCGGGGTGGTGAGCATTGTATGGGTGTGTAACATTACATTCACTAGTAGGAGTGAGAAAAACATTACGGGGTGGTGTGAATCATAGGGTCTGAATTAGGATAGGCAGTGAGTGGCAATGTAGGATGGAGAAAAGCGCAACGGTTTGGTCAGCATGGGGATTTCAGTAAACATGCAGTGGCAATATAGGATAGGTCTCTGAAAAACATCGCGGGTTGGTGCGCATTGTATGGGTGTGTAATATTACATTCACAACAAGGAGTGACAAAAAAATCACGGGGTGGTTTGAATCATAGGTTCTGAATTAGAATAGGCAGTGAGTGGCAATGTAGGATGGAGAAAAGCACAACGGGGTGGCCATCATGGGGAGGTAAGGAAACATGCAGTGGCAATGTAGCATAGGTTTCTGAAAAACATCGCGGAGTGGTGAGCATTGTATGGGTGTGTAACATTACATTCACTAGTAGGAGTGAGAAAAACATCACTGGGTTGTGTGAATCATAGGGTCTGAATTAGGATAGGCAGTGTGTGGCCACGTAGGATGGAGAAAAGCACCACGGTGTATTCAACATGGGGAGGTCAGGACACATGCAGTGGAATTTTTGGATAGGTTTCTGCAAAATATCGCGGGGTGGTGCGCATTGTATGGGTGTGTAACATTACATTCACTAGTAGGAGTGAGAAAAACATCACGGCGTGGTGTAAATCATTGGGTCAGAATTAGGATAGGCAGTGAGTGGCAATGTAGGATGGAGAAAAGCACCACGGGGTGGTCAGCATTGGGAGGTGAGGAAACATGCAGTGGCAATGTAGGATAGGTTTCTGAAAAACATCACGGGGTGGTGCGCATTGTATGGGTGTGTAACTTTACATTCACTAGTAGGAGTGAGAAAAACATCATGGGGTGGTGTGAATCATAGGGTCTGAATTAGGATAGGCAGTGAGTGGCAATGTAGGATGGAGAAAAGCACCACGGGGTTGTCAGCATTAGGAGGTCAGGACACATCCAGTGGCAATGTAGGATAGGTTTCTGAAAAACATCGCGGGTTGGTGCGCATTGTATGGGTGTGTAATATTACATTCACAACAAGGAGTGAGAAAAACATCACGGGGTGGTTTGAATCATAGGGTCTGAATTAGAATAGGCAGTGAGTGGCAATGTAGGATGGAGAAAAGCACCACAGGGTGGCCATCATGGGGAGGTAAGGAAACATGCAGTGGCAATGTAGGATAGGTTTCTGAAAAACATCGTGGAATGGTGCGCATTGGATGGGTGTGTAACATTACATTCACTAGAAGGAGTGAGAAAAACATCACGGGGTGGTGTGAGTCATAGGGTCTGAATTAGGATAGGCAGTGAGTGGCAATGTAGGATGGAGAAAAGCACCACGGGTTGGTGAGCATGGGGAGGTCAGGAAATATGCAGTGGCAATGTAGGATAGGATTCTGAAAATCATCGCGAGGTGGTGTGCAATGTATGGGTGTGTAACATTACATTCACTAGTAGGAGTGAGAAAAACATCCCGGGTTGGTGTGTACCATAGGGTCTGAATTAGGATAGGCTGTGCGTGGCAATGTAGCATGGAGAAAAGCACCACGGGTTTGGTCTGCATGGGGAGGTCAGGACACATGCAGTGGCAATGCAGGATAGGTTTCTGAAAAACCTCGCAGGTGGTGCGCATTGTATGAGTGTGTAACATTACATTCAGTAGTAGGAGTGAGAAAAACATCACGGGGTGGTGTGAATCATAGGGTATGAATTAGGATAAGCAGTGAGTGGCAATGTAGGATGGAGAAAAGCACAACGGGGTGGTCACTATGGGGAGGTCAGGAAACATGCAATAGCAATGTAGGATAGGTTTCTGAAAAAACATCTGATGGTGGTGCGCAATGTATGGGTGTGTAACATTACATTCACTAGTAGGAGTGAGAAAAACATTACGGGGTGGTGTGAATCATAGGGTCTGAATTAGGATAGGCAGTGAGTGGCAATGTAGGATGGAGAAAAGCACCACGGGATGGTCAGCATGGGGAGGTCAGGAAACATGCAGTGGCAAAGTAGGATAGTTTTCTGAAAAACATCGCAGGGTGGTGGGCATTGTATGGGTGTGTAACATCACTTTCACTAGTAGGATTGAGAAAACATTACGAGGTGGTGTGAATCATAGGGTCTGAATTAGGATAGGCAGTGAGTGGCAATGTAGCATGGAGAAAAGCACCCCGGGTTGGTCCGCATGGGGAGATCAGGAAACATGCAGTGGCAATGTAGGATAGGTTTCTAAAAAACATCGCGGGGTGGTGCGCATTGGATGGGTGTGTAACATTACATTCACTTGAAGGAGTGAGAAAAACATCACGGGGTGGTGTGAATCATAGGGTCTAAATTAGGATAGGCTGTGAGTGAAATGTAGGATGGAGAAAATCACCACGGGGTAGTCAGCATGGGGAAGTCAGGAAACATGCAGTGGCAATGTAGGATAGGTTTCTGAAAAACATCGCGGGGTGGTGCGCATTTTATGGGTGTGTAACATTACATTCACTAGTAGGATTGAGAAAAACATCACAGGGTGGTGTGAATCATAGGGTCTGAATTAGGATAGGCAGTGAGTGGCAATGTAGGATGGAGAAAAGCACCACGGGGTGGTCAGCATGAGGAGGTCAGGACACATCCAGTGGCAATGTAGGATAGGTTTCTGAAAAATCTCGCAGGGTGGTGCGCATTGTATGAGTGTGTAACATTACATTCACTAGTAAGAGTGAGAAAAACATCACGAGGTGGTGTGAATCATAGGGTCTGAATTACGATAGGCAGTGAGTGGCGATGTAGGATGGAGAACAGCACCACGGGGTGGCCAGCATGGGGGTGTCAGGAAACATGCAGTGGCAATGTAGGAAAGGTTTCTGAAAAACATCGCAGGATGGAGCGCATTGTATGGGTGTGTAACATTACATTAACTAGTAGGAGTGAGGAAAACATCACCGGGTGGTTTAAATCATAGGGTTTGAATTAGGATAGGCAGTGAGTGGCAATGTAGGATGGAGAAAAGCACCACGGGGTGGTCAGCATGGGGAAGTCAGGAAACATGCAGTGTCAATATACGATAGGTTTCTGGAAAACATCCGGGCTGGTGCGCATTGTATGGGTGTGTAACATTACATTCACTAGTAGGAGTGAGAAAAACATTACGGGGTGGTGTGAATCATAGGGTCTGAATTAGGATAGGCAGTGAGTGGCAATGTAGGATGGAGAAAAGCCCCACGTGGTGGCCAGCATGGGGATGTCAGGAAACATGCCGTGGCAATGTAGGATAGGTTTCTGAAAAACATCGCGGGGTGGTGCGCAACGTATGGGTGTGCAATACTACATTGGCTAGTAGTAGTGCGAAAAACATCACGGGGTGGTGTGAATCGTAGGTTCAGAATTAGGATAGGCAGTGAGTTGCAATGTAGGATGGAGGAAAGCACCAGGGGTGGTCAGCATCGGGAGGTCAGGAAACATGCAGTGGCAATGTAGGATAGGTTTCTGAAAAACATCACGGGTGGGTGCACATTTTATGTGTGTGTAATATTACATTCACAACCAGGAGTGACAAAAACATCACGGGGTGGTTTGAATAATAGGGTCTGAATTAGTATAGGCAGTGAGTGGCAACGTAGCATGGAGAAAAGGACCACGGGTTGATCAGCATGGCGAGGTCAGGACACATGCAGTGGCAATGTAGGATACGTTTCTGAAAAACATCGCGGGGTGGTGCGCATTGTATGGGTGTGTAACATTACATTCACTAGTAGGAGTGAGAAAAACATCACGGGGTGGTGTGAATCATAGGGTCTGAATTAGGATAGGCAGTGAGTGGCATTGTAAGATCGAGAAAAGCACCCCGGGGTGGTCAGCATGGGGAGGTCAGGACACATGCTGTGGCAATGTAGGATAGGTTTCTGAAAAACATCGCGGGGTGGTGCGCATTGCATGAGTGTGTAACATTACATTCACTAGTAGGACTGAGAAAACCATCACAGGGAGGTGTGAATCATAGGGTCTGAATTATAAAAGGCAGACAGTGGCAATGTAGGATGGAGAAAAGCACAACCGGGAGGTCAGCATGGGGATGTCAGGACACATGCAGTTTCAATGTCGGATAGGTTTCTGAAAAACCTTGCGGTGTGGTGCGCATTGTATGGGTGTGTAACATTACATTCACTAGTAGGAGTGAGAAAAACATCACAGGGTGGTGTGAATCATAGGGTCTGAATTAGGATAGGCAGTGAGTGGCAATGTAGGCTGGAGAAAAGCACCACGGGGTGGTCAGCATGAGGAGGTCAGGACATATGCAGTGGCAATGTAGGATAGGTTTCTGAAAATCATCGTAGGGTGGTGCGCAATGTATGGGTGTGTAACATGACATTCACTAGTAGGAGTGAGAAAAACATCCCCGGGTGGTGTGTATCATAGGGTCTGAATTAGGATAGGCAGTGCGTGGCAATGTAGGATGGAGAAAAGGACCACGGGTTGGTCAGCATTGCGAGGTCAGGACACATGCAGTGGCAATGTAGGATAGGTTTCTGAAAAACATCGCGGTGTGGTGCACATTGTATGGGTGTGTAACATTACATTCACTAGTAGGAGTGAGAAAAACATCACGGGGTGGTGTGAATCATAGGGTCTGAATTAGGATAGGCAGTGAGTGGCATTGTAGGATCGAGAAAAGCACCCCGGTGTGGGCAGCATGTGGAGGTCAGGACACATGCTGTGGCAATGTAGGATAAGTTTCTGAAAAACATCGCGGGGTGGTGCGCCTTGCATGGGTGTGTAACATTACATTCAATAGTAGGACTGAGAAAACCATCACGGGGTGGTGTGAATCATAGAGTCTGAATTAGAATAGGCAGAGAGTGGCTATGTAGGATGGAGAAAAGCACAACGGGGTGGTCAGCATGGGGAGGTCAGGAAACATGCAGTGGCAATGTAGGATAGCTTTCTGAAAAACATCGCAGGGTGGTGCGCATTGTATTGGTGTGTAACATTACATTCACTAGTAGTAGTGAGAAAAAACATTACGGGGTGGTGTGAATCATAGGGTCTGAATTAGCATAGGCAGTGAGTGGCAATGTAGGATGGAGAAAAGCAACACGGGTTGGTCAGCATGGGGAAGTCAGGAAACATGCAGTGGCAATGAAAGATATGTTTATGAAAAACATCGCCGGTTGGTGCACATTGTATGGGTGTGTAATATTACATTCACAACAAGGAGTGAAAAAAACATCACGGGTTGATTTGAATCATAGGGTCTGAATTAGGATATTCAGTGAGTGGCAATGTAGGATGGAGAAAAGCACCACGGGGTGGTCAGCATCGGGAGGTCAGGAAACATGCAGTGGCAATGTAGGATAGGTTTCTGAAAAACATCGCGGGGTGGTGCGCATTCTATGGCTGTGTAACATTACATTCACTAGTAGGAGAGAGAAAAACATCACGGGGTGGTGTGAATCATAGGGTCTGAATTAGGATAGGCAGTGAGTGGCAATGTAGGATGGAGAAAAGCATAACCGGGTGGTCAGCATGGGGAGGTCAGGAAACATGCAGTGGCAATGTAGAATAGGTTTCTGAAAAACATCGTGGGGTGGTGTGCATTGTATGGGTGTGTAACATTACATTCACTAGTAGGAGTGAGAAATACATCAGGGGTGTTGTGAATCGTAGGGTCTGAATTAGGATAGGCAATGAGTGTCAATGTAGGATGGAGAAAAGCACCCCGGGTTGGTCCGCATGGGGAGATCAGGAAACATTCAGTGGCAATGTAGGATAGGTTTCTAAAAAACATCGCGGGGTGGTGCGCATTGGATGGGTGTGTAACATTACATTCACTTGTAGGAGTGAGAAAAACATCACGGGGTGGTGTGAATCATAGGGTCTGAATTAGGATAGGCAGTGAGTGGAAATGTAGGATGGAGAAAATCACCACGGGGTAGTCAGCATGGGGAGGTCAGGAAACATGCAGTGGCAATGTAGGATAGGTTTCTGAAAAACATCGCGGGGTGGTGCGCATTTTATGGGTGTATAACATTACATTCACTAGTAGGATTGAGAAAAACATCACAGGGTGGTGTGAATCATAGGGTCTGAATTAGGATAGGCAGTGAGTGGCAATGTAGGATGGAGAAAAGCACCATGGGGTGGTCAGCATGAGGAGGTCAGGACACATCCAGTGGCAATGTAGGATAGGTTTCTGAAAAATCTCGCAGGGTGGTGCGCATTGTATGAGTGTGTAACATTACATTCACTAGTAAGAGTGAGAAAAACATCACGAGGTGGTGTGAATCATAGGGTCTGAATTAGGATAGGCAGTGAGTGGCGATGTAGGATGGAGAACAGCACCACGGGGTGGCCAGCATGGGGGTGTCAGGAAACATGCAGTGGCAATGTAGGAAAGGTTTCTGAAAAACATCGCAGGATGGAGCGCATTGTATGGGTGTGTAACATTACATTAACTAGTAGGAGTGAGGAAAACATCACCGGGTGGTTTAAATCATAGGGTCTGAATTAGGATAGGCAGTGAGTGGCAATGTAGGATGGAGAAAAGCACCACGGGGTGGTCAGCATGGGGAAGTCAGGAAACATGCAGTGTCAATATACGATAGGTTTCTGGAAAACATCCGGGCTGGTGCGCATTGTATGGGTGTGTAACATTACATTCACTAGTAGGAGTGAGAAAAACATTACGGGGTGGTGTGAATCATAGGGTCTGAATTAGGATAGGCAGTGAGTGGCAATGTAGGATGGAGAAAAGCCCCACGTGGTGGCCAGCATGGGGATGTCAGGAAACATGCCGTGGCAATGTAGGATAGGTTTCTGAAAAACATCGCGGGGTGGTGCGCAACGTATGGGTGTGCAATACTACATTGGCTAGTAGTAGTGCGAAAAACATCACGGGGTGGTGTGAATCGTAGGTTCAGAATTAGGATAGGCAGTGAGTTGCAATGTAGGATGGAGGAAAGCACCAGGGGTGGTCAGCATGGGGAGGTCAGGAAACATGCAGTGGCAATGTAGGATAGGTTTCTGAAAAACATCACGGGTGGGTGCACATTTTATGTGTGTGTAATATTACATTCACAACCAGGAGTGACAAAAACATCACGGGGTGGTTTGAATAATAGGGTCTGAATTAGTATAGGCAGTGAGTGGCAACGTAGCATGGAGAAAAGGACCACGGGTTGATCAGCATGGCGAGGTCAGGACACATGCAGTGGCAATGTAGGATAGGTTTCTGAAAAACATCGCGGGGTGGTGCGCATTGTATGGGTGTGTAACATTACATTCACTAGTAGGAGTGAGAAAAACATCACGGGGTGGTGTGAATCATAGGGTCTGAATTAGGATAGGCAGTGAGTGGCATTGTAAGATCGAGAAAAGCACCCCGGGGTGGTCAGCATGGGGAGGTCAGGACACATGCTGTGGCAATGTAGGATAGGTTTCTGAAAAACATCGCGGGGTGGTGCGCATTGCATGAGTGTGTAACATTACATTCACTAGTAGGACTGAGAAAACCATCACAGGGAGGTGTGAATCATAGGGTCTGAATTATAAAAGGCAGACAGTGGCAATGTAGGATGGAGAAAAGCACAACCGGGAGGTCAGCATGGGGATGTCAGGACACATGCAGTTTCAATGTCGGATAGGTTTCTGAAAAACCTTGCGGTGTGGTGCGCATTGTATGGGTGTGTAACATTACATTCACTAGTAGGAGTGAGAAAAACATCACAGGGTGGTGTGAATCATAGGGTCTGAATTAGGATAGGCAGTGAGTGGCAATGTAGGCTGGAGAAAAGCACCACGGGGTGGTCAGCATGAGGAGGTCAGGACATATGCAGTGGCAATGTAGGATAGGTTTCTGAAAATCATCGTAGGGTGGTGCGCAATGTATGGGTGTGTAACATGACATTCACTAGTAGGAGTGAGAAAAACATCCCCGGGTGGTGTGTATCATAGGGTCTGAATTAGGATAGGCAGTGCGTGGCAATGTAGGATGGAGAAAAGGACCACGGGTTGGTCAGCATTGCGAGGTCAGGACACATGCAGTGGCAATGTAGGATAGGTTTCTGAAAAACATCGCGGTGTGGTGCACATTGTATGGGTGTGTAACATTACATTCACTAGTAGGAGTGAGAAAAACATCACGGGGTGGTGTGAATCATAGGGTCTGAATTAGGATAGGCAGTGAGTGGCATTGTAGGATCGAGAAAAGCACCCCGGTGTGGGCAGCATGTGGAGGTCAGGACACATGCTGTGGCAATGTAGGATAAGTTTCTGAAAAACATCGCGGGGTGGTGCGCCTTGCATGGGTGTGTAACATTACATTCAATAGTAGGACTGAGAAAACCATCACGGGGTGGTGTGAATCATAGGGTCTGAATTAGAATAGGCAGAGAGTGGCTATGTAGGATGGAGAAAAGCACAACGGGGTGGTCAGCATGGGGAGGTCAGGAAACATGCAGTGGCAATGTAGGATAGCTTTCTGAAAAACATCGCAGGGTGGTGCACATTGTATGGGTGTGTAACATTACATTCACTAGTAGGAGTGAGAAAAAACATTATGGGGTGGTGTGAATCATAGGGTCTGAATTAGGATAGGCAGTGAGTGGCAATGTAGGATGAAGAAAAGCAACACGGGTTGGTCAGCATGGGGAAGTCAGGAAACATGCAGTGGCAATGTAAGATATGTTTATGAAAAACATCGCCGGTTGGTGCACATTGTATGGGTGTGTAATATTACATTCACAACAAGGAGTGAAAAAAACATCACGGGTTGATTTGAATCATAGGGTCTGAATTAGGATATTCAGTGAGTGGCAATGTAGGATGGAGAAAAGCACCACGGGGTGGTCAGCATCGGGAGGTCAGGAAACATGCAGTGGCAATGTAGGATAGGTTTCTGAAAAACATCGCGGGGTGGTGCGCATTCTATGGCTGTGTAACATTACATTCACTAGTAGGAGAGAGAAAAACATCACGGGGTGGTGTGAATCATAGGGTCTGAATTAGGATAGGCAGTGATTGGCAATGTAGGATGGAGAAAAGCACCAAGGGGTGGTGAGCATAGGGAGGTCAGGACACATGCAGGGGAAATGTAGGATAGGATTCTGAAAATCATCGCGAGGTGGTGGGCAATGTATGGGTGAGTAACAAGACTTTCACTAGTAGGAGTGAGAAAAACATCCCGGGGTCTTGTGTAAGATAGGGTCCGAATTAGGATAGGCAGTGAGTGGCAATGTAGGATGGAGAAAAGCATAACCGGGTGGTCAGCATGGGGAGGTCAGGAAACATGCAGTGGCAATATAGGATAGGTTTCTGAAAAACATCGTGGGGTGGTGTGCATTGTATGGGTGTGTAACATTACATTCACTAGTAGGAGTGAGAAATACATCAGGGGTGGTGTGAATCGTAGGGTCTGAATTAGGATAGGCAATGAGTGTCAATGTAGGATGGAGAAAAGCACCACGGGGTGGTCAGCATCGGGAGGTCAGGAAACATGCAGTGGCAATGTAGGATAGGTTTCTGAAAAACATCGCGGGGTGGTGCGCATTCTATGGCTGTGTAACATTACATTCACTAGTAGGAGAGAGAAAAACATCACGGGGTGGTGTGAATCATAGGGTCTGAATTAGGATAGGCAGTGAGTGGCAATGTAGGATGGAGAAAAGCATAACGGGGTGGTCAGCATGGGGAGGTCAGGAAACATGCAGTGGCAATGTAGAATAGGTTTCTGAAAAACATCGTGGGGTGGTGTGCATTGTATGGGTGTGTAACATTACATTCACTAGTAGGAGTGAGAAATACATCAGGGGTGTTGTGAATCGTAGGGTCTGAATTAGGATAGGCAATGAGTGTCAATGTAGGATGGAGAAAAGCACCCCGGGTTGGTCCGCATGGGGAGATCAGGAAACATGCAGTGGCAATGTAGGATAGGTTTCTAAAAAACATCGCGGGGTGGTGCGCATTGGATGGGTGTGTAACATTACATTCACTTGAAGGAGTGAGAAAAACATCACGGGGTGGTGTGAATCATAGGGTCTGAATTAGGATAGGCTGTGAGTGAAATGTAGGATGGAGAAAATCACCACGGGGTAGTCAGCATGGGGAGGTCAGGAAACATGCAGTGGCAATGTAGGATAGGTTTCTGAAAAACATCGCGGGGTGGTGCGCATTTTATGGGTGTGTAACATTACATTCACTAGTAGGATTGAGAAAAACATCACAGGGTGGTGTGAATCATAGGGTCTGAATTAGGATAGGCAGTGAGTGGCAATGTAGGATGGAGAAAAGCACCACGGGGTGGTCAGCATGAGGAGGTCAGGACACATCCAGTGGCAATGTAGGATAGGTTTCTGAAAAATCTCGCAGGGTGGTGCGCATTGTATGAGTGTGTAACATTACATTCACTAGTAAGAGTGAGAAAAACATCACGAGGTGGTGTGAATCATAGGGTCTGAATTAGGATAGGCAGTGAGTGGCGATGTAGGATGGAGAACAGCACCACGGGGTGGCCAGCATGGGGGTGTCAGGAAACATGCAGTGGCAATGTAGGAAAGGTTTCTGAAAAACATCGCAGGATGGAGCGCATTGTATGGGTGTGTAACATTACATTAACTAGTAGGAGTGAGGAAAACATCACCGGGTGGTTTAAATCATAGGGTCTGAATTAGGATAGGCAGTGAGTGGCAATGTAGGATGGAGAAAAGCACCACGGGGTGGTCAGCATGGGGAAGTCAGGAAACATGCAGTGTCAATATACGATAGGTTTCTGGAAAACATCCGGGCTGGTGCGCATTGTATGGGTGTGTAACATTACATTCACTAGTAGGAGTGAGAAAAACATTACGGGGTGGTGTGAATCATAGGGTCTGAATTAGGATAGGCAGTGAGTGGCAATGTAGGATGGAGAAAAGCCCCACGTGGTGGCCAGCATGGGGATGTCAGGAAACATGCCGTGGCAATGTAGGATAGGTTTCTGAAAAACATCGCGGGGTGGTGCGCAACGTATGGGTGTGCAATACTACATTGGCTAGTAGTAGTGCGAAAAACATCACGGGGTGGTGTGAATCGTAGGTTCAGAATTAGGATAGGCAGTGAGTTGCAATGTAGGATGGAGGAAAGCACCAGGGGTGGTCAGCATCGGGAGGTCAGGAAACATGCAGTGGCAATGTAGGATAGGTTTCTGAAAAACATCACGGGTGGGTGCACATTTTATGTGTGTGTAATATTACATTTACAACCAGGAGTGACAAAAACATCACGGGGTGGTTTGAATAATAGGGTCTGAATTAGTATAGGCAGTGAGTGGCAACGTAGCATGGAGAAAAGGACCACGGGTTGATCAGCATGGCGAGGTCAGGACACATGCAGTGGCAATGTAGGATAGGTTTCTGAAAAACATCGCGGGGTGGTGCGCATTGTATGGGTGTGTAACATTACATTCACTAGTAGGAGTGAGAAAAACATCACGGGGTGGTGTGAATCATAGGGTCTGAATTAGGATAGGCAGTGAGTGGCATTGTAAGATCGAGAAAAGCACCCCGGGGTGGTCAGCATGGGGAGGTCAGGACACATGCTGTGGCAATGTAGGATAGGTTTCTGAAAAACATCGCGGGGTGGTGCGCATTGCATGAGTGTGTAACATTACATTCACTAGTAGGACTGAGAAAACCATCACAGGGAGGTGTGAATCATAGGGTCTGAATTATAAAAGGCAGACAGTGGCAATGTAGGATGGAGAAAAGCACAACCGGGAGGTCAGCATGGGGATGTCAGGACACATGCAGTTTCAATGTCGGATAGGTTTCTGAAAAACCTTGCGGTGTGGTGCGCATTGTATGGGTGTGTAACATTACATTCACTAGTAGGAGTGAGAAAAACATCACAGGGTGGTGTGAATCATAGGGTCTGAATTAGGATAGGCAGTGAGTGGCAATGTAGGCTGGAGAAAAGCACCACGGGGTGGTCAGCATGAGGAGGTCAGGACATATGCAGTGGCAATGTAGGATAGGTTTCTGAAAATCATCGTAGGGTGGTGCGCAATGTATGGGTGTGTAACATGACATTCACTAGTAGGAGTGAGAAAAACATCCCCGGGTGGTGTGTATCATAGGGTCTGAATTAGGATAGGCAGTGCGTGGCAATGTAGGATGGAGAAAAGGACCACGGGTTGGTCAGCATTGCGAGGTCAGGACACATGCAGTGGCAATGTAGGATAGGTTTCTGAAAAACATCGCGGTGTGGTGCACATTGTATGGGTGTGTAACATTACATTCACTAGTAGGAGTGAGAAAAACATCACGGGGTGGTGTGAATCATAGGGTCTGAATTAGGATAGGCAGTGAGTGGCATTGTAGGATCGAGAAAAGCACCCCGGTGTGGGCAGCATGTGGAGGTCAGGACACATGCTGTGGCAATGTAGGATAAGTTTCTGAAAAACATCGCGGGGTGGTGCGCCTTGCATGGGTGTGTAACATTACATTCAATAGTAGGACTGAGAAAACCATCACGGGGTGGTGTGAATCATAGAGTCTGAATTAGAATAGGCAGAGAGTGGCTATGTAGGATGGAGAAAAGCACAACGGGGTGGTCAGCATGGGGAGGTCAGGAAACATGCAGTGGCAATGTAGGATAGCTTTCTGAAAAACATCGCAGGGTGGTGCGCATTGTATTGGTGTGTAACATTACATTCACTAGTAGTAGTGAGAAAAAACATTACGGGGTGGTGTGAATCATAGGGTCTGAATTAGCATAGGCAGTGAGTGGCAATGTAGGATGGAGAAAAGCAACACGGGTTGGTCAGCATGGGGAAGTCAGGAAACATGCAGTGGCAATGAAAGATATGTTTATGAAAAACATCGCCGGTTGGTGCACATTGTATGGGTGTGTAATATTACATTCACAACAAGGAGTGAAAAAAACATCACGGGTTGATTTGAATCATAGGGTCTGAATTAGGATATTCAGTGAGTGGCAATGTAGGATGGAGAAAAGCACCACGGGGTGGTCAGCATCGGGAGGTCAGGAAACATGCAGTGGCAATGTAGGATAGGTTTCTGAAAAACATCGCGGGGTGGTGCGCATTCTATGGCTGTGTAACATTACATTCACTAGTAGGAGAGAGAAAAACATCACGGGGTGGTGTGAATCATAGGGTCTGAATTAGGATAGGCAGTGAGTGGCAATGTAGGATGGAGAAAAGCATAACCGGGTGGTCAGCATGGGGAGGTCAGGAAACATGCAGTGGCAATGTAGAATAGGTTTCTGAAAAACATCGTGGGGTGGTGTGCATTGTATGGGTGTGTAACATTACATTCACTAGTAGGAGTGAGAAATACATCAGGGGTGTTGTGAATCGTAGGGTCTGAATTAGGATAGGCAATGAGTGTCAATGTAGGATGGAGAAAAGCACCCCGGGTTGGTCCGCATGGGGAGATCAGGAAACATTCAGTGGCAATGTAGGATAGGTTTCTAAAAAACATCGCGGGGTGGTGCGCATTGGATGGGTGTGTAACATTACATTCACTTGTAGGAGTGAGAAAAACATCACGGGGTGGTGTGAATCATAGGGTCTGAATTAGGATAGGCAGTGAGTGGAAATGTAGGATGGAGAAAATCACCACGGGGTAGTCAGCATGGGGAGGTCAGGAAACATGCAGTGGCAATGTAGGATAGGTTTCTGAAAAACATCGCGGGGTGGTGCGCATTTTATGGGTGTGTAACATTACATTCACTAGTAGGATTGAGAAAAACATCACAGGGTGGTGTGAATCATAGGGTCTGAATTAGGATAGGCAGTGAGTGGCAATGTAGGATGGAGAAAAGCACCATGGGGTGGTCAGCATGAGGAGGTCAGGACACATCCAGTGGCAATGTAGGATAGGTTTCTGAAAAATCTCGCAGGGTGGTGCGCATTGTATGAGTGTGTAACATTACATTCACTAGTAAGAGTGAGAAAAACATCACGAGGTGGTGTGAATCATAGGGTCTGAATTAGGATAGGCAGTGAGTGGCGATGTAGGATGGAGAACAGCACCACGGGGTGGCCAGCATGGGGGTGTCAGGAAACATGCAGTGGCAATGTAGGAAAGGTTTCTGAAAAACATCGCAGGATGGAGCGCATTGTATGGGTGTGTAACATTACATTAACTAGTAGGAGTGAGGAAAACATCACCGGGTGGTTTAAATCATAGGGTCTGAATTAGGATAGGCAGTGAGTGGCAATGTAGGATGGAGAAAAGCACCACGGGGTGGTCAGCATGGGGAAGTCAGGAAACATGCAGTGTCAATATACGATAGGTTTCTGGAAAACATCCGGGCTGGTGCGCATTGTATGGGTGTGTAACATTACATTCACTAGTAGGAGTGAGAAAAACATTACGGGGTGGTGTGAATCATAGGGTCTGAATTAGGATAGGCAGTGAGTGGCAATGTAGGATGGAGAAAAGCCCCACGTGGTGGCCAGCATGGGGATGTCAGGAAACATGCCGTGGCAATGTAGGATAGGTTTCTGAAAAACATCGCGGGGTGGTGCGCAACGTATGGGTGTGCAATACTACATTGGCTAGTAGTAGTGCGAAAACCATCACGGGGTGGTGTGAATCGTAGGTTCAGAATTAGGATAGGCAGTGAGTTGCAATGTAGGATGGAGGAAAGCACCAGGGGTGGTCAGCATGGGGAGGTCAGGAAACATGCAGTGGCAATGTAGGATAGGTTTCTGAAAAACATCACGGGTGGGTGCACATTTTATGTGTGTGTAATATTACATTCACAACCAGGAGTGACAAAAACATCACGGGGTGGTTTGAATAATAGGGTCTGAATTAGTATAGGCAGTGAGTGGCAACGTAGCATGGAGAAAAGGACCACGGGTTGATCAGCATGGCGAGGTCAGGACACATGCAGTGGCAATGTAGGATAGGTTTCTGAAAAACATCGCGGGGTGGTGCGCATTGTATGGGTGTGTAACATTACATTCACTAGTAGGAGTGAGAAAAACATCACAGGGTGGTGTGAATCATAGGGTCTGAATTAGGATAGGCAGTGAGTGGCATTGTAAGATCGAGAAAAGCACCCCGGGGTGGTCAGCATGGGGAGGTCAGGACACATGCTGTGGCAATGTAGGATAGGTTTCTGAAAAACATCGCGGGGTGGTGCGCATTGCATGAGTGTGTAACATTACATTCACTAGTAGGACTGAGAAAACCATCACAGGGAGGTGTGAATCATAGGGTCTGAATTATAAAAGGCAGACAGTGGCAATGTAGGATGGAGAAAAGCACAACCGGGAGGTCAGCATGGGGATGTCAGGACACATGCAGTTTCAATGTCGGATAGGTTTCTGAAAAACCTTGCGGTGTGGTGCGCATTGTATGGGTGTGTAACATTACATTCACTAGTAGGAGTGAGAAAAACATCACAGGGTGGTCTGAATCATAGGGTCTGAATTAGGATAGGCAGTGAGTGGCAATGTAGGCTGGAGAAAAGCACCACGGGGTGGTCAGCATGAGGAGGTCAGGACATATGCAGTGGCAATGTAGGATAGGTTTCTGAAAATCATCGTAGGGTGGTGCGCAATGTATGGGTGTGTAACATGACATTCACTAGTAGGAGTGAGAAAAACTTCCCCGGGTGGTGTGTATCATAGGGTCTGAATTAGGATAGGCAGTGCGTGGCAATGTAGGATGGAGAAAAGGACCACGGGTTGGTCAGCATTGCGAGGTCAGGACACATGCAGTGGCAATGTAGGATAGGTTTCTGAAAAACATCGCGGTGTGGTGCACATTGTATGGGTGTGTAACATTACATTCACTAGTAGGAGTGAGAAAAACATCACGGGGTGGTGTGAATCATAGGGTCTGAATTAGGATAGGCAGTGAGTGGCATTGTAGGATCGAGAAAAGCACCCCGGTGTGGGCAGCATGTGGAGGTCAGGACACATGCTGTGGCAATGTAGGATAAGTTTCTGAAAAACATCGCGGGGTGGTGCGCCTTGCATGGGTGTGTAACATTACATTCAATAGTAGGACTGAGAAAACCATCACGGGGTGGTGTGAATCATAGGGTCTGAATTAGAATAGGCAGAGAGTGGCTATGTAGGATGGAGAAAAGCACAACGGGGTGGTCATCATGGGGAGGTCAGGAAACATGCAGTGGCAATGTAGGATAGCTTTCTGAAAAACATCGCAGGGTGGTGCGCATTGTATGGGTGTGTAACATTACATTCACTAGTAGGAGTGAGAAAAAACATTATGGGGTGGTGTGAATCATAGGGTCTGAATTAGGATAGGCAGTGAGTGGCAATGTAGGATGAAGAAAAGCAACACGGGTTGGTCAGCATGGGGAAGTCAGGAAACATGCAGTGGCAATGTAAGATATGTTTATGAAAAACATCGCCGGTTGGTGCACATTGTATGGGTGTGTAATATTACATTCACAACAAGGAGTGAAAAAAACATCACGGGTTGATTTGAATCATAGGGTCTGAATTAGGATATTCAGTGAGTGGCAATGTAGGATGGAGAAAAGCACCACGGGGTGGTCAGCATCGGGAGGTCAGGACACATGCAGGGGAAATGTAGGATAGGATTCTGAAAATCATCGCGAGGTGGTGGGCAATGTATGGGTGAGTAACAAGACTTTCACTAGTAGGAGTGAGAAAAACATCCCGGGGTCTTGTGTAAGATAGGGTCCGAATTAGGATAGGCAGTGAGTGGCAATGTAGGATGGAGAAAAGCATAACCGGGTGGTCAGCATGGGGAGGTCAGGAAACATGCAGTGGCAATGTAGGATAGGTTTCTGAAAAACATCGTGGGGTGGTGTGCATTGTATGGGTGTGTAACATTACATTCACTAGTAGGAGTGAGAAATACATCAGGGGTGGTGTGAATCGTAGGGTCTGAATTAGGATAGGCAATGAGTGTCAATGTAGGATGGAGAAAAGCACCCCGGGTTGGTCCGCATGGGGAGGTCAGGAAACATGCAGTGGCAATGTAGGATAGGTTTATAAAAAACATCGCGGGGTGGTGAGCATTGGATGGGTGTGTAACATTACATTCACTAGTAGGAGTGAGAAAAACATCACGGGGTGGTGTGAATCATAGGGTCTGAATTAGGATAGGCAGTGAGTGGCAATGTAGGATGGAGAAAAGCACCACGGGGTGGTCAGCATGAGGAGGTCAGGACACATCCAGTGGCAATGTATGATAGGTTTCTGAAAAATCTCGCAGGGTGGTGCGCATTGTATGAGTGTGTAACATTACATTCACTAGTAGGAGTGAGAAAAACATCTCGAGGTGGTGTGAATCATAGGGTCTGAATTAGGATAGGCAGTGATTGGCGATGTAGGATGGAGAAAAGCACCACGGGGTGGCCAGCATGGGGGTGTCAGGAAACATGCAGTGGCAATGTAGGAAAGGTTTCTGAAAAACATCGCAGGATGGAGCGCATTGTATGGGTGTGTAACATTACATTAACTAGTAGGAGTGAGAAAAACATCACCGGGTGGTTTAAATCATAGGGTCTGAATTAGGATAGGCAGTGAGTGGCAATGTAGGATGGAGAAAAGCACCTACGGGTGGTCAGCATGGGGAGGTCAGGAAACATGCAGTGGCAATGTAGGATAGGATTCTGAAAATCATGGCGGCGTGGTGTGCAATGTATGGGTGTGTAACATGACATTCACTAGTAGGAGTGAGAAAAACATCCCGGGGTGGTGTGTATCATAGGGTCTGAATTAGGATAGGCAGTGAGTGGCAATGTGGCATGGAGAAAAGCACCACGGGTTTGGTCAGCATGGGGAGGTCAGGACACATGCAGTGGCAATGCAGGATAGGTTTCTGTAAAACCTCGCAGGGTGGTGCGCATTGTATGTGTTAGTAACTGTACATTCACTAATAGCAGTGAGAAAAACATCACGGGGTGGTGTGAATCATAGGGTCTGAATTAGGATAGGCAGTGAGTGGCAATGTAGGATGAAGAAAAGCACCACGGGTGGGCCAGCATGGGGATGTCAGGAAACATGCAGTGGCAATGTAGGATAGGTTTCTGAAAAACATCGCGGGTGGGTGCACATTTTATGGGTGTGTAATATTACATTCACAACAAGGAGTGACAAAAACACCACGGGGTGGTTTGAATAATAGGGTCTGAATTAGTATACGCAGTGAGTGGCAACGTAGCATGGAGAAAAGGACCACGGGTTGATCAGCATGGCGAGGTCAGGACACATGCAGTGGCAATGTAGGATAGGTTTCTGAAAAACATCGCGGTGTGGTGCGCATTGTATGGGTGTGTAACATTACATTCACTAGTAGGAGTGAGAAAAACATCACGGGGTGGTGTGAATCATAGGGTCTGAATTAGGATAGGCAGTGAGTGGCATTGTAGGATCGAGAAAAGCACCCCGGTGTGGGCAGCATGTGGAGGTCAGGACACATGCTGTGGCAATGTAGGATAAGTTTCTGAAAAACATCGCGGGGTGGTGCGCATTGCATGGGTGTGTAACATTACATTCAATAGTAGGACTGAGAAAACCATCACGGGGTGGTGTGAATCATAGGGTCTGAATTAGAATAGGCAGAGAGTGGCTATGTAGGATGGAGAAAAGCACAACCGGGTGGTCAGCATGGGGATGTCAGGACACATGCAGTGGCAATGTAGGATACGTTTCAGAAAAACATCGCGGGTTGGTGCGCATTGTATGGGTGTGTAATATTACATTCACAACAAGGAGTGAGAAAAACATCACGGGGTGGTTTGAATCATATGGTCTGAATTAGAATAGGCAGTGAGTGGCAATGTAGGATGGAGGAAAGCACCACGGGGTGGCCATCATGGGGAGGTAAGGAAACATGCAGTGGCAATGTAGGATAGGTTTCTGAAAAACTTCGCGGAGTGGTGCACATTGTATGGGTGTGTAACATTACATTCAGCAGAAGGAGTGAGAAAAACATCACGGGGTGGTGTGAGTCATAGGGTCTGAATTAGGATAGGCAGTGAGTGGCATTGTAGGATGGAGAAAAGCCCCACGGGTTGGTCAGCATGGGGAGGTCAGGAAACATGCAGTGGCAATGTAGGATAGGATTCTGAAAATCATCGCGAGGTGGTGTGCAATGTATGGGTGTGTAACATTACATTCACTAGTAGGAGTGAGAAAAACATCCCGGGTTGCTGTGTATCATAGGGTCTGAATTAGGATAGGCAGTGAGTGGCAATGTAGCATGGAGAAAAGCACCACGGGTTTGGTCAGTCTGGGGAGGTTAGGACACATGCAGTGGCAATGCAGGATAGGTTTCTGAAAAACCTGGCTGGTGGTGCGCATTGTATGAGTGTGTAACATTACATTCAGTAGTAGCAGTGACAAAAACATCACGAGGTGTTGTGAATCATAGGGTCTGAATTAGGATAGGCAGTGAGTGGCAATGTAGGATGGAGAAAAGCACAACGGGGTGGTCAGGATGGGGAGGTCAGGAAACATGCAGTGGCAATGTAGGATAGGTTTCTGAAAAACATTGCGGGGTGGTGTGCAATGTATGGGTGTGTAACATTACATTCAGTAGTAGGAGTGAGAAAAACATCACGGGGTGGTGTGAATGATAGGGTCTGAATTAGGATAGGCAGTGAGGGGCAATGTAGGATGGAGAAAAGCACCACGGGGTGGTCAGCATGGGGAGGACAGGAAACATGCAGTGGCAATGTAAGATAGGTTTCTGAAAAACATCGCGGGGTGTTGCGCATTGTATGGGTGTGTAACATTACATTCACTAGTACGAGTGAGAAAAACGTCACGAGGTGGTGTGAATCATAGGGTGTGCATTACGATAGGCAGTGAGTGGCAATGTAGGATGGAGAAAAGCAAAACGGAGTGGTCAGCATGGGGAGGTCAGGAATCATGCAGTGGCATTGTAGGATAGGTTTCTGAAAAACATCGCGGGGTGGTGCGCATTGTATGTGTGTGTAACATTACATTCACTAGTAGGAGTGATAAAAACATCACGGGGTGGTGTGAATCATAGGGTGTGAATTAGGATAGGCAGTGAGTGGCAATGCAGGATGGAGGAAAGCACCACGGGGTGGCCATCATGGGGAGGTCAGGAAACATGCAGTCGCAATTTAGGATAGGTTTCTGAAAAACATCGTGGGGTGGTGCGCATTGTATGGGTGTGTAACTTTACATTCACTAGTAGGAGTGAGAAAAACATCATGTGGTGGTGTGAATTATAGAGCCTGAATTAGGATAGGCTATGAGTGGCAATGTAGGATGGAGAAAAGCACCACGGTGTGGCCATCATGGGGAGGTCAGTAAACATGCAGTGGCAATGTAGTATAGGTTTCTGAAAAACTTCGTGGAGTGGTGCACATTGTATGGGTGTGTAACATTACATTCAGCAGAAGGAGTGAGAAAAACATCACGGGGTGGTGTGAGTCATAGGGTCTGAATTAGGATAGGCAGTGAGTGGCATTGTAGGATGGAGAAAAGCCCCACGGGTTGGTCAGCATGGGGAGGTCAGGAAACATGCACTGGCAATGTAGGATAGGATTCTGAAAATCGTCGCGAGGTGGTGTGCAATGTATGGGTGTGTAACATTACATTCACTAGTAGGAGTGAGAAAAACATCCCGGGTTGCTGTGTATCATAGGGTCTGAATTAGGATAGGCAGTGAGTGGCAATGTAGCATGGAGAAAAGCACCACGGGTTTGGTCAGCATGGGGAGGTCAGGACACATGCAGTGGCAATGCAGGATAGGTTTCTGAAAAACCTGGCTGGTGGTGCGCATTGTATGAGTGTGTAACATTACATTCAGTAGTAGCAGTGACAAAAACATCCCGAGGTGTTGTGAATCATAGGGTCTGAATTAGGATAGGCAGTGAGTGGCAATGTAGGATGGAGAAAAGCACAACGGGGTGGTGATGATGGGGAGGTCAGGAAACATGCAGTGGCAATGTAGGATAGGTTTCTGAAAAACATTGCGGGGTGGTGTGCAATGTATGGGTGTGTAACCTTACATTCACTAGTACGAGTGAGAAAAACGTCACGAGGTGGTGTGAATCATAGGGTGTGCATTACGATAGGCAGTGAGTGGCAATGTAGGATGGAGAAAAGCAAAACGGAGTGGTCAGCATGGGGAGGTCAGGAATCCTGCAGTGGCATTGTAGGATAGGTTTCTGAAAAACATCGCGGGGTGGTGCGAATTGTATGGGTGTGTAACATTACATTCACTAATAGGAATGAGAAAGACATCACGGGGTGGTGTGAATCATAGGGTCTGAATTAGGATAGGCAGTGAGTGGCAATGTAGGATGGAGAAAACACCACGGGGTGGTCAGCATGGGGAGGTCAGGAAACATGCAGTGGCAATGTAGGATAGGTTTCTGAAAAACATCGCGGGGTGGTGCGCATTGTATGTGTGTGTAACATTACATTCACTAGTAGGAGTGATAAAAACATCACGGGGTGGTGTGAATCATAGGGTGTGAATTAGGATAGGCAGTGAGTGGCAATGCAGGATGGAGGAAAGCACCACGGGGTGTTCAGCATGGGGAGGTCAGGAAACATGCAGTCGCAATTTAGGATAGGTTTCTGAAAAACATCGTGGGGTGGTGCGCATTGTATGGGTGTGTAACATTACATTCACTAGTAGGAGTGAGAAAAACATCACGGGGTGGTGTGAATCATAGGGTCTGAATTAGGATAGGCAGTGAAGGGCAATGTAGGATGAAGAAAAGCACCACGGGGTGGTCATCCTGGGGAGGTCAGGAAACATGCAGTGGCAATGTATGATAGGTTTCTCAAAAACATCGCGGGGTGGTGCTCATTGTATGGGTGTGTAACATTACATTCACTAGTAGGAGTGAGAAAAACATCACGGGGTGGTGTGAATCATAGGGTCTGAATTAGGGTAGGCAGTGAAGGGCAATGTAGGATGGAGAAAAGCACCACGGGGTGGTCAGCATGGGGAGGTCAGGAAACATGCAGTGGCAATGTAGGTTAGGTTTCTGAAAATCAACACGAGGTGGTGCACATAGTATGGTTGTGTAACATTACATTCACTAGTAGGAGTGAGAAAAACATCACGGGGTGGTGTGAATCATAGTGTCTGAATTAGGATAGGCACTGAGTGTCAATGTAGGATGGAGAAAAGCATCACGGGGTGGTCAGCAAAAGGAGGTCAGGAAAAATGCAGTGGCAATGTAGCATAGGTTTCTGAAAAACATCGCGGGGTGGTGCGCATTGTATGGGTGTGTAACATTACATTCACTAGTAGGAGTGAGAAAACCATCACGGGGTGGTGTGAATCGTAGGGTCTGAATTAGGATAGGCAATGAGTGGCAATGCAGGATGGAGAAAAGCACCACGGGGTCGTAGGCATGGGGAGGACAGGAAACATGCAGTGGCAATGTAGGACAGGTTTCTGAAAAACATCGCGGGGTGGTGAGCATTGTATGGGTGTGTAACATGACATTCACTAGTAGGAGTGAGAAAAACATCACGGGGTGGTGTGAATCATCGGGTGTGAATTAGGATAGGCAGTGAGTGGCAATGCAGGATGTAGAAAAACACCACGGGTTGGTCAGCATGGGAGGTCAGGACACATGCAGTGGCAATGTAGGATAGGTTTTTGAAAAACCTCGCAGGGCGGTGCGCATTGTATGACTGTGTATCATTACATTCACCAGTAGGAGTGAGAAAAACATCACGGGGTGATGTGAATCATAGGGTCTGAATTAGGATAGGAAGTGAGTGGCAATGTAGGATGGAGAAAAGCACCACGGGGTGGCCAGCATGGAGAGGTCAGGAAACAAGCCGTGGCAATGTAGGATAGGTTTCTGAAAAACATCGCGGGGTGGTGCGCAACGTATGGGTGTGCAACCCTACATTGACTAGTAGTAGTGAGAAAAACATCACGGGGTGGTGTGAATCATAGGGTCTGAATTAGGATAGGCAGTGAGTGGCAATGAAGGATGGAGAAAAGCACCACTGGGTGGTCAGCAGGCGGAAGTCAGTAAACATGCAGTGGCAATGTATTATACCTTTCTGAAAAACATCGCAGGGTGGTGCCCATTGTATGGGTGTTTAACATTACATTCACTAGTAGGAGTGATAAAAACATCACGGGGTGGTGTAAATCATAGGGTCTGAATTAGGATAGGCAGGGAGTTGCAATGTAGGATGGAGTAAAGCACCACGGGGTTGTCAGCATGGGGATGTCAGGAAACATGCAGTGGCAATGTAGGATAGGTTTCTGAAAAACATCGCCGGGTGGTGCGCATCCTTTGGATGTGTAACATTACATTCACTAGTAGGAGTGAGAAAAACATGACGGGGTGATGTGAATCATAGGGTCAGAATTAGGACAGGCAGTGAGTGGCAATGTAGGATAGAGAAAAGCACCACGGGGTGGTCAGCATGGGGAGGTCAAGACACATGCAGTGGCAATGTAGGATAGGTATCTGAAAAATATCGCGGGGTGGTGCGCATTGTATGGGTGTGTAACATTACATTCACTAGTAGGAGTGAGAAAACCATCACGGTTGGGTGTGAATCATATGGTCTGAATTAGGAAAGGCAGTGAGTGGCAATGTAGGATGGAGAAAAGCACCACGGGTTGGTCAGCCTTGGGAGTTCAGGAAACATGCAGTGGCAATGTAGGATAGGTTTCTGAAAAACATCACGGGGTGGTGCGCATTGTATGGGTGTGTAACATTACATTCACTAGTAGGAGTGAGAAAAACATCACGGGGTGGTGTGAATCGTAGGGTCTGAATTAGGATAGGCAGTGAGTGGCAATGTCGATGGAGAAAAGCACCATGGGGTGTTCAGCATGGGGAGGTCAGGAAACATGCAGTGGCAATGTAGGATAGGTTTCTGAAAAACAACACGGGGTGGTGCGCATTGTATGGGTGTGTACCAATACATTCACTAGTAGGAGTGAGAAAAACATCACGGGGTGGTTTGAATCATAGGGTCTGAATTAGAATAGGCAGTGAGAGGCAATGTAGGATGGAGAAAAGCACCACGGGGTGGTCAGCATGGGGAGATCAGTAAACATGCAGTGGCAATGTAGGATAGGTTTCTGAAAAACAACACGGGGTGGTGCACATAGTATGGGTGTTTAACATTACGTTCACAAGTAGGAGTGAGAAAAACATCACGGGGTGGTGTGAATCATAGGGTCTGAATTAGGATACGCAGTGAGTGTCAATGTAGGATGGAGAAAAGCATCATGTGGTGGTCAGCAAGGGGAGGTCAGGAAAAATGCAGTGGCAATGTAGCATAGGTTTCTGAAAAACATCGCGGGGTGGTGCGCATCGTATGGGTGTGTAACATTACATTCACTAGCAGGAGTGAGAAAACCATGACGGGGTGGTGTGAATCATAGGGTCAGAATTAGGATAGGCAATGAGTGGCAATGCAGGATGGAGAAAAGCACCACGGGGTGGTAGGCATGGGGAGGTCAGGAAACATGCAGTGGCAAGGTAGGACAGGTTTCTAAAAAACATCGAGGGGTGGTGCACATTGTATGGGTGTGTAACATTACATTCACTAGTAGGAGTGAGAAAAACATCACGGGGTGGTGTGAATCATAGGGTGTGAATTAGGATAGGCAGTGAGTGGCAATGCAGGATGTAGAAATGCACCACGGGTTGGTCAGCATGGGGAGGTCAGGACACATGCAGTAACAATGTAGGATAGGTTTCTGAAAAACCTCGCAGGGTGGTGCGCATTGTATGACTGTGTATCATGACATTCACTAGTAGGAGTGAGAAAAACATCACGGGGTGGTGTGAATCATAGGGTCTGAATTAGGATAGGCAGTGAGTGGTAATGTAGGATGGAGAAAAGCACCACGGTGTGGCCAGCATGGAGAGTTCAGGAAACATGCTGTGGCAATGTAGGATAGGTTTCTGAAAAACATCGCGGGGTTGTGCGCAACTTATGGGTGTGCAACACTACATTGACTAGTAGTAGTGAGAAAAACATCACGGGGTGGTGTGAATCATAGGGTCTGAATTAGGATAGGCAGTGAGTGGCAATGAAGGATGGAGAAAAGCACCACGGGGTGGTCAGCAGGCGGAAGTCAGTAAACATGCAGTGGCAATGTATTATACCTTTCTGAAAAACATCGCGGGGTGGTGCCCATTGTATGGGTGTTTAACATTACATTCACTAGTAGGAGTGATAAAAACATCACGGGGTGGTGTAAATCATAGGGTCTGAATTAGGATAGGCAGGGAGTGGCAATGTAGGATGGAGTAAAGCACCACGGGGTGGTCAGCATGCGGAGGTCAGGAAACATGCAGTGGCAATGTAGGATAGGTTTCTGAAAAACATCGCCGGGTGGTGCGCATCCTTTTTATGTGTAACATTACATTCACTAGTAGGAGTGAGAAAAACATCACGGGGTGGTGTGAATCATAGGGTCAGAATTAGGATAGGCAGTGAGTGGCAATGTAGGATGGAGAAAAGCACCACGGGGTGGTCAGCATGGGGAGGTCAGGAAACATGCAGTGGCAATGTAGGATAGGTTTCTGAAAAACATCGCCGGGTGGTGCGCATCCTTTGGATGTGTAACATTACATTCACTAGTAGGAGTAAGAAAAACATCACGGGGTGGTGTGAATCATAGGGTCTGAATTAGGATAGGCAATGAGTGGCAATGAAGGATGGAGAAAACACCACGGGGTGGTCAGCATGGGGAGGTCAGGACACATGCAGTGGCAATGTAGGATATGTATCTTAAAAATATCGCGGGGTGGTGCGCATTGTATGGGTGTGTAACATTACACTCACTAGTAGGAGTGAGAAAACCATCACGGTTGGGTGTGAATCATATGGTCTGAATTAGGATAGGCAATGTGTGGCAATGTAGGATGGAAAAAAGCACCACGGGTTGGTCTGCATGGGGAGTTCCGGAAACATGCAGTGGCAATGTAGGATAGGTTTCTGAAAAACATCACGGGGTGGTGCGCATTGTATGGGTGTGTAACATTACATTCACTAGTAGGAGTGAGAAAATCATCACGGGGTGGTCTGAATAGTAGGGTCTGAATGACGATAGGCAGTGAGTGGCAATGTAGGATGGAGAAAAGCACCACGGGGTGGTCAGCATGGGGAGGTCAGGAAATATGCCATGGCAATGTAGGATAGGTTTCTGAAAAACATCCCGGGGTGGTGCGCATTGTATGTGTGTGTAATATTACATTCACAGGTAGGAGTGAGAAAAACAACACTTGGTGGTGTGAATCATAGGGTCTGAAATAGGATAGGCAGTGAGTGGCAATCTAGGATGGAGAAAAGCACCACGGGGTGGCCAGCATGGGGAGGTCAGGAAACATGTAGTTGCAATGTCCGATAGGTTTTTGAAAAACATCGCGGGGTTGTGTGCATTGTATGGGTGTGTAACATTACATTTACTAGTAGGCGTGAGAAAAATATCACGGGGTGGTGTTAATCATAAGGTCTGAAATAGGATAGGCAGTGAGTGGCAATGTAGGATGGAGAAAAGCACCACGGGGTGGTCAGCATGGGGAGGTCAGGAAACATGCAGTGGCAATGTAGGATAGGTTTCTGAAAAACATCGCGGGGTGGTGTGCATTGTATGGGTGTGTAACATTGCATTCACTAGTAGGAGAGAGAAAAACATCACGGGGTAGTGTGAATCATAGGATCTGAATTAGGATAGGCAGTGAGTGGCAATGTAGGATAGAGAAAAGCACCACGGAGTGGTCAGCATGGGGAGGTCAAGATACATGCAGTGGCAATGTAGGATAGGTATCTGAAAAATATCGCGGGGTGGTGCGCATTGTATGGGTGTGTAACATTACATTCACTAGTAGGAGTGAGAAAACCATCACAGTTGGGTGTGAATCATATGGTCTGAATTAGGATAGGCAGTGAGTGGCAATGTAGGATGGAGAAAAGCACCACGGGTTGGTCAGCATGGGGAGTTCAGGAAACATGCAGTGGCAATGTAGGATAGGTTTCTGTAAAACATCACGGGGTGGTGCACATAGTATGGTTGTGTAACATTACATTCACTAGTAGGAGTGAGAAAAACATCACGGGGTGGTGTGAATCATAGTGTCTGAATTAGGATAGGCACTGAGTGTCAATGTAGGATGGAGAAAAGCATCTCGGGGTGGTCAGCAAGGGGAGGTCAGGAAAAATGCAGTGGCAATGTAGCATAGGTTTCTGAAAAACATCGCGGGGTGGTGTGAATCATAGGGTGTGAATTAGGATAGGCAGTGAGTGGCAATGTAGGATGGAGAAAAGCACCACGGGGTGGTCAGCATGGGGAGGTCAGGAAACATGCAGTGGCAATGTAGGATAGGTTTCTGAAAAACAACACGGGGTGGTGCGCATTGTATGGGTGTGTACCAATACATTCACTAGTAGGAGTGCGAAAAACATCACGGGGTGGTGTGAATCATAGGGCCTGAATTAGAATAGGCAGTGATAGGCAATGTAGGATGGAGAAAAGCACCACGGGGTGGTCAGCATGGGGAGATCAGGAAACATGTAGTGGCAATATAGGATAGGTTTCTGAAAAACAACACGGGGTGGTGCACATAGTATGGGTGTGTAACATTACATTCACTAGTAGGAGTGAGAAAAACATCACGGGGTGGTGTGAATCATAGGGTCTGAATTAGGATAGGCACTGAGTGTCAATGTAGGATGGAGAAAAGCATCACGGGGTGGTCAGCAAAAGGAGGTCAGGAAAAATGCAGTGGCAATGTAGCATAGGTTTCTGAAAAACATGGCGGGGTGGTGCGCATTGTATGGGTGTGTAACATTACATTCACTAGTAGGAGTGAGAAAACCATCACGGGGTGGTGTGAATCATAGGGTCTGAATTAGGATAGGCAATGAGTGGCAATGCAGGATGGAGAAAAGCACCACGGGGTCGTAGGCATGGGGAGGACAGGAAACATGCAGTGGCAATATAGGACAGGTTTCTGAAAAACATCACGGGGTGGTGCGCATTTTATGGGTGTGTAACATTACATTCACTAGTAGGAGTGAGAAAAACATCACGGGGTGGTGTGAATCATCGGGTGTGAATTAGGATAGGCAGTGAGTGGCAATGCAGGATGTAGAAAAACACCACGGGTTGGTCAGCATGGGGAGGTCAGGACACATGCAGTGGCAATGTAGGATAGGTTTTTGAAAAACCTCGCAGGGCTGTGCGCATTGTATGACTGTGTATCATTACATTCACTAGTAGGAGTGAGAAAAACATCACGGGGTGATGTGAATCATAGGGTCTGAATTAGGATAGGAAGTGAGTGGCAATGTAGGATGGAGAAAAGCACCACGGGGTGGCCAGCGTGGAGAGGTCAGGAAACATGCCGTGGCAATGTAGGATAGGTTTCTGAAAAACATCGCGGGGTGGTGTGCAACGTATGGGTGTGCAACCCTACATTGACTAGTAGTAGTGAGAAAAACATCACGGGGTGGTGTGAATCATAGGGTCTGAATTAGGATAGGCAGTGAGTGGCAATGAAGGATGGAGAAAAGCACCACGGGGTGGTCAGCAGGCGGAAGTCAGTAAACATGCAGTGGCAATGTATTATACCTTTCTGAAAAACATCGCGGGGTGGTGCCCATTGTATGGGTGTTTAACATTACATTCACTAGTAGGAGTGATAAAAAAATCACGGGGTGCTGTAAATCATAGGGTCTGAATTAGGATAGGCAGGGAGTGGCAATGTAGGATGGAGAAAAGCACCACGGGTTGGTCAGCATGGGGAGTTCAGGAAACATGCAGTGGCAATGTAGGATAGGTTTCTGAAAAACATCGCCGGGTGGTGCGCATCCTTTGGATGTGTAACATTACATTCACTAGTAGGAGTGAGAAAAACATGACGGGGTGGTGTGAATCATAGGGTCAGAATTAGGATAGGCAGTGAGTGGCAATGTAGCATAGAGAAAAGCACCACGGGGTGGTCAGCATGGGGAGGTCAAGACACATGCAGTGGCAATGTAGGATAGGTATCTGAAAAATATCGCGGGGTGGTGCGCATTGTATGGGTGTGTAACATTACATTCACTAGTAGGAGTGAGAAAACCATCACAGTTGGGTGTGAATCATATGGTCTGAATTAGGATAGGCAGTGAGTGGCAATGTAGGATGGAGAAAAGCACCACGGGTTGGTCAGCATGGGGAGTTCAGGAAACATGCAGTGGCAATGTAGGATAGGTTTCTGAAAAACATCACTGGGTGGTGCACATAGTATGGTTGTGTAACATTACATTCACTAGTAGGAGTGAGAAAAACATCACGGGGTGGTGTGAATCATAGTGTCTGAATTAGGATAGGCACTGAGTGTCAATGTAGGATGGAGAAAAGCATCACGGGGTGGTCAGCAAGGGGAGGTCAGGAAAAATGCAGTGGCAATGTAGCATAGGTTTCTGAAAAACATCGCGGGGTGGTGTGAATCATAGGGTGTGAATTAGGATAGGCAGTGAGTGGCAATGTAGGATGGAGAAAAGCACCACGGGGTGGTCAGCATGGGGAGGTCAGGAAACATGCAGTGGCAATATAGGATAGGTTTCTGAAAAACAACACGGGGTGGTGCGCATTGTATGGGTGTGTACCAATACATTCACTAGTAGGAGTGCGAAAAACATCACGGGGTGGTGTGAATCATAGGGCCTGAATTAGAATAGGCAGTGAGAGGCAATGTAGGATGGAGAAAAGCACCACGGGGTGGTCAGCATGGGGAGATCAGGAAACATGCAGTGGCAATATAGGATAGGTTTCTGAAAAACAACACGGGGTGGTGCACATAATATGGTGTGTAACATTACATTCACTAGTAGGAGTGAGAAAAACATCACGGGGTGGTGTGAATCATAGGGTCTGAATTAGGATAGGCACTGAGTGTCAATGTAGGATGGAGAAAAGCATCACGGGGTGGTCAGCAAAAGGAGGTCATGAAAAATGCAGTGGCAATGTAGCATAGGTTTCTGAAAAACATCGCGCGGTGGTGCGCATTGTATGGGTGTGTAACATTACATTCACTAGTAGGAGTGAGAAAACCATCACGGGGTGGTGTGAATCATAGGGTCTGAATTAGGATAGGCAGTGAGTGGCAATGCAGGATATAGAAAAACACCACGGGTTGGTCAGCATGGGGAGGTCAGGACACATGCAGTGGCAATGTAGGATAGGTTTTTGAAAAACCTCGCAGGGCGGTGCGCATTGTATGACTGTGTATCATTACATTCACTAGTAGGAGTGAGAAAAACATCACGGGGTGATGTGAATCATAGGGTCTGAATTAGGATAGGCAGTGAGTGGCAATGTAGGATGGAGAAAAGCACCATGGGGTGGTCAGCATGGGGAGGTCAGGAAACATGCAGTGGCAATGTAGGATAGGTTTCTGAAAAACAACACGGTGTGGTGCGCATTGTATGGGTGTGTACCAATACATTCACTAGTAGGAGTGAGAAAAACATCATGGGGTGGTGTGAATCATAGGGTCGGAATTAGAATAGGCAGTGAGAGGCAATGTAGGATGGAGAAAAGCACCACGGGGTGGTCAGCATGGGGAGATCAGGAAACATGCAGTGGCAATGTAGGATAGGTTTCTGAAAAACAACAAGGGGTGGTGCACATAGTATGGGTGTTTAACATTACGTTCACAAGTAGGAGTGAGAAAAACATCACGGGGTGGTGTGAATCATAGGGTCTGAATTAGGATAGGCAGTGAGTGTCAATGTAGGATGGAGAAAAGCATCACGGGGTGGTCAGCAAGGGGAGGTCAGGAAAAATGCAGTGGCAATGTAGCATAGGTTTCTGAAAAACCTCGCAGGGTGGTGCGCATTGTATGACTGTGTATCATGACATTCACTAGTAGGAGTGAGAAAAACATCACGGGGTGGTGTGAATCATAGGGTCTGAATTAGGATAGGCAGTGAGTGGTAATGTAGGATGGAGAAAAGCACCACGGAGTGGCCAGCATGGAGATTTCAGGAAACATGCTGTGGCAATGTAGGATAGGTTTCTGAAAAACATCGCGGGGTTGTGCGCAACTTATGGGTGTGCAACACTACATTGACTAGTAGTAGTGAGAAAAACATCACGGGGTGGTGTGAACCATAGGGTCTGAATTAGGATAGGCAGTGAGTGGCAATGCAGGATGGAGAAAAGCACCACGGGGTGGTCAGCAGGTGGAGGTCAGTAAACATGCAGTGGCAATGTAGGATACTTTTATGAAAAACATCGCGGGGTGGTGCCCATTGTATGGGTGTGTAACATTACATTCACTAGTAGGAGTGATAAAAACATCACGGGGTGGTGTGAATCATAGGGTCTGAATTAGGATAGGCAGTGAGTGGTAATGTAGGATGGAGAAAAGCACCACGGTGTGGCCAGCATGGAGAGTTCAGGAAACATGCTGTGGCAATGTAGGATAGGTTTCTGAAAAACATCGCCGGGTGGTGCGCATCCTTTGGATGTGTAACATTACATTCACTAGTAGGAGTAAGAAAAACATCACGGGGTGGTGTGAATCATAGGGTCTGAATTAGGATAGGCAATGAGTGGCAATGTAGGATGGAGAAAACACCACGGGGTGGTCAGCATCGGGAGGTCAGGACACATGCAGTGGCAATGTAGGATAGGTATCTTAAAAATATCGCGGGGTGGTGCGCATTGTATGGGTGTGTAACATTACACTCACTAGTAGGAGTGAGAAAACCATCACGGTTGGGTGTGAATCATATGGTCTGAATTAGGATAGGCAATGTGTGGCAATGTAGGATGGAAAAAAGCACCACGGGTTGGTCTGCATGGGGAGTTCCGGAAACATGCAGTGGCAATGTAGGATAGGTTTCTCAAAAACATCACGGGGTGGTGCGCATTGTATGGGTGTGTAACATTACATTCACTAGTAGGAGTGAGAAAATCATCACGGGGTGGTCTGAATAGTAGGGTCTGAATGACGATAGGCAGTGAGTGGCAATGTAGGATGGAGAAAAGCACCACGGGGTGGTCAGCATGGGGAGGTCAGGAAATATGCCATGGCAATGTAGGATAGGTTTCTGAAAAACATCCCGGGGTGGTGCGCATTGTATGTGTGTGTAATATTACATTCACAGGTAGGAGTGAGAAAAACAACACTTGGTGGTGTGAATCATAGGGTCTGAAATAGGATAGGCAGTGAGTGGCAATCTAGGATGGAGAAAAGCACCACGGGGTGGTCAGCATGGGGAGGTCAGGAAACATGCAGTTGCAATGTCCGATAGGTTTTTGAAAAACATCGCGGGGTTGTGTGCATTGTATGGGTGTGTAGCATTACATTTACTAGTAGGCGTGAGAAAAATATCACGGGGTGGTGTTAATCATAAGGTCTGAAATAGGATAGGCAGTGAGTGGCAATGTAGGATGGAGAAAAGCACCACGGGGTGGTCAGCATTGGGAGGTCAGGAAACATGCAGTGGCAATGTAGGATAGGTTTCTGAAAAACATCGCGGGGTGGTGTGCATTGTATGGGTGTGTAACATTGCATTCACTAGTAGGAGTGAGAAAAACATCACGGGGTAGTGTGAATCATAGGATCTGAATTAGGTTAGGCAGTGAGTGGCAATGTAGGATAGAGAAAAGCACCACGGAGTGGTCAGCATGGGGAGGTCAAGATACATGCAGTGGCAATGTAGGATAGGTATCTGAAAAATATCGCGGGGTGGTGCGCATTGTATGGGTGTGTAACATTACATTCACTAGTAGGAGTGAGAAAACCATCACACTTGGGTGTGAATCATATGGTCTGAATTAGGATAGGCAGAGAGTGGCAATGTAGGGTGGAGAAAAGCACCACGGGTTGGTCAGCATGGGGAGTTCAGGAAACATGCAGTGGCAATGTAGGATAGGTTTCTGAAAAACATCACGGGGTGGTGCACATAGTATGGTTGTGTAACATTACATTCACTAGTAGGAGTGAGAAAAACATCACGGGGTGGTGTGAATCATAGTGTCTGAATTAGGATAGGCACTGAGTGTCAATGTAGGATGGAGAAAAGCATCTCGGGGTGGTCAGCAAGGGGAGGTCAGGAAAAATGCAGTGGCAATGTAGCATAGGTTTCTGAAAAACATCGCGGGGTGGTGTGAATCATAGGGTGTGAATTAGGATAGGCAGTGAGTGGCAATGTAGGATGGAGAAAAGCACCACGGGGTGGTCAGCATGGGGAGGTCAGGAAACATGCAGTGGCAATGTAGGATAGGTTTCTGAAAAACAACACGGGGTGGTGCGCATTGTATGGGTGTGTACCAATACATTCACTAGTAGGAGTGCGAAAAACATCACGGGGTGGTGTGAATCATAGGGCCTGAATTAGAATAGGCAGTGAGAGGCAATGTAGGATGGAGAAAAGCACCACGGGGTGGTCAGCATGGGGAGATCAGGAAACACGTAGTGGCAATATAGGATAGGTTTCTGAAAAACAACACGGGGTGGTGCACATAGTATGGGTGTGTAACATTACATTCACTAGTAGGAGTGAGAAAAACATCACGGGGTGGTGTGAATCATAGGGTCTGAATTAGGATAGGCACTGAGTGTCAATGTAGGATGGAGAAAAGCATCACGGGGTGGTCAGCAAAAGGAGGTCAGGAAAAATGCAGTGGCAATGTAGCATAGGTTTCTGAAAAACATGGCGGGGTGGTGCGCATTGTATGGGTGTGTAACATTACATTCACTAGTAGGAGTGAGAAAACCATCACGGGGTGGTGTGAATCATAGGGTCTGAATTAGGATAGGCAATGAGTGGCAATGCAGGATGGAGAAAAGCACCACGGGGTCGTAGGCATGGGGAGGACAGGAAACATGCAGTGGCAATGTAGGACAGGTTTCTGAAAAACATCGCGGGGTGGTGCGCATTTTATGGGTGTGTAACATTACATTCACTAGTAGGAGTGAGAAAAACATCACGGGGTGGTGTGAATCATCGGGTGTGAATTAGGATAGGCAGTGAGTGGCAATGCAGGATGTAGAAAAACACCACGGGTTGGTCAGCATGGGGAGGTCAGGACACATGCAGTGGCAATGTAGGATAGGTTTTTGAAAAACCTCGCAGGGCGGTGCGCATTGTATGACTGTGTATCATTACATTCACTAGTAGGAGTGAGAAAAACATCACGGGGTGATGTGAATCATAGGGTCTGAATTAGGATAGGAAGTGAGTGGCAATGTAGGATGGAGAAAAGCACCACGGGGTGGCCAGCGTGGAGAGGTCAGGAAACATGCCGTGGCAATGTAGGATAGGTTTCTGAAAAACATCTCGGGGTGGTGCGCAACGTATGGGTGTGCAACCCTACATTGACTAGTAGTAGTGAGAAAAACATCACGGGGTGGTGTGAATCATAGGGTCTGAATTAGGATAGGCAGTGAGTGGCAATGAAGGATGGAGAAAAGCACCACGGGGTGGTCAGCAGGCGGAAGTCAGTAAACATGCAGTGGCAATGTATTATACCTTTCTGAAAAACATCGCGGGGTGGTGCCCATTGTATGGGTGTTTAACATTACATTCACTAGTAGGAGTGATAAAAACATCACGGGGTGGTGTAAATCATAGGGTCTGAATTAGGATAGGCAGGGAGTGGCAATGTAGGATGGAGAAAAGCACCACGGGTTGGTCAGCATGGGGAGTTCAGGAAACATGCAGTGGCAATGTAGGATAGGTTTCTGAAAAACATCACTGGGTGGTGCACATAGTATGGTTGTGTAACATTACATTCACTAGTAGGAGTGAGAAAAACATCACGGGGTGGTGTGAATCATAGTGTCTGAATTAGGATAGGCAGTGAGTGTCAATGTAGGATGGAGAAAAGCATCACGGGGTGGTCAGCAACGGGAGGTCAGGAAAAATGCAGTGGCAATGTCGCATAGGTTTCTGAAAAACATCGCGGGGTGGTGCGCATTGTATGGGTGTGTAACATTACATTCACTAGTAGGAGTGAGAAAAACATCACGGGGTGGTGTGAATCATAGGGTCTGAATTAGGATAGGCAGTGAGTGGCAATGCAGGATGTAGAAATGCACCACGGGTTGGTCAGCATGGGGAGGTCAGGACACATGCAGTGGCAATGTAGGATAGGTTTCTGAAAAACCTCGCAGGGTGGTGCGCATTGTATGACTGTGTATCATGACATTCACTAGTAGGAGTGAGAAAAACATCACGGGGTGGTGTGAATCATAGGGTCTGAATTAGGATAGGCAGTGAGTGGTAATGTAGGATGGAGAAAAGCACCACGGAGTGGCCAGCATGGAGAGTTCAGGAAACATGCTGTGGCAATGTAGGATAGGTTTCTGAAAAACATCGCGGGGTTGTGCGCAACTTATGGGTGTGCAACACTACATTGACTAGTAGTAGTGAGAAAAACATCACGGGGTGGTGTGAACCATAGGGTCTGAATTAGGATAGGCAGTGAGAGGCAATGAAGGATGGACAAAAGCACCACGGGGTGGTCAGCAGGTGGAGGTCAGTAAACATGCAGTGGCAATGTAGGATACTTTTATGAAAAACATCGCGGGGTGGTGCCCATTGTATGGGTGTGTAACATTACATTCACTAGTAGGAGTGATAAAAACATCACGGGGTGGTGTGAATCATAGGGTCTGAATTAGGATAGGCAGTGAGTGGTAATGTAGGATGGAGAAAAGCACCACGGTGTGGCCAGCATGGAGAGTTCAGGAAACATGCTGTGGCAATGTAGGATAGGTTTCTGAAAAACATCGCCGGGTGGTGCGCATCCTTTGGATGTGTAACATTACATTCACTAGTAGGAGTAAGAAAAACATCACGGGGTGGTGTGAATCATAGGGTCTGAATTAGGATAGGCAATGAGTGGCAATGTAGGATGGAGAAAACACCACGGGGTGGTCAGCATGGGGAGGTCAGGACACATGCAGTGGCAATGTAGGATAGGTATCTTAAAAATATCACGGGGTGGTGCGCATTGTATGAGTGTGTAACATTACACTCACTAGTAGGAGTGAGAAAACCATCACGGTTGGGTGTGAATCATATGGTCTGAATTAGGATAGGCAATGTGTGGCAATGTAGGATGGAAAAAAGCACCACAGGTTGGTCTGCATGGGGAGTTCCGGAAACATGCAGTGGCAATGTAGGATAGGTTTCTGAAAAACATCACGGGGTGGTGCGCATTGTATGGGTGTGTAACATTACATTCACTAGTAGGAGTGAGAAAATCATCACGGGGTGGTCTGAATAGTAGGGTCTGAATGACGATAGGCAGTGAGTGGCAATGTAGGATGGAGAAAAGCACCACGGGGTGGTCAGCATGGGGAGGTCAGGAAATATGCCATGGCAATGTAGGATAGGTTTCTGAAAAACATCCCGGGGTGGTGCGCATTGTATGTGTGTGTAATATTACATTCACAGGTAGGAGTGAGAAAAACAACACTTGGTGGTGTGAATCATAGGGTCTGAAATAGGATAGGCAGTGAGTGGCAATCTAGGATGGAGAAAAGCACCACGGGGTGGTCAGCATGGGGAGGTCTGGAAACATGCAGTTGCAATGTCCGATAGGTTTTTGAAAAACATCGCGGGGTTGTGTGCATTGTATGGGTGTGTAACATTACATTTACTAGTAGGCGTGAGAAAAATATCACGGGGTGGTGTTAATCATAAGGTCTGAAATAGGATAGGCAGTGAGTGGCAATGTAGGATGGAGAAAAGCACCACGGGGTGGTCAGCATGGGGAGGTCAGGAAACATGCAGTGGCAATGTAGGATAGGTTTCTGAAAAACATCGCGGGGTGGTGTGCATTGTATGGGTGTGTAACATTGCATTCACTAGTAGGAGTGAGAAAAACATCACGGGTAGTGTGAATCATAGGATCTGAATTAGGATAGGCAGTGAGTGGCAATGTAGGATAGAGAAAAGCACCACGGAGTGGTCAGCATGGGGAGGTCAAGATACATGCAGTGGCAATGTAGGATAGGTATCTGAAAAATATCGCGGGGTGGTGCGCATTGTATGGGTGTGTAACATTACATTCACTAGTAGGAGTGAGAAAACCATCACAGTTGGGTGTGAATCATATGGTCTGAATTAGGATAGGCAGTGAGTGGCAATGTAGGATGGAGAAAAGCACCACGGGTTGGTCAGCATGGGGAGTTCAGGAAACATGCAGTGGCAATGTAGGATAGGTTTCTGAAAAACATCACGGGGTGGTGCACATAGTATGGTTGTGTAACATTACATTCACTAGTAGGAGTGAGAAAAACATCACGGGGTGGTGTGAATCATAGTGTCTGAATTAGGATAGGCACTGAGTGTCAATGTAGGATGGAGAAAAGCATCTCGGGGTGGTCAGCAAGGGAAGGTCAGGAAAAATGCAGTGGCAATGTAGCATAGGTTTCTGAAAAACATCGCGGGGTGGTGTGAATCATAGGGTGTGAATTAGGATAGGCAGTGAGTGGCAATGTAGGATGGAGAAAAGCACCACGGGGTGGTCAGCATGGGGAGGTCAGGAAACATGCAGTGGCAATGTAGGATAGGTTTCTGAAAAACAACACGGGGTGGTGCGCATTGTATGGGTGTGTACCAATACATTCACTAGTAGGAGTGCGAAAAACATCACGGGGTGGTGTGAATCATAGGGCCTGAATTAGAATAGGCAGTGAGAGGCAATGTAGGATGGAGAAAAGCACCACGGGGTGGTCAGCATGGGGAGATCAGGAAACATGCAGTGGCAATATAGGATAGGTTTCTGAAAAACAACACGGGGTGGTGCACATAGTATGGGTGTGTAACATTACATTCACTAGTAGGAGTGAGAAAAACATCACGGGGTGGTGTGAATCATAGGGTCTGAATTAGGATAGGCACTGAGTGTCAATGTAGGATGGAGAAAAGCATCACGGGGTGGTCAGCAAAAGGAGGTCAGGAAAAATGCAGTGGCAATGTAGCACAGGTTTCTGAAAAACATGGCGGGGTGGTGCGCATTGTATGGGTGTGTAACATTACATTCACTAGTAGGAGTGAGAAAACCATCACGGGGTGGTGTGAATCATAGGGTCTGAATTAGGATAGGCAATGAGTGGCAATGCAGGATGGAGAAAAGCACCACGGGGTCGTAGGCATGGGGAGAACAGGAAACATGCAGTGGCAATGTAGGACAGGTTTCTGAAAAACATCGCGGGGTGGTGCGCATTTTATGGGTGTGTAACATTACATTCACTAGTAGGAGTGAGAAAAACATCACGGGGTGGTGTGAATCATCGGGTGTGAATTAGGATAGGCAGTGAGTGGCAATGCAGGATGTAGAAAAACACCACGGGTTGGTCAGCATGGGGAGGTCAGGACACATGCAGTGGCAATGTAGGATAGGTTTTTGAAAAACCTCGCAGGGCGGTGCGCATTGTATGACTGTGTATCATTACATTCACTAGTAGGAGTGAGAAAAACATCACGGGGTGATGTGAATCGTAGGGTCTGAATTAGGATAGGAAGTGAGTGGCAATGTAGGATGGAGAAAAGCACCACGGGGTGGCCAGCGTGGAGAGGTCAGGAAACACGCCGTGGCAATGTAGGATAGGTTTCTGAAAAACATCGCGGGGTGGTGCGCAACGTATGGGTGTGCAATCCTACATTGACTAGTAGTAGTGAGAAAAACATCACGGGGTGGTGTGAATCATAAGGTCTGAATTAGGATAGGCAGTGAGTGGCAATGAAGGATGGAGAAAAGCACCACGGGGTGGTCAGCAGGCGGAAGTCAGTAAACATGCAGTGGCAATGTATTATACCTTTCTGAAAAACATCGCGGGGTGGTGCCCATTGTATGGGTGTTTAACATTACATTCACTAGTAGGAGTGATAAAAACATCACGGGGTGGTGTAAATCATAGGGTCTGAATTAGCATAGGCAGGGAGTGGCAATGTAGGATGGAGTAAAGCACCACGGGGTGGTCAGCATGGGGAGGTCAGGAAACATGCAGTGGCAATGTAGGATAGGTTTCTGAAAAACATCGCCGGGTGGTGCGCATCCTTTGGATGTGTAACATTACATTCACTAGTAGGAGTGAGAAAAACATGACGGGGTGGTGTGAATCATAGGGTCAGAATTAGGATAGGCAGTGAGTGGCAATGTAGCATAGAGAAATTCACCATGGGGTGGTCAGCATGGGGAGGTCAAGACACATGCAGTGGCAATGTATTATAGGTATCTGAAAAATATCGCGGGGTGGTGCGCATTGTATGGGTGTGTAACATTACATTCACTAGTAGGAGTGAGAAAACCATCACAGTTGGGTGTGAATCATATGGTCTGAATTAGGATAGGCAGTGAGTGGCAATGTAGGATGGAGAAAAGCACCACGGGTTGGTCAGCATGGGGAGTTCAGGAAACATGCAGTGGCGATGTAGGATAGGTTTCTGAAAAACATCACGGGGTGGTGCGCATTGTATGGGTGTGTAACATTACATTCACTAGTAGGAGTGAGAAAAACATCACGGGGTGGTGTGAATCGTAGGGTCTGAATTAGGATAGGCAGTGAGTGGCAATGTAGGATGGAGAAAAGCACCATGGGGTGGACAGCATGGGTAGGTCAGGAAACATGCAGTGGCAATGTAGGATAGGTTCCTGAAAAACAACACGGGGTGGTGCGCATTGTATGGGTGTGTACCAATACATTCACTAGTAGGAGTGAGAAAAACATCACGGGGTGGTGTGAATCATAGGGTCTGAATTAGAATAGGCAGTGAGAAGCAATGTAGGATGGAGAAAAGCACCACGGGGTGGTCAGCATGGGGAGATCAGGAAACATGCAGTGGCAATGTAGGATAGGTTTCTGAAAAACAACAAGGGGTGGTGCACATAGTATGGGTGTTTAACATTACGTTCACAAGTAGGAGTGAGAAAAACATCACGGGGTGGTGTGAATCATAGGGTCTGAATTAGGATAGGCAGTGAGTGGTAATGTAGGATGGAGAAAAGCACCACGGAGTGGCCAGCATGGAGAGTTCAGGTAACATGCTGTGGCAATGTAGGATAGGTTTCTGAAAAACATCGCGGGGTTGTGCGCAACTTATGGGTGTGCAACACTACATTGACTAGTAGTAGTGAGAAAAACATCACAGGGTGGTGTGAATCATAGGGTCTGAATTAGGATAGGCAGTGAATGGCAATGAAGGATGGAGAAAAGCACCACGGGGTGGTCAGCAGGTGGAGGTCAGTAAACATGCAGTGGCAATGTAGGATACTTTTATGAAAAACATCGCGGGGTGGTGCCCATTGTATGGGTGTGTAACATTACATTCACTAGTAGGAGTGATAAAAACATCTCGGGGTGATGTGAATCATAGGGTCTGAATTAGGATAGGCAGTGAGTGGTAATGTAGGATGGAGAAAAGCACCACGGTGTGGCCAGCATGGAGAGTTCAGGAAACATGCTGTGGCAATGTAGGATAGGTTTCTGAAAAACATCGCCGGGTGGTGCGCATCCTTTGGATGTGTAACATTACATTCACTAGTAGGAGTAAGAAAAACATCACCGGGTGGTGTGAATCATAGTGTCTGAATTAGGATAGGCAATGAGTGGCAATGTAGGATGGAGAAAACACCACGGGGTGGTCAGCATGGGGAGGTCAGGACACATGCAGTGGCAATGTAGGATAGGTATCTGAAAAATATCGCGGGGTGGTGCGCATTGTATGGGTGTGTAACATTACACTCACTAGTAGGAGTGAGAAAACCATCACGGTTGGGTGTGAATCATATGGTCTGAATTAGGATAGGCAATGTGTGGCAATGTAGGATGGAAAAAAGCACCACGGGTTGGTCTGCATGGGGAGTTCCGGAAACATGCAGTGGCAATGTAGGATAGGTTTCTGAAAAACATCACGGGGTGGTGCGCATTGTATGGGTGTGTAACATTACATTCACTAGTAGGAGTGAGAAAATCATCACGGGGTGGTGTGAGTAGTAGGGTCTGAATGAGGATAGGCAGTGAGTGGCAATGTAGGATGGAGAAAAGCACCACGGGGTGGTCGGCATGGGGAGGTCAGGAAATATGCCATGGCAATGTAGGATAGGTTTCTGAAAAACATCCCGGGGTGGTGCGCATTGTATGTGTGTGTAATATTACATTCACAGGTAGGAGTGAGAAAAACAACACTTGGTGGTGTGAATCATAGGGTCTGAAATAGGATAGGCAGTGAGTGGCAATCTAGGATGGAGAAAAGCACCACGGGGTGGTCAGCATGGGGAGGTCAGGAAACATGCAGTTGCAATGTCGGATAGGTTTTTGAAAAACATCGCGGGGTTGTGTGCATTGTATGGGTGTGTAACATTACATTTACTAGTAGGCGTGAGAAAAATATCACGGGGTGGTGTTAATCATAAGGTCTGAAATAGGATAGGCAGTGAGTGGCAAGGTAGGATGGAGAAAAGCACCACGGGGTGGTCAGCATGGGGAGGTCAGGAAACATGCAGTGGCAATGTAGGATAGGTTTCTGAAAAACATCGCGGGGTGGTGTGCATTGTATGGGTGTGTAACATTGCATTCACTAGTAGGAGTGAGAAAAACATCACGGGGTAGTGTGAATCATAGGATCTGAATTACGATAGGCAGTGAGTGGCAATGTACGATGGAGAATAGCACCACGGGTTGGTTAGCATGGGGAGGTCAGGAAACATGCAGTGGCAATTTAGGATAGGTTTCTGAAAAACATCGCGGGGTGGTGCGAATTGTATGGGTGTGTAACATTACATTCACTAGTAGGAGTGAGAAAAACATCACGGGGTGGTGTGAATCATAGGGTCTGAATTAGGATAGGCAGTGAGTGGCAATGTAGGATGGAGAAAAGCACCACGGTGTGGTCATCATGGGGAGGTCAGGAAACATGCAGTGGCAATGTAGGATAGGTTTCTGAAAAACATCGCGGGGTGGTGCTCATTGTATGGGTGTGTAACATTACATTCACTAGTAGGAGTGAGAAAAACATCACGGGGTGGTGTGAATCATAGGGTCTGAATTAGGATAGGCAGTGAGGGGCAATGTAGGATGGAGAAAAGCACCACGGGGTGGTCAGCATGGGGAGGTCAGGAAACATGCAGTGGCAATGTAGGATAGGTTTCTGAAAAACAACACGGGGTGGTGCACATAGTATGGGTGTGTAACATTACATTCACTAGTAGGAGTGAGAAAAACATCACGGGGTGGTGTGAATCATAGTGTCTATATTAGGATAGGCACTGAGTGTCAATGTAGGATGGAGAAAAGCATCACGGGGTGGTCAGCAAGGGGAGGTCAGGAAAAATGCAGTCGCAATGTAGCATAGTTTTCTGAAAAACATCGCGGGGTGTTGTGAATCATAGGGTGTGAATTAGGATAGGCAGTGAGTGGCAATGTAGGATGGAGAAAAGCACCACGGGTTTGGTCAGCATGGGGAGGTCAGGACAAATGCGGTGGCAATGTAGGATAGGTTTCTCAAAAACATCGCGGGGTGGTGCCCATTGTATGCGTGTGTAACATTACATTCACTAGTAGGAGTGAGAAAATCATCACGGGGTGGTGTGAATAGTAGGGTTTGAATTAGGATAGGCAGTGAGTGGCAATGCAGGATGTAGAAAAGCACCACGGGTTGGTCAGCATGGGGAGGTCAGGACACATGCAGTGGCAATGTAGGATAGGTTTTTGAAAAACCTCGCAGGGCGGTGCGCATTGTATGACTGTGTATCATTACATTCACTAGTAGGAGTGAGAAAAACATCACGGGGTGATGTGAATCATAGGGTCTGAATTAGGATAGGAAGTGAGTGGCAATGTAGGATGGAGAAAAGCACCACGGGGTGGCCAGCATGGAGAGGTCAGGAAACATGCAGTGGCAATGTAGGATAGGTTTCTGAAAAACATCGCGGGGTGGTGTGCAACGTATGGGTGTGCAACCCTACATTGACTAGTAGTAGTGAGAAAAACATCACGGGGTGGTGTGAATCATAGGGTCTGAATTAGGATAGGCAGTGAGTGGCAATGAAGGATGGAGAAAAGCACCACGGGGTGGTCAGCAGGCGGAAGTCAGTAAACATGCAGTGGCAATGTAGGATAGGTTTCTGAAAAACATCACGGGGTGGTGCGCATTGTATGGGTTTGTAACCTTACATTCACTAGTAGGAGTGAGAAAAACATCACGGGGTTGTGTGAATCGTAGGGTCTGAATTAGGATAGGCAGTGAGTGGCAATGTAGGATGGAGAAAAGCACCACGGGTTGGTCAGCATGGGGAGTTCAGGAAACATGCAGTGGCAATGTAGGATAGGTTTCTGAAAAACATCTCGGGGTGGTGCGCATTGTATGGGTGTGTAACATTACATTCACTAGTAGGAGTGAGAAAAACATCACGGTGTGGTGTGAATCATAGGGTCTGAATTAGGATAGGCAGTGAGTGGCAATGTAGGATGGAAAAAAGCACCACGGGTTCGTCATCATGGGGAGGTCAGGAAACATGCAGTGGCAATGTAGGATAGGTTTCTGAAAAACATCGCGGGGTGGTGCTCATTGTATGGGTGTGTAACATTACATTCACTAGTAGGAGTGAGAAAAACATCACGGGGTGGTGTGAATCATAGGGTCTGAATTAGGATAGGCAGTGAGGGGCAATGTAGGATGGAGAAAAGCACCACGGGGTGGTCAGCATGGGGAGGTCAGGAAACATGCAGTGGCAATGTAGGATAGGTTTATGAAAAACAACACGGGGTGGTGCACATAGTATGGGTGTGTAACATTACATTCACTAGTAGGAGTGCGAAAAACATCACGGGGTGGTGTGAATCATAGTGTCTGAATTAGGATAGGCACTGAGTGTCAATGTAGGATGGAGAAAAGCATCACGGGGTGGTCAGCAAGGGGAGGTCAGGAAAAATGCAGTGGCAATGTAGCATAGGTTTCTGAAAAACATCTCGGGGTGGTGCGCATTGTATGGGTGTGTAACATTACATTCACTAGTAGGAGTAAGAAAGACATCATGGGGTGGTGTGAATCATAGGGTCTGAATTAGGATAGGCAGTGAGTGGCAATGTAGGATGGAGAAAACACCACGGGGTGGTCAGCATGGGGAGGTCAGGAAACATGCAGTGGCAATGTAGGATAGGTTTCTGAAAAACATCGCGGGGTGGTGCGCATTGTATGGGTGTGTAACATTACATTCACTAGTAGGAGTGAGAAAAACATCACCGGGTGGTGTGAATCATAGGGTGTGAATTAGGATAGGCAGTGAGTGGCAATAAAGGATGGAGAAAAGCACCACGGGGTGGTCAGCATGGGGAGGTCAGGAAACATGCAGTGGCAATGTAGGGTAGGTTTCTGAAAAACATTGCGGGGTGGTGTGCAATGTATGGGTGTTTAACATTACATTCAGTAGTAGGAGTGAGAAAAACATCACGGGGTGGTGTGAATCATAGGGTCTGAATTAGGATAGGCAGTGAGGGGCAATGTAGGATGGAGAAAAGCACCACGGGGTGATCAGCATTGGGAGGTCAGGAAACACGCAGTGGCAATGTAAGATAGGTTTCTGAAAAACATCGCGGGGTGGTGCGCATTGTATGGGTGTGTAACATTACATTCACTAGTAGGAGTGAGAAAAACATCACGGGGTGGTGTTAATCATAGGGTGTGCATTAGGATAGGCAGTGAGTGGCAATGTAGGATGGAGAAAAGCACCACGGTGTGGTCAGCATGGGGAGGTCAGGAAACATGCAGTGGCATTGTAGGATAGGTTTCTGAAAAACATCGCGGAGTGGTGCAAATTGTATGGGTGTGTAACATTACATTCACTAATAGGAGTGAGAAAGACATCACGGGGTGGTGTGAATCATAGGGTCTGAATTAGGATAGGCAGTGAGTGGCAATGTAGGATGGAGAAAGCACCACGGGGTGGTCAGCATGGGGAGGTCAGGAAACATGCAGTGGCAATGTAGGATACGTTTCTGAAAAACATCGCGGGGTGGTGCGCATTGTATGGGTGTGTAACATTACATTCACTAGTAGGAGTGAGAAAAACATCACGGGGTGGTGTGAATCATAGGGTCTGAATTAGGATAGGCAGTGAGGGGCAATGTAGGATGGAGAAAAGCACCACGGGGTGGTCAGCATGGGGAGGTCAGGAAACATGCAGTGGCAATGTAGGATAGGTTTCTGAAAAACAACACGGGGTGGTGCACATAGTATGGGTGTGTAACATTACATTCACTAGTAGGAGTGAGAAAAACATCACGGGGTGGTGTGAATCATAGTGTCTATATTAGGATAGGCACTGAGTGTCAATGTAGGATGGAGAAAAGCATCACGGGGTGGTCAGCAAGGGGAGGTCAGGAAAAATGCAGTGGCAATGTAGCATAGGTTTCTGAAAAACATCGCGGGGTGGTGTGAATCATAGGGTGTGAATTAGGATAGGCAGTGAGTGGCAATGTAGGATGGAGAAAAGCACCACGGGTTTGGTCAGCATGGGGAGGTCAGGACACATGCGGTGGCAATGTAGGATAGGTTTCTCAAAAATATCGCGGGGTGGTGCCCATTGTATGGGTGTGTAACATTACATTCACTAGTAGGAGTGAGAAAATCATCACGGGGTGGTGTGAATAGTAGGGTCTGAATTAGGATAGGCAGTGAGTGGCAATGCAGGATGTAGAAAAGCACCACGGGTTGGTCAGCATGGGGAGGTCAGGACACATGCAGTGGCAATGTAGGATAGGTTTTTGAAAAACCTCGCAGGGCGGTGCGCATTGTATGACTGTGCATCATTACATTCACTAGTAGGAGTGAGAAAAACATCACGGGGTGATGTGAATCATAGGGTCTGAATTAGGATAGGAAGTGAGTGGCAATGTAGGATGGAGAAAAGCACCACGGGGTGGCCAGCATGGAGAGGTCAGGAAACATGCAGTGGCAATGTAGGATAGGTTTCTGAAAAACATTGCGGGGTGGTGTGCAACGTATGGGTGTGCAACCCTACATTGACTAGTAGTAGTGAGAAAAACATCACGGGGTGGTGTGAATCATAGGGTCTGAATTAGGATAGGCAGTGAGTGGCAATGAAGGATGGAGAAAAGCACCACGGGGTGGTCAGCAGGCGGAAGTCAGTAAACATGCAGTGGCAATGTAGGATAGGTTTCTGAAAAACATCACGGGGTGGTGCGCATTGTATGGGTTTGTAACCTTACATTCACTAGTAGGAGTGAGAAAAACATCACGGGGTTGTGTGAATCGTAGGGTCTGAATTAGGATAGGCAGTGAGTGGCAATGTAGGATGGAGAAAAGCACCACGGGTTGGTCAGCATGGGGAGTTCAGGAAACATGCAGTGGCAATGTAGGATAGGTTTCTGAAAAACATCTCGGGGTGGTGCGCATTGTATGGGTGTGTAACATTACATTCACTAGTAGGAGTGAGAAAAACATCACGGGGTGGTGTGAATCATAGGGTCTGAATTAGGATAGGCAGTGAGAGGTAATGTAGGATGGAGAAAAGCACCACGGTGTGGCCAGCATGGAGAGTTCAGGAAACATGCTGTGGCAATGTAGGATAGGTTTCTGAAAAACATCGCGGGGTTGTGCGCAACTTATGGGTGTGCAACACTACATTGACTAGTAGTAGTGAGAAAAACATCACGGGGTGGTGTGAATCATAGGGTCTGAATTAGGATAGGCAGTGAGTGGCAATGAAGGATGGAGAAAAGCACCACGGGGTGGTCAGCAGGTGGAGGTCAGTAAACATGCAGTGGCAATGTAGGATACCTTTATGAAAAACATCGCGGGGTGGTGCACATTGTATTGGTGTGTAACATTACATCCACTAGTAGGAGTGATAAAAACATCACGGGGTGGTGTAAAGCATAGGGTCTGAATTAGGATAGGCAGGGAGTGGCAATGTAGGATGGAGTAAAGCACCACGGTGTGGTCAGCATGGGGAGGTCAGGAAACATGCAGTGGCAATGTAGGATAGGTTTCTGAAAAACATCGCCGGGTGGTGCGCACCCTTTGGATGTGTAACATTACATTCACTAGTAGGAGTGAGAAAAACATCACGGGGTGGTGTGAATCATAGGGTCTGAATTAGGATAGGCAATGAGTGGCAATGTAGGATGGAGAAAACACCACGGGGTGGTCAGCATGGGAAGGTCAGGACACATGCAGTGGCAATGTAGGATAGGTATCTGAAAAATAACGCGGGGTGGTGCGCATTGTATGGGTGTGTAACATTACACTCACTAGTAGGAGTGAGAAAACCATCACGGTTGGGTGTGAATCATATGGTCTGAATTAGGATAGGCAATGTGTGGCAATGTAGGATGGAGAAAAGCACCACGGGTTGGTCTGCATGGGGAGTTCCGGAAACATGCAGTGGCAATGTAGGATAGGTTTCTGAAAAACATCACGGGGTGGTGCGCATTGTATGGGTGTGTAACATTACATTCACTAGTAGGAGTGAGAAAATCATCACGGGGTGGTGTGAATAGTAGGGTCTGAATGAGGATAGGCAGTGAGTGGCAATGTAGGATGGAGAAAAGCACCACGGGGTGGTCAGCATGGGGAGGTCAGGAAACATGCAGTGGCAATGTAGGATAGGTTTCTGAAAAACATCGCGGGGTGGTGTGCATTGTATGGGTGTGTAACATTGCATTCGCTAGTAGGAGTGAGAAAAACATCACGGGGTGGTGTGAATCATAGGGTCTGAATTAGGATAGGCAGTGAGTGTCAATGTAGGATGGAGAAAAGCACCACGGGGTGGTCAGCATGGGGAGGTCAGGAAAAATGCAGTGGCAATGTAAGATAGGTTTCTGAAAAACAACACGGGGTGGTGCACATAGTATGGGTGTGTAACATTACCTTCACTAGTAGGAGTGAGAAAAACATCACGAGGTGGTGTGAATCATAGGGTGTGCATTAGGGTAGGCAGTGAGTGGCAATGTAGGATGGAGAAAAGCACCACGGTGTGGTCAGCATGGGGAGGTCAGAAAACATGCAGTGGCATTGTAGGATAGGTTTCTGAAAAACATCGCGGAGTGGTGCGAATTGTATGGGTGTGTAACATTACATTCACTAATAGGAGTGAGAAATACATCACGGGGTGGTGTGAATCATAGGGTCTGAATTAGGATAGGCAGTGAGTGGCAATGTAGGATGGAGAAAGCACCACGGGGTGGTCAGCATGGGGAGGTAAGGAAACATGCAGTGGCAATGTAGGATAGGTTTCTGAAAAACATCGCGGGGTGGTGCGCATTGTATGGGTGTGTAACATTACATTCACTAGTAGGAGTGATAAAAACATCACGGGGTAGTGTGAATCATAGGATCTGAATAAGGATAGGCAGTGAGTGGCAATGTACGATGGAGAATAGCACCACGGGTTGGTTAGCATGGGGAGGTCAGGAAACATGCAGTGGCAATGTAGGATAGGTTTCTGAAAAACATCGCGGGGTGGTGCGCATTGTATGGGTGTGTAACATTACATTCACTAGTAGGAGTGAGAAAAACATCACGGGGTGGTGTGAATCATAGGGTCTGAATTAGGATAGGCAGTGAGGGGCAATGTAGGATGGAGAAAAGCACCACGGGGTGATCAGCATTGGGAGGTCAGGAAACATGCAGTGGCAATGTAAGATAGGTTTCTGAAAAACATCGCGGGGTGGTGCGCATTGTATGGGTGTGTAACATTACATTCACTAGTAGGAGTGAGAAAAACATCACGGGGTGGTGTTAATCATAGGGTGTGCATTAGAATAGGCAGTGAGTGGCAATGTAGGATGGAGAAAAGCACCACGGTGTGGTCAGCATGGGGAGGTCAGGAAACATGCAGTGGCATTGTAGGATAGGTTTCTGAAAAATTTCACGGAGTGGTTCAAATTGTATGGGTGTGTAACATTACATTCACTAATAGGAGTGAGAAAGACATCACGGGGTGGTGTGAATCATAGCGTCTGAATTAGGATAGGCAGTGAGTGGCAATGTAGGATGGAGAAAGCACCACGGGGTGGTCAGCATGGGGAGGTCAGGAAACATGCAGTGGCAATGTAGGATAGGTTTCTGAAAAACATCGCGGGGTGGTGCGCATTGTATGGGTGTGTAACATTACATTCACTAGTAGGAGTGATAAAAACATCACGGGGTGGTGTGAATCATAGGGTGTGAATTAGGATAGGCAGGGAGTAGCAATGCAGGATGGAGGAAAGCACCACGGGGTGTTCAGCATGGGGAGGTCAGGAAACATGCAGTGGCAATTTAGGATAGGTTTCTGAAAAAAATCGCGGGGTGGTGCGCATTGTATGGGTGTGTAACATTACATTCACTAGTAGGAGTGAGAAAAACATCACGGGGTGGTGTGAATCATAGGGTCTGAATTAGAATAGGCAGTGAGTGGCAATGTAGGATGGAGAAAAGCACCACGGGGTGGTCATCATGGGGAGGTCAGGAAACATGCAGTGGCAATGTAGGATAGGTTTCTGAAAAACATCGCGGGGTGGTGCTCATTGTATGGGTGTGTAACATTACATTCACTAGTAGGAGTGAGAAAAACATCACGGGGTGGTGTGAATCATAGGGTCTGAATTAGGATAGGCAGTGATGGGCAATGTAGGATGGAGAAAAGCACCACGGGGTGGTCAGCTTGGGGAGGTCAGGAAACATGCAGTGGCAATGTAGGATAGGTTTCTGAAAAACAACACGGAGTGGTGCACATAGTATGGGTGTGTAACATTACATTCACTAGTAGGAGTGAGAAAAACATCACGGGGTGGTGTGAATCATAGTGTCTATATTAGGATAGGCACTGAGTGTCAATGTAGGATGGAGAAAAGCTTCATGGGGTGGTCAGCAAGGGGAGGTTAGGAAAAATGCAGTGGCAATGTAGCATAGGTTTCTGAAAAACATCGCGGGGTGGTGTGAATCATAGGGTGTGAATTAGGATAGGCAGTGAGTGGCAATGTAGGATGGAGAAAAGCACCACGGGTTTGGTCAGCATGGGGAGGTCAGGACACATGCGGTGGCAATGTAGGATAGGTTTCTCAAAAACATCGCGGGGTGGTGGCCATTGTATGGGTGTGTAACATTACATTCACTAGTAGGAGTGAGAAAATCATCACGGGGTGGTGTGAATAGTAGGGTCTGAATTAGGATAGGCAGTGAGTGGCAATGCAGGATGTAGAAAAGCACCACGGGTTGGTCAGCATGGGGAGGTCAGGACACATGCAGTGGCAATGTAGGATAGGTTTTTGAAAAACCTCGCAGGGCGGTGCGCATTGTATGACTGTGGATCATTACATTCACTAGTAGGAGTGCGAAAAACATCACGGGGTGGTGTGAATCATAGTGTCTGAATTAGGATAGGCACTGAGTGTCAAGGTAGGATGGAGAAAAGCATCATGGGTGGTCAGCAAGGGGAGGTCAGGAAAAGTGCAGTGGTAATGTAGCATAGGTTTCTGGAAAACATCGCGGGGTGGTGTGAATCATAGGGTGTGAATTAGGATAGGCAGTGAGTGGCAATGTAGGATGGAGAAAAGCACCATGGGGTGGTCAGCATGGGGAGGTCAGGAAACATGCAGTGGCAATGTAGGATAGGTTTCTGAAAAACAACACGGGGTGGTGCGCATTGTATGGGTGTGTACCAATACATTCACTAGTAGGAGTGAGAAAAACATCACGTGGTGGTGTGAATCATAGGGTCTGAATTAGAATAGACAGTGAGAGGCAATGTAGGATGGAGAAAAGCACCACGGGGTGGTCAGCATGGGGAGATCAGGAAACATGCAGTGGCAATGTAGGATAGGTTTCTGAAAAACAACACGGGGTGGTGCACATAGTATGGGTGTTTAACATTACGTTCACAAGTAGGAGTGAGAAAAACATCACGGGGTGGTGTGAATCATAGGGTCTGAATTAGGATAGGCAGTGAGTGTCAATGTATGATGGAGAAAAGCATCACGGGGTGGTCAGCAAGGGGAGGTCAGGAAAAATGCAGTGGCAATGTAGCATAGGTTTCTGAAAAACATCGCGGGGTGGTGCGCATTGTATGGGTGTGTAACATTACATTCACTAGCAGGAGTGAGAAAACCATCATGGGGTGGTGTGAATCATAGGGTCTGAATTAGGATAGGCAATGAGTGGCAATGCAGGATGGAGAAAAGCACCACGGGGTGGTAGGCATGGGGAGGTCAGGAAACATGCAGTGGCAAGGTAGGACAGGTTTCTGAAAAAACATCGTGGTGTGGTGCGCATTGTATGGGTGTGTAACATTACATTCACTAGTAGGAGTGAGAAAAACATCACGGGGTGGTGTGAATCATAGGGTTTGAATTAGGATAGGCAGTGAGTGGCAATGCAGGATGTAGAAATGCACCACGGGTTGATCAGCATGGGGAGGTCAGGACACATGCAGTGGCAATGTAGGATAGGTTTCTGAAAAACCTCGCAGGGTGGTGCGCATTGTATGACTGTGTATCATGACATTCACTAGTAGGAGTGAGAAAAACATCACGGGGTGGTGTGAATCATAGGGTCTGAATTAGGATAGGCAGTGAGAGGTAATGTAGGATGGAGAAAAGCACCACGGTGTGGCCAGCATGGAGAGCTCAGGAAACATGCTGTGGCAATGTAGGATAGGTTTCTGAAAAACATCGCGGGGTTGTGCGCAACTTAAGGGTGTGCAACACTACATTGACTAGTAGTAGTGAGAAAAACATCACGGGGTGGTGTGAATCATAGGGTCTGAATTAGGATAGGCAATGAGTGGCAATGTAGGATGGAGAAAACACCACGGGGTGGTCAGCATGGGGAGGTCAGGACACATGCAGTGGCAATGTAGGATAGGTATCTGAAAAATATCTCGGTGGTGCGCATTGTATGGGTGTGTAACATTACACTCAATAGTAGGAGTGAGAAAACCATCACTGTTGGGTGTGAATCATATGGTCTGAATTAGGATAGGGAATGTGTGTCAATGTAGGATGGAGAAAAGCACCACGGGTTGGTCTGCATGGGGAGTTCCGGAAACATGCAGTGGCAATGTAGGATAGGTTTCTGAAAAACATCACGGGGTGGTGCGCATTGTATGGGTGTGTAACATTACATTCACTAGTAGGAGTGAGTAAATCATCACGGGGTGGTGTGAATAGTAGGGTCTGAATGAGGATAGGCAGTGAGTGGCAATGTAGGATGGAGAAAAGCACCACGGGGTGGTCAGCATGGGGAGGTCAGGAAATATGCCATGGCAATGTAGGATAGGTTTCTGAAAAACATCCCGGGGTGGTGCGCATTGTATGTGTGTGTAATATTACATTCACAGGTAGGAGTGAGAAAAACAACACTTGGTGGTGTGAATCATAGGGTCTGAAATAGGATAGGCAGTGAGTGGCAATCTAGGATGGAGAAAAGCACCACGGGGTGGTCAGCATGGGGAGATCAGGAAACATGCAGTTGCAATGTAAGATAGGTTTCTGAAAAACATCGTGGGGTTGTGTGCATTGTATGGGTGTGTAACATTACCTTCACTAGTAGGAGTGAGAAAAACATCACGGGGTGGTGTGAATCATAGGGTGTAAATTAGGATAGGCAGTGAGTGGCAATGTAGGATGGAGAAAAGCACCACGGTGTGGTCAGCATGGGGAGGTCAGGAAACATGCAGTGGCATTGTAGGATAGGTTTCTGAAAAACATCGCGGAGTGGTGCGAATTGTATGGGTGTGTAACATTACATTCACTAATAGGAGTGAGAAAGACATCACGGGGTGGTGTGAATCATAGGGTCTGAATTAGGATAGGCAGTGAGTGGCAATGTAGGATGGAGAAAGCACCACGGGGTGTTCAGCATGGGGAGGTCAGGAAACATGCAGTGGCAATGTAGGAAAGGTTTCTGAAAAACATCGCGGGGTGGTGCGCATTGTATGGGTGTGTAACATTACATTCACTAGTAGGAGTGATAAAAACATCACGGGGTGGTGTGAATCATAGGGTGTGAATTAGCATAGGCAGTGAGTAGCAATGCAGGATGGAGGAAAGCACCACGGGTTGTTCAGCATGGGGAGGTCAGGAAACATGCAGTGGCAATTTAGGATAGGTTTCTGAAAAACATCGCGGGGTGGTGCGCATTGTATGGGTGTATAACATTACATTCACTAGTAGGAGTGAGAAAAACATCACGGGGTGGTGTGAATCATAGCGTCTGAATTAGGATAGGCAGTGAGTGGCAATGTAGGATGGAGAAAAGCACCACGGGGTGGTCATCATGGGGAGGTCAGGAAACATGCAGTGGCAATGTAGGATAGGTTTCTGAAAAACATCGCGGGGTGGTGCTCATTGTATGGGTGTGTAACATTACATTCACTAGTAGGAGTGAGAAAAACATCACGGGGTGGTGTGAATCATAGGGTCTGAATTAGGATAGGCAGTGAGGGGCAATGTAGGACGGAGAAAAGCACCACGGTGTGGTCAGCATGGGGAGGTCAGGAAACAGGCAGTGGCAATGTAGGATAGGTTTCTGAAAAACAACAAGGGGTGGTGCACATAGTATGGGTGTGTAACATTACATTCACTAGTAGGAGTGAGAAAAACATCACGGGGTGGTGTGAATCATAGTGTCTATATTAGGATAGGCTCTGAGTGTCAATGTAGGATGGAGAAAAGCATCATGGGGTGGTCAGCAAGGGGAGGTCAGGAAAAATGCAGTGGCAATGTAGCATAGGTTTCTGAAAAACATCGCGGGGTGGTGTGAATCATAGGGTGTGAATTAGGATAGGCAGTGAGTGGCAATGTAGGATGGAGAAAAGCACCATGGGGTGGTCAGCATGGGGAGGTCAGGAAACATGCAGTGGCAATGTAGGATAGGTTTCTGAAAAACAACACCGGGTGGTGCGCATTGTATGGGTGTGTACCAATACATTCAGTAGTAGGAGTGAGAAAAACATCACGGGGTGGTGTGAATCATAGGGTCTGAATTAGGATAGGCAGTGAGTGGCAATGTAGGATGGAGAAAAGGACCACGGGTTGATCAGCATGGCGAGGTCAGGACACATGCAGTGGCAATGTCGGATAGGTTTCTGAAAAACATCGCGGGGTGGTGCGCATTGTATGGGTGTGTAACATTATATTCACTAGTAGGAGTGAGGAAAACATCACGGGGTGGTGTGAATCATAGGGTCTGAATTAGGATAGGCAGTGAGTGGCATTGTAGGATCGAGAAAAGAACAACCGGGTGGTCAGCATGGGGATGTCAGGACACATGCTGTGGCTATGTAGGATAGGTTTCTGAAAAACATCGCGGGGTGGTGCGCATTGCATGGGTGTGTATCATTACATTCACTAGTAGGACTGAGAAAACCATCACGGGGTGGTGTGAATCATAGGTTCTGAATTAGAAAAGGCAGAGAGTGGCAATGTAGGATGGAGAAAAGCACAACCGGGTGGTCAACATGGGGATGTCAGGACACATGCAGTGGCAATGTAGGATAGGTTTCTGAAAAACCTCGTGGTGTGGTGCGAATTGTATGGGTGTGTAACATTACATTCACTAGTAGGATTGAGAAAAACATCACAGGGTGGTGTGAATCATAGGGTCTGAATTAGGATAGGCAGTGAGTGTCAATGTAGGATGGAGAAAAGCACCACGGGGTGGCCAGCATGGGGAGGTCAGGAAACATGCAGTGGCAATGTAGGATAGGATTCTGAAAATCGTTGCGGGGTGGTGCGCAATGTATCGGTGTGTAACATGACATTCACTAGAAGGAGTGAGAAAAACATCCCAGGTTGGTGTGTATCATAGGGTCTGAATTAGGATAGGCAGTGAGTGGCAATGTAGGATGGAGAAAAGCACCACGGGGTGGTCAGCATGGGGAGGTCAGGAAACATGCAGTGGCAATTTAGGATAGGTTTCTGAAAAACATCGCGGGGTGGTGCGCATTGTATGGGTGTATAACATTACATTCACTAGTAGGAGTGAGAAAAACATCACGGGGTGGTGTGAATCATAGCGTCTGAATTAGGATAGGCAGTGAGTGGCAATGTAGGATGGAGAAAAGCACCACGGGGTGGTCATCATGGGGAGGTCAGGAAACATGCAGTGGCAATGTAGGATAGGTTTCTGAAAAACATCGCGGGGTGGTGCTCATTGTATGGGTGTGTAACATTACATTCACTAGTAGGAGTGAGAAAAACATCACGGGGTGGTGTGAATCATAGGGTCTGAATTAGGATAGGCAGTGAGGGGCAATGTAGGATGGAGAAAAGCACCACGGTGTGGTCAGCATGGGGAGGTCAGGAAACAGGCAGTGGCAATGTAGGATAGGTTTCTGAAAAACAACAAGGGGTGGTGCACATAGTATGGGTGTGTAACATTACATTCACTAGTAGGAGTGAGAAAAACATCACGGGGTGGTGTGAATCATAGTGTCTATATTAGGATAGGCTCTGAGTGTCAATGTAGGATGGAGAAAAGCATCATGGGGTGGTCAGCAAGGGGAGGTCAGGAAAAATGCAGTGGCAATGTAGCATAGGTTTCTGAAAAACATCGCCGGGTGGTGTGAATCATAGGGTGTGAATTAGGATAGGCAGTGAGTGGCAATGTAGGCTGGAGAAAAGCACCACGGGGTGGTCAGCATGGTGAGGTCAGGAAATATGTAGTGGCAATGTAGGATAGGTTTCTGAAAAACAACACCGGGTGGTGCGCATTGTATGGGTGTGTACCAATACATTCAGTAGTAGGAGTGAGAAAAACATCACGGGGTGGTGTGAATCATAGGGTCTGAATTAGGATAGGCAGTGAGTGGCAATGTAGGATGGAGAAAAGGACCACGGGTTGATCAGCATGACGAGGTCAGGACACATGCAGTGGCAATGTAGGATAGGTTTCTGAAAAACATCGCGGGGTGTTGCACATTGTATGGGTGTGTAACATTATATTCACTAGTAGGAGTGAGGAAAACATCACGGGGTGGTGTGAATCATAGGGTCTGAATTAGGATAGGCAGTGAGTGGCATTGTAGGATCGAGAAAAGAACAACCGGGTGTTCAGCATGGGGATGTCAGGACACATGCTGTGGCTATGTAGGATAGGTTTCTGAAAAACATCGCGGGGTGGTGCGCATTGCATGGGTGTGTATCATTACATTCACTAGTAGGACTGAGAAAACCATCACGGGGTGGTGTGAATCATAGGTTCTGAATTAGAAAAGGCAGAGAGTGGCAATGTAGGATGGAGAAAAGCACAACCGGGTGGTCAACATGGGGATGTCAGGACACATGCAGTGGCAATGTAGGATAGGTTTCTGAAAAACCTCGTGGTGTGGTGCGAATTGTATGGGTGTGTAACATTACATTCACTAGTAGGATTGAGAAAAACATCACAGGGTGGTGTGAATCATAGGGTCTGAATTAGGATAGGCAGTGAGTGGCAATTTAGGATGTAGAAAAGCACCATGGTGTGGTCAGCATGAGGAGGTCAGGACACATCCAGTGTCAATGTAGGATAGGTTTCTGAAAAATCTCGCAGGGTGGTGCGCATTGTATGAGTGTGTAATATTACATTCACTAGTAGGAGTGAGAATAACATCACGAGGTGGTGTGAATCATAGGGTCTGAATTAGGATAGGTAGTGAGTGGCGATGTAGGATACAGAAAAGCACCACGGGGTGGCCAGCATTGGGGTGTCAGGAAACATGCAGTTGCAATGTAGGAAAGGTTTCTGAAAAACATCGCAGGATGGAGCGCATTGTATGGGTGTGTAACATTACATTCACTAGTAGGAGTGAGAAAAACATCACCTGGTGGTTTAAATCATAGGGTCAGAATTAGGATAGGCAGCGAGTTGTAATATATGATGGAGAAAAGCACCACGGGTTGGTCAGCATGGGGAAGTCAGGAACCATGCAGTGGCAATGTAGGATAGGTTTCTGGAAAACATCGCGGCTGGTGCGCATTGTATGGGTGTGTAACATTACATTCACTAGTAGGAGTGAGAAAAACATTACGGGGTGGTGTGAATCATAGGGTCTGAATTAGGATGGGCAGTGAGAGGCAATGTAGGATGGAGAAAAGCACCACGGGGTGGTCAGCATGGGGAGGTCAGGAAACATGCAGTGGCAATGTAGGATAGGATTCTGAAAATCATGGCGGCGTGGTGTGCAATGTATGGGTGTGTAACATGACATTCACTAGTAGGAGTGAGAAAAACATCCTGGGGTGGTGTGTATCATAGGGTCTGAATTAGGATAGGCAGTGAGTGGCAATGTAGCATGGAGAAAAGCACCACGGGTTTGGTCAGCATGGGGAGGTCAGGACACATGCAGTGGCAATGCAGGATAGGTTTCTGAAAAACCTCGCAGGGTGGTGCGCATTGTATGTTTGTGTAACTTTACATTCACTAGTAGCAGTGAGAAAAACATCACGGGGTGGTGTTAATCATAGGGTCTGAATTAGGATAGGCAGTGAGTGGCAAGGTAGGATGCGAAAAAGCACCACGGGGGGGCCAGCATGGGGAGGTCAGGAAACATGCAGTGGCAATGTAGGATAGGTTTCTGAAAAACATCGCGGGGTGGTGCGCATTGCATGACTGTGTAACATTACATTCACTAGTAGGACTGAGAAATCCATGACGGGGTGATGTGAATCATAGGGTCTGAATTAGAAAAGGCAGAGAGTGGCAATGGAGGATGGAGAAAAGCACAACCGGGTGGTCAGCATGGGGATGTCAGGACACATGCAGTGGCAATGTCGGATAGGTTTCTGAAAAACCTTGCGGTGTGGTGCGCATTGTATGGGTGTGTAACATTACATTCACTAGTAGGAGTGAGAAAAACATCACGGGGTGGTGTGAATCATAGGGTCTGAATTAGGAGAGGCAGTGAGTGGCATTGTAGGATCGAGAAAAGCACCCCGGGGTGGGCAGCATGTGGAGGTCAGGACACATGCTGTGGCAATGTAGGATAAGTTTCTGAAAAAGATCGCGGGGTGGTGCGCATGCATGGGTGTGTAACATTACATTCACTAGTAGGAGTGATAAAAACATCACGGGGTGGTGTGAATCATAGGGTGTGAATTAGGATAGGCAGTGAGTGGCAATGCAGAATGGAGGAAAGCACCACGGGGTGTTCAGCATGGGGAGGTCAGGAAACATGCAGTGGCAATTTAGGATAGGTTTCTGAAAAACATCGTGGGGTGGTGCGCATTGTATGGGTGTGTAACATTACATTCACTAGTAGGAGTGAGAAAAACACCACGGGGTGGTGTGAATCATAGGGTCTGAATTAGGATAGGCAGTGAGTGGCAATGTAGGATGGAGAAAAGCACCACGGGGTGGTCATCATGGGGAGGTCAGGAAACATGCAGTGGCAATGTAGGATAGGTTTCTGAAAAACATCGCGGGGTGGTGTGAATCATAGGGTGTGAATTAGGATAGGCAGTGAATGGCAATGTAGGATGGAGAAAAGCACCACGCGGTGGTCAGCATGGGGAGGTCAGGAAACATGCAGTGGCAATGTAGGATAGTTTTCTGAAAAACAACACAGGGTGGTGCCTATTGTATGGGTGTGTACCAATACATTCACTAGTAGGAGTGCGAAAAACATCACGGGGTGGTGTGAATCATAGGGTCTGAATTAGAATAGGCAGTGAGAGGCAATGTAGGATGGAGAAAAGCACCACGGGGTGGTCAGCATGGGGAGATCAGGAAACATGCAGTGGCAATATAGGATAGGTTTCTGAAAAACAACACGGGGTGGTGCACATAGTATGGGTGTGTAACATTACATTCACTAGTAGGAGTGAGAAAAACATCACAGGGTGGTTTGAATCATAGGGTGTGCATTACGATAGGCAGTGAGTGGCAATGTAGGATGGAGAAAAGCACCACGAAGTGGACAGCATGGGGAGGTCAGGAAACATGCAGTGGCAAAGTAGGATAGGTCTCTGAAAAACATCGCGGGGTGGTGCGAATTGTATGGGTGTGTAACATTACATTCACTAATAGGAGTGAGAAAGACATCACGGGGTGGTGTGAATCATAGGGTCTCAATTAGGATAGGCAGTGAGTGGCAATGTAGGATGGAGAAAACACCACGGGGTGGTCAGCATGGGGAGGTCAGGAAACATGCAGTTGCAATGTAGGATAGGTTTCTGAAAAACATCGCGGGGTGGTGCGCATTGTATGGGTGTGTAACATTACATTCACTAGTAGGAGTGATAAAAACATCACGGGGTGGTGTCAATCATAGGGTGTGAATTAGGATAGGCAGTGAGTGGCAATGCAGGATGGAGGAAAGCACTACGGGTGTTCAGCATGGGGAGGTCAGGAAACATGCAGTGGCAATTTAGGATAGGTTTCTGAAAAACATCGTGGTGTGGTGCGCATTGTATGGGTGTGTAACATTACATTCACTAGTAGGAGTGAGAAAAACATCACGGGGTGGTGTGAATCATAGGGTCTGAATTAGGATAGGCAGTGAGTGGCAATGTAGGATGGAGAAATGCACCACGGCGTGGTCATCATGAGGAGGTCAGGAAACATGCAGTGGCAATGTAGGATAGGTTTCTGAAAAACATCGCGGGGTGGTGCTCATTGTATGGGTGTGTAACATTACATTCACTAGTAGGAGTGAGAAAAACGTCACGGTGTGGTGTGAATTATAGGGTCTGAATTAGGATAGGCAGTGAGGGGCAATGTAGGATAGAGAAAAGCACCACGGGGTGGTCAGCATGGGGAGGTCAGGAAACATGCTGTGGCAATGTAGGATAGGTTTCTGAAAAACAACACGGGGTGGTGAACATAGTATGGTTGTGTAACATTACATTCACTAATAGGAGTGAGAAAAACATCACGGGGTGGTGTGAATCATAGTGTCTGAATTAGGATAGGCACTGAGTGTCAATGTAGGATGGAGAAAAGCATCACGGGGTGGTCAGCAAGGGGAGGTCAGGAAAAATGCATTGGCAATGTAGCATAGGTTTCTGAAAAACATCGCGGGGTGGTGTGAATCATAGGGTGTGAATTAGGATAGGCAGTGAGTGGCAATGTAGGATGGAGAAAAGCACCACGGGGTGGTCAGCATGGGGAGATCAGGAAACATGCAGTGGCAATGTAGGATAGGTTTCTGAAAAACAACACGGCGTGGTGCACATAGTATGGGTGTGTAACATTACATTCACTAGTAGGAGTGAGAAAAACATCACGGGGTGGTGTGAATCATAGGGTCTGAATTAGGATAGGCAGTGAGTGGCAATGTAGGATGGAGAAAACACCACGGGGTGGTCAGCATCGGGAGGTCAGGAAACATGCAGTGGCAATGTAGGATAGGTTTCTGAAAAACATCGCGGGGTGGTGCGCATTGTATGGGTGTGTAGCATTACATTCACTAGTAGGAGTGAGAAAAACATCACAGGGTGGTTTGAATCATAGGGTGTGCATTACGATAGGCAGTGAGTGGCAATGTAGGATGGAGAAAAGCACCACGAAGTGGACAGCATGGGGAGGTCAGGAAACATGCAGTTGCAATGTAGGATAGGTTTCTGAAAAACATCGCGGGGTGGTGCGCATTGTATGGGTGTGTAACATTACATTCACTAGTAGGAGTGATAAAAACATCACGGGGTGGTGTGAATCATAGGGTGTGAATTAGGATAGGCAGTGAGTGGCAATGCAGGATGGAAGAAAGCACCACGGGGAGTTCAGCATGGGGAGGTCAGGAAAAATGCAGTGGCAATTTAGGATAGGTTTCTGAAAAACATCGTGGGGTGGTGCGCATTGTATGGGTGTGTAACATTACATTCACTAGTAGGAGTGAGAAAAACATCACGGGGTGGTGTGAATCATAGGGTCTGAATTAGGATAGGCATTGAGTGGCAATGTAGGATGGAGAAAAGCACCACGGCGTGGTCATCATGGGGAGGTCAGGAAACATGCAGTGGCAATGTAGGATAGGTTTCTGAAAAACATCGCGGGGTGGTGTGAATCATAGGGTGTGAATTAGGATAGGCAGTGAGTGGCAATGTAGGATGGAGAAAAGCACCACGGGGTGGTCAGCATGGGGAGGTCAGGAAACATGCAGTGGCAATGTAGGATAGGTTTCTTAAAAACAACACGGGGTGGTGCGCATTGTATGGGTCTGTACCAATACATTCACTAGTAGGAGTGCGAAAAACATCACGCGGTGTTGTGAATCATAGGGTCTGAATTAGAATAGGCAGTGAGAGGCAATGTAGGATGGAGAAAAGCACCACGGGGTGGTCAGCATGGGGAGATCAGGAAACATGCAGTGGCAATGTAGGATAGGTTTCTGAAAAACAACACGGGGTGGTGCACATAGTATGGGTGTGTAACATTACATTCACTAGTAGGAGTGAGAAAAACATCACAGGGTGGTTTGAATCATAGGGTGTGCATTACGATAGGCAGTGAGTGGCAATGTAGGATGGAGAAAAGCACCACGAAGTGGACAGCATGGGGAGGTCAGGAAACATGCAGTGGCAATGTAGGATAGGTTTCTGAAAAACATCGCGGGGTGGTGCGAATTGTATGGGTGTGCAACATTACATTCACTAATAGGAGTGAGAAAGACATCACGGGGTGGTGTGAATCATAGGGTCTGAATTAGGATAGGCAGTGAGTGGCAATTTAGGATGGAGAAAACACCACGGGGTGGTCAGCATGGGGAGGTCAGGAAACATGCAGTTGCAATGTAGGATAGGTTTCTGAAAAACATCGCGGGGTGGTGCGCATTGTATGGGTGTGTAACATTACATTCACTAGTAGGAGTGATAAAAACATCACGGGGTGGTGTGAATCATAGGGTGTGAATTAGGATAGGCAGTGAGTGGCAATGCAGGATGGAGGAAAGCACCACGGGGTGTTCAGCATGGGGAGGTCAGGAAACATGCAGTGGCAATTTAGGATAGGTTTCTGAAAAACATCGTGGTGTGGTGCGCATTGTATGGGTGTGTAACATTACATTCACTAGTAGGAGTGAGAAAAACATCACGGGGTGGTGTGAATCATAGGGTCTGAATTAGGATAGGCAGTGAGTGGCAATGTAGGATGGAGAAAAGCACCACGGCGTGGTCATCATGAGGAGGTCAGGAAACATGCAGTGGCAATGTAGGATAGGTTTCTGAAAAACATCGCGGGGTGGTGCTCATTGTATGGGTGTGTAACATTACATTCACTAGTAGGTGTGAGAAAAACATCACAGGGTGGTGTGAATTATATGGTCTGAATTAGGATAGGCAGTGAGGGGCAATGTAGGATAGAGAAAAGCACCACGGGGTGGTCAGCATGGGGAGGTCAGGAAACATGCTGTGGCAATGTAGGATAGGTTTCTGAAAAACAACACGGGGTGGTGAACATAGTATGGTTGTGTAACATTACATTCACTAATAGGAGTGAGAAAAACATCACGGGGTGGTGTGAATCATAGTGTCTGAATTAGGATAGGCACTGAGTGTCAATGTAGGATGGAGAAAAGCATCACGGGGTGGTCAGCAAGGGAGGTCAGGAAAAATGCATTGGCAATGTAGCATAGGTTTCTGAAAAACATCGCGGGGTGGTGTGAATCATAGGGTGTGAATTAGGATAGGCAGTGAGTGGCAATGTAGGATGGAGAAAAGCACCACGGGGTGGTCAGCATGGGGAGATCAGGAAACATGCAGTGGCAATGTAGGATAGGTTTCTGAAAAACATCGCGGGGTGGTGCGCATTGTATGGGTGTGTAACATTACATTCACTAGTAGGAGTGATAAAAACATCACGGGGTGGTGTGAATCATAGGGTGTGAATTAGGATAGGCAGTGAGTGGCAATGTAGGATGGAGAAAACACCACGGGGTGGTCAGCATCGGGAGGTCAGGAAACATGCAGTGGCAATGTAGGATAGGTTTCTGAAAAACATCGCGGGGTGGTGCGCATTGTATGGGTGTGTAACATTACATTCACTAGTAGGAGTGATAAAAACATCACGGGGTGGTGTGAATCATAGGGTGTGAATTAGGATAGGCAGTGAGTGGCAATGCAGGATGGAAGAAAGCACCACGGGGTGTTCAGCATGGGGAGGTCAGGAAAAATGCAGTGGCAATTTAGGATAGGTTTCTGAAAACCATCGTGGGGTGGTGCGCATTGTATGGGTGTGTAACATTACATTCACTAGTAGGAGTGAGAAAAACATCACGGGGTGGTGTGAATCATAGGGTCTGAATTAGGATAGGCATTGAGTGGCAATGTAGGATGGAGAAAAGCACCACGGCGTGGTCATCATGGGGAGGTCAGGAAACATGCAGTGGCAATGTAGGATAGGTTTCTGAAAAACATCGCGGGGTGGTGCTCATTGTATGGGTGTGTAACATTACATTCACTAGTAGGAGTGAGAAAAACATCACGGGGTGGTGTGAATCATAGGTTCTGAATTAGGATAGGCAGTGAGGGGCAATGTAGGATGGAGAAAAGCACCACGGGGTGGTCAGCATGGGGAGGTCAGGAAACATGCAGTGGCAATGTAGGATAGGTTTCTGAAAAACAACACGGGGTGGTGAACATAGTATGGTTGTGTAACATTACATTCAATAGTAGGAGTGAGAAAAACATCACAGCGTGGTGTGAATCATAGTGTCTGAACTAGGATAGGCACTGAGTGTCAATGTAGGATGGAGAAAAGCATCACGGGGTGGTCAGCAAGGGGAGGTCAGGAAAAATGCAGTGGCAATGTAGCGTAGGTTTCTGAAAAACATCGCGGGGTGGTGTGAATCATAGGGTGTGAATTAGGATAGGCAGTGAGTGGCAATGTAGGATGGAGAAAAGCACCACGGGGTGGTCGGCATGGGGAGGTCAGGAAACATGCAGTGGCAATGTAGGATAGGTTTCTTAAAAACAACACGGGGTGGTGCGCATTGTATGGGTGTGTGCCAATACATTCACTAGTAGGAGTGCGAAAAACATCACGGGGTGTTGTGAATCATAGGGTCTGAATTAGAATAGGCAGTGAGAGGCAATGTAGGATGGAGAAAAGCACCACGGGGTGGTCAGCATGGGGAGATCAGGAAACATGCAGTGGCAATGTAGGATAGGTTTCTGAAAAACAACACGGGGTGGTGCACATAGTATGGGTGTGTAACATTACATTCACTAGTAGGAGTGAGAAAAACATCACAGGGTGGTTTGAATCATAGGGTGTGCATTACGATAGGCAGTGAGTGGCAATGTGGGATGGAGAAAAGCACCACGAAGTGGACAGCATGGGGAGGTCAGGAAACATGCAGTGGCAATGTAGGATAGGTTTCTGAAAAACATCGCGGGGTGGTGCGAATTGTATGGGTGTGTAACATTACATTCACTAATAGGAGTGAGAAAGACATCACGGGGTGGTGTGAATCATAGGGTCTGAATTAGGATAGGCAGTGAGTGGCAATGTAGGATGGAGAAAACACCACGGGGTGGTCAGCATGGGGAGGTCAGGAAACATGCAGTTGCAATGTAGGATAGGTTTCTGAAAAACATCGCGGGGTGGTGCGCATTGTATGGGTGTGTAACATTACATTCACTAGTAGGAGTGATAAAAACATCACGGGGTGGTGTGAATCATAGGGTGTGAATTAGGATAGGCATTGAGTGGCAATGCAGGATGGAGGAAAGCACCACGGGGTGTTCAGCATGGGGAGGTCAGGAAACATGCAGTGGCAATTTAGGATAGGTTTCTGAAAAACATCGTGGTGTGGTGCGCATTGTATGGGTGTGTAACATTACATTCACTAGTAGGAGTGAGAAAAACATCACGGGGTGGTGTGAATCATAGGGTCTGAATTAGGATAGGCAGTGAGTGGCAATGTAGGATGGAGAAAAGCACCACGGCGTGGTCATCATGAGGAGGTCAGGAAACATGCAGTGGCAATGTAGGATACGTTTCTGAAAAGCATCGCGGGGTGGTGCTCATTGTATGGGTGTGTAACATTACATTCACTAGTAGGAGTGAGAAAAACATCACGGGGTGGTGTGAATTATAGGGTCTGAATTAGGATAGGCAGTGAGGGGCAATGTAGGATAGAGAAAAGCACCACGGGGTGGTCAGCATGGGGAGGTCAGGAAACATGCTGTGGCAATGTAGGATAGGTTTCTGAAAAACAATACAGGGTGGTGAACATAGTATGGTTGTGTAACATTACATTCACTAATAGGAGTGAGAAAAACATCACGGGGTGGTGTGAATCATAGTGTCTGAATTAGGATAGGCACTGAGTGTCAATGTAGGATGGAGAAAAGCATCACGGGGTGGTCAGCAAGGGGAGGTCAGGAAAAATGCATTGGCAATGTAGCATAGGTTTCTGAAAAACATCGCGGGGTGGTGTGAATCATAGGGTGTGAATTAGGATAGGCAGTGAGTGGCAATGTAGGATGGAGAAAAGCACCACGGGGTGGTCAGCATGGGGAGATCAGGAAACATGCAGTGGCAATGTAGGATAGGTTTCTGAAAAACATCGCGGGGTGGTGCGCATTGTATGGGTGTGTAACATTACATTCACTAGTAGGAGTGAGAAAAACATCACGGGGTGGTGTGAATCATAGGGTGTGAATTAGGATAGGCAGTGAGTGGCAATGTAGGATGGAGAAAACACCACGGGGTGGTCAGCATCGGGAGGTCAGGAAACATGCAGTGGCAATGTAGGATAGGTTTCTGAAAAACATCGCGGGGTGGTGCGCATTGTATGGGTGTGTAACATTACATTCACTAGTAGGAGTGATAAAAACATCACGGGGTGGTGTGAATCATAGGGTGTGAATTAGGATAGGCAGTGAGTGGCAATGCAGGATGGAAGAAAGCACCACGGGGTGTTCAGCATGGGGAGGTCAGGAAAAATGCAGTGGCAATTTAGGATAGGTTTCTGAAAAACATCGTGGGGTGGTGCGCATTGTATGGGTGTGTAACATTACATTCACTAGTAGGAGTGAGAAAAACATCACGGGGTGGTGTGAATCATAGGGTCTGAATTAGGATAGGCATTGAGTGGCAATGTAGGATGGAGAAAAGCACCACGGCGTGGTCATCATGGGGAGGTCAGGAAACATGCAGTGGCAATGTAGGATAGGTTTCTGAAAAACATCGCGGGGTGGTGCTCATTGTATGGGTGTGTAACATTACATTCACTAGTAGGAGTGAGAAAAACATCACGGGGTGGTGTGAATCATAGGTTCTGAATTAGGATAGGCAGTGAGGGGCAATGTAGGATGGAGAAAAGCACCACGGGGTGGTCAGCATGGGGAGGTCAGGAAACATGCAGTGGCAATGTAGGATAGGTTTCTGAAAAACAACACGGGGTGGTGAACATAGTATGGTTGTGTAACATTACATTCACTAGTAGGAGTGAGAAAAACATCACAGCGTGGTGTGAATCATAGTGTCTGAATTAGGATAGGCACTGAGTGTCAATGTAAGATGGAGAAAAGCATCACGGGGTGGTCAGCAAGGTGAGGTCAGGAAAAATGCAGTGGCAATGTAGCATAGGTTTCTGAAAAACATCGCGGGGTGGTGTGAATCATAGGGTGTGAATTAGGATAGGCAGTGAGTGGCAATGTAGGATGGAGAAAAGCACCACGGGGTGGTCAGCATGGGGAGGTCAGGAAACATGCAGTGGCAATGTAGGATAGGTTTCTGAAAAACAACACGGGGTGGTGCGCATTGTATGGGTGTGTACCAATACATTCACTAGTAGGAGTGCGAAAAACATCACGGGGTGTTGTGAATCATAGGGTCTGAATTAGAATAGGCAGTGAGAGGCAATGTAGGATGGAGAAAAGCACCACGGGGTGGTCAGCATGGGGAGATCAGGAAACATGCAGTGGCAATGTAGGATAGGTTTCTGAAAAACAACACGGGGTGGTTCACATAGTATGGGTGTGTAACATTACATTCACTAGTAGGAGTGAGAAAAACATCACAGGGTGGTTTGAATCATAGGGTGTGCATTACGATAGGCAGTGAGTGGCAATGTAGGATGGAGAAAAGCACCACGAAGTGGACAGCATGGGGAGGTCAGAAAACATGCAGTGGCAATGTAGGATAGGTTTCTGAAAAACATCGCGGGGTGGTGCGAATTGTATGGGTGTGTAACATTACATTCCCTAATAGGAGTGAGAAAGACATCACGGGGTGGTGTGAATCATAGGGTCTGAATTAGGATAGGCAGTGAGTGGCAATGTAGGATGGAGAAAACACCACGGGGTGGTCAGCATGGGGAGGTCAGGAAACATGCAGTTGCAATGTAGGATAGGTTTCTGAAAAACATCGCGGGGTGGTGCGCATTGTATGGGTGTGTAACATTACATTCACTAGTAGGAGTGATAAAAACATCACGGGGTGGTGTGAATCATAGGGTGTGAATTAGGATAGGCAGTGAGTGGCAATGCAGGATGGAGGAAAGCACCACGGGGTATTCAGCATGGGGAGGTCAGGAAACATGCAGTGGCAATTTAGGATAGGTTTCTGAAAAACATCGTGGTGTGGTGCGCATTGTATGGGTGTGTAACATTACATTCACTAGTAGGAGTGAGAAAAACATCACGGGGTGGTGTGAATCATAGGGTCTGAATTAGGATAGGCAGTGAGTGGCAATGTAGGATGGAGAAAAGCACCACGGCGTGGTCATCATGAGTAGGTCAGGAAACATGCAGTGGCAATGTAGGATAGGTTTCTGAAAAGCATCGCGGGGTGGTGCTCATTGTATGGGTGTGTAACATTACATTCACTAGTAGGAGTGAGAAAAACATCACGGGGTGGTGTGAATTATAGGGTCTGAATTAGGATAGGCAGTGAGGGGCAATGTAGGATAGAGAAAAGCACCACGGGGTGGTCAGCATGGGGAGGTCAGGAAACATGCTGTGGCAATGTAGGATAGGTTTCTGAAAAACAACACAGGGTGGTGAACATAGTATGGTTGTGTAACATTACATTCACTAATAGGAGTGAGAAAAACATCACGGGGTGGTGTGAATCATAGTGTCTGAATTAGGATAGGCACTGAGTGTCAATGTAGGATGGAGAAAAGCATCACGGGGTGGTCAGCAAGGGGAGGTCAGGAAAAATGCATTGGCAATGTAGCATAGGTTTCTGAAAAACATCGCGGGGTGGTGCGCATTGTATGGGTGTGTAACATTATATTCACTAGTAGGAGTGAGAAAAACATCACGGGGTGGTGTGAATCATAGGGTGTGAATTAGGATAGGCAGTGAGTGGCAATGTAGGATGGAGAAAACACCACGGGGTGGTCAGCATCGGGAGGTCAGGAAACATGCAGTGGCAATGTAGGATAGGTTTCTGAAAAACATCGCGGGGTGGTGCGCATTGTATGGGTGTGTAACATTACATTCACTAGTAGGAGTGATAAAAACATCACGGGGTGGTGTGAATCATAGGGTGTGAATTAGGATAGGCAGTGAGTGGCAATGCAGGATGGAAGAAAGCACCACGGGGTGTTCAGCATGGGGAGGTCAGGAAAAATGCAGTGGCAATTTAGGATAGGTTTCTGAAAAACATCGTGGGGTGGTGCGCATTGTATGGGTGTGTAACATTACATTCACTAGTAGGAGTGAGAAAAACATCACGGGGTGGTGTGAATCATAGGGTCTGAATTAGGATAGGCATTGAGTGGCAATGTAGGATGGAGAAAAGCACCACGGCGTGGTCATCATGGGGAGGTCAGGAAACATGCAGTGGCAATGTAGGATAGGTTTCTGAAAAACATCGCGGGGTGGTGCTCATTGTATGGGTGTGTAACATTACATTCACTAGTAGGAGTGAGAAAAACATCACGGGGTGGTGTGAATCATAGGTTCTGAATTAGGATAGGCAGTGAGGGGCAATGTAGGATGGAGAAAAGCACCACGGGGTGGTCAGCATGGGGAGGTCAGGAAACATGCTGTGGCAATGTAGGATAGGTTTCTGAAAAACAACACGGGGTGGTGAACATAGTATGATTGTGTAACATTACATTCACTAGTAGGAGTGAGAAAAACATCACAGCGTGGTGTGAATCATAGTGTCTGAATTAGGATAGGCACTGAGTGTCAATGTAGGATGGAGAAAAGCATCACGGGGTGGTCAGCAAGGTGAGGTCAGGAAAAATGCAGTGGCAATGTAGCATAGGTTTCTGAAAAACATCGCGGGGTGGTGTGAATCATAGGGTGTGAATTAGGATAGGCAGTGAGTGGCAATGTAGGATGGAGAAAAGCACCACGGGGTGGTCAGCATGGGGAGGTCAGGAAACATGCAGTGGCAATGTAGGATAGGTTTCTTAAAAACAACACGGGGTGGTGCGCATTGTATGGGTGTGTACCAATACATTCACTAGTAGGAGTGCGAAAAACATCACGGGGTGTTGTGAATCATAGGGTCTGAATTAGAATAGGCAGTGAGAGGCAATGTAGGATGGAGAAAAGCACCACGGGGTGGTCAGCATGGGGAGATCAGGAAACATGCAGTGGCAATGTAGGATAGGTTTCTGAAAAACAACACGGGGTGGTGCACATAGTATGGGTGTGTAACATTACATTCACTAGTAGGAGTGAGAAAAACTTCACAGGGTGGTTTGAATCATAGGGTGTGCATTACGATAGGCAGTGAGTGGCAATGTAGGATGGAGAAAAGCACCACGAAGTGGACAGCATGGGGAGGTCAGGAAACATGCAGTGGCAATGTAGGATAGGTTTCTGAAAAACATCGCGGGGTGGTGCGAATTGTATGGGTGTGTAACTTTACATTCACTAATAGGAGTGAGAAAGACATCACGGGGTGGTGTGAATCATAGGGTCTGAATTAGGATAGGCAGTGAGTGGCAATGTAGGATGGAGAAAACACCACGTGGTGGTCAGCATGGGGAGGTCAGGAAACATGCATTTGCAATGTAGGATAGGTTTCTGAAAAACATCGCGGGGTGGTGCGCATTGTATGGGTGTGTAACATTACATTCACTAGTAGGAGTGAGAAAAACATCACGGGGTGGTGTCAATCATAGGGTGTGAATTAGGATAGGCAGTGAGTGGCAATGCAGGATGGAGGAAAGCACTACGGGTGTTCAGCATGGGGAGGTTAGGAAACATGCAGTGGCAATTTAGGATAGGTTTCTGAAAAACATCGTGGGGTGGTGCGCATTGTATGGGTGTGTAACATTACATTCACTAGTAGGAGTGAGAAAAACATCACGGGGTGGTGTTAATCATAGGGTCTGAATTAGGATAGGCAGTGAGTGGCAATGTAGGATGGAGAAAAGCACCACGGCGTGGTCATCATGAGGAGGTCAGGAAACATGCAGTGGCAATGTAGGATAGGTTTCTGAAAAACATCGCGGGGTGGTGCTCATTGTATGGGTGTGTAACATTACATTCACTAGTAGGAGTGAGAAAAACATCACGGGGTGGTGTGAATTATAGGGTCTGAATTAGGATAGGCATTGAGGGGCAATGTAGGATAGAGAAAAGCACCACGGGGTGGTCAGCATGGGGAGGTCAGGAAACATGCTGTGGCAATGTAGGATAGGTTTCTAAAAAACAACACGGGGTGGTGAACATAGTATGGTTGTGTAACATTACATTCACTAATAGGAGTGAAAAAAACATCACGGGGTGGTGTGAATCATAGTGTCTGAATTAGGATAGGCACTGAGTGTCAATGTAGGATGGAGAAAAGCATCACGGGGTGGTCAGCAAGGGGAGGTCAGGAAAAATGCATTGGCAATGTAGCATAGGTTTCTGAAAAACATCGCGGGGTGGTGTGAATCATAGGGTGTGAATTAGGATAGGCAGTGAGTGGCAATGTAGGATGGAGAAAAGCACCACGGGGTGGTCAGCATGGGGAGATCAGGAAACATGCAGTGGCAATGTAGGATAGGTTTCTGAAAAACAACACGGCGTGGTGCACATAGTATGGGTGTGTAACATTACATTCACTAGTAGGAGTGAGAAAAACATCACGGGGTGGTGTGAATCATAGGGTCTGAATTAGGATAGGCAGTGAGTGGCAATGTAGGATGGAGAAAACACCACGGGGTGGTCAGCATCGGGAGGTCAGGAAACATGCAGTGGCAATGTAGGATAGGTTTCTGAAAAACATCACGGGGTGGTGCGCATTGTATGGGTGTGTAACATTACATTCACTAGTAGGAGTGATAAAAACATCACGGGGTGGTGTGAATCATAGGGTGTGAATTAGGATAGGCAGTGAGTGGCAATGCAGGATGGGAGAAAGCACCACGGGGTGTTCAGCATGGGGAGGTCAGGAAAAATGCAGTGGCAATTTAGGATAGGTTTCTGAAAAACATCGTGGGGTGGTGCGCATTGTATGGGTTTGTAACATTACATTCACTAGTAGGAGTGAGAAAAACATCACGGGGTGGTGTGAATCATAGGGTCTGAATTAGGATAGGCATTGAGTGGCAATGTAGGATGGAGAAAAGCACCACGGCGTGGTCATCATGGGGAGGTCAGGAAACATGCAGTGGCAATGTCGGATAGGTTTCTGAAAAACATCACGGGGTGGTGCTCATTGTATGGGTGTGTAACATTACATTCACTAGTAGGAGTGAGAAAAACATCACGGGGTGGTGTGAATCATAGGTTCTGAATTAGGATAGGCAGTGAGGGGCAATGTAGGATGGAGAAAAGCACCACGGGGTGGTCAGCATGGGGATGTCAGGAAACATGCAGTGGCAATGTAGGATAGGTTTCTGAAAAACAACACGGGGTGGTGAACATAGTATGGTTGTGTAACATTACATTCACTAGTAGGAGTGAGAAAAACATCACAGCGTGGTGTGAATCATAGTGTCTGAATTAGGATAGGCACTGAGTGTCAATGTAGGATGGAGAAAAGCATCACGGGGTGGTCAGCAAGGGGAGGTCAGGAAAAATGCAGTGGCAATGTAGCATAGGTTTCTGAAAAACATCGCGGGGTGGTGTGAATCATAGGGTGTGAATTAGGATAGGCAGTGAGTGGCAATGTAGGATGGAGAAAAGCACCACGGGGTGGTCAGCATGGGGAGGTCAGGAAACATGCAGTGGCAATGTAGGATAGGTTTCTTAAAAACAACACGGGGTGGTGCGCATTGTATGGGTGTGTACCAATACATTCACTAGTAGGAGTGCGAAAAACATCACGGGGTGTTGTGAATCATAGGGTCTGAATTAGAATAGGCAGTGAGAGGCAATGTAGGATGGAGAAAAGCACCACGGGGTGGTCAGCATGGGGAGATCAGGAAACATGCAGTGGCAATGTAGGATAGGTTTCTGAAAAACAACACGGGGTGGTGCACATAGTATGGGTGTGTAACATTACATTCACTAGTAGGAGTGAGAAAAACATCACAGGGTGGTTTGAATCATAGGGTGTGCATTACGATAGGCAGTGAGTGGCAATGTAGGATGGAGAAAAGCACCACGAAGTGGACAGCATGGGGAGGTCAGGAAACATGCAGTGGCAATGTAGGATAGGTTTCTGAAAAACATCGCGTGGTGGTGCGAATTGTATGGGTGTGTAACATCACATTCCCTAATAGGAGTGAGAAAGACATCACGGGGTGGTGTGAATCATAGGGTCTGAATTAGGATAGGCAGTGAGTGGCAATGTAGGATGGAGAAAACACCACGGGGTGGTCAGCATGGGGAGGTCAGGAAACATGCAGTTGCAATGTAGGATAGGTTTCTGAAAAACATCGCGGGGTGGTGCGCATTGTATGGGTGTGTAACATTACATTCACTAGTAGGAGTGATAAAAACATCACGGGGTGGTGGGAATCATAGGGTGTGAATTAGGATAGGCAGTGAGTGGCAATGCAGGATGGAGGAAAGCACCACGGGGTGTTCAGCATGGGGAGGTCAGGAAACATGCAGTGGCAATTTAGGATAGGTTTCTGAAAAAGATCGTGGTGTGGTGCGCATTGTATGGGTGTGTAACATTACATTCACTAGTAGGAGTGAGAAAAACATCACGGGGTGGTGTGAATCATAGGGTCTGAATTAGGATAGGCAGTGAGTGGCAATGTAGGATGGAGAAAAGCACCATGGCGTGGTCATCATGAGGAGGTCAGGAAACATGCAGTGGCAATGTAGGATAGGTTTCTGAAAAACATCGCGGGGTTCTGCTCATTGTATGGGTGTGTAACATTACATTCACTAGTAGGAGTGAGAAAAACATCACGGGGTGGTGTGAATTATAGGGTCTGAATTAGGATAGGCAGTGAGGGGCAATGTAGGACAGAGAAAAGCACCACGGGGTGTTCAGCATGGGGAGGTCAGGAAACATGCTGTGGCAATGTAGGATAGGTTTCTGAAAAACAACACGGGGTGGTGAACATAGTATGGTTGTGTAACATTACATTCACTAATAGGAGTGAGAAAAACATCACGGGGTGGTGTGAATCATAGTGTCTGAATTAGGATAGGCACTGAGTGTCAATGTAGGATGGAGAAAAGCATCACGGGGTGGTCAGCAAGGGGAGGTCAGGAAAAATGCATTGGCAATGTAGCATAGGTTTCTGAAAAACATCGCGGGGTGGTGTGAATCATAGGGTGTGAATTAGGATAGGCAGTGAGTGGCAATGTAGGATGGAGAAAAGCACCACGGGGTGGTCAGCATGGGGAGATCAGGAAACATTCAGTGGCAATGTAGGATAGGTTTCTGAAAAACATCGCGGGGTGGTGCGCATTGTATGGGTGTGTAACATTACATTCACTAGTAGGAGTGATAAAAACATCACGGGGTGGTGTGAATCATAGGGTGTGAATTAGGATAGGCAGTGAGTGGCAATGCAGGATGGAAGAAAGCACCACGGGGTGTTCAGCATGGGGAGGTCAGGAAAAATGCAGTGGCAATTTAGGATAGGTTTCTGAAAAAACATCGTGGGGTGGTGCGCATTGTATGGGTGTGTAACATTACATTCACTAGTAGGAGTGAGAAAAACATCACGGGGTGGTGTGAATCATAGGGTCTGAATTAGGATAGGCATTGAGTGGCAATGTAGGATGGAGAAAAGCACCACGAAGTGGACAGCATGGGGAGGTCAGGAAACATGCAGTGGCAATGTAGCATAGGTTTCTGAAAAACATAGCGGGGTGGTGTGAATCATAGGGTGTGAATTAGGATAGGCAGTGAGTGGCAATGTAGGATGGAGAAAAGCACCACGGGGTGTTCAGCATGGGGAGGTCAGGAAACATGCAGTGGCAATGTAGGATAGGTTTGTTAAAAACAACACGGTGTGGTGCGCATTGTATGGGTGTGTACCAATACATTCACTAGTAGGAGAGCGAAAAACATCACGGGGTGTTGTGAATCATAGGGTCTGAATTAGAATAGGCAGTGAGAGGCAATGTAGGATGGAGAAAAGCACCACGGGGTGGTCAGCATGGGGAGATCAGGAAACATGCAGTGGCAATGTAGGATAGGTTTCTGAAAAACAACACGGGGTGGTGCACATAGTATGGGTGTGTAACATTACATTCACTAGTAGGAGTGAGAAAAACATCACAGGGTGGTTTGAATCATAGGGTGTGCATTACGATAGGCAGTGAGTGGCAATGTAGGATGGAGAAAAGCACCACGAAGTGGACAGCATGGGGAGGTCAGGAAACATGCAGTGGCAATGTAGGATAGGTTTCTGAAAAACATCGCGGGGTGGTGCGTATTGTATGGGTGTGTAACATTACATTCACTAATAGGAGTGAGAAAGACATCACGGGGTGGTGTGAATCATAGGGTCTGAATTAGGATAGGCAGTGAGTGGCAATTTAGGATGGAGAAAACACCACGGGGTGGTCAGCATGGGGAGGTCAGGAAACATGCAGGTGCAATGTAGGATAGGTTTCTGAAAAACATCGAGGGGTGGTGCGCATTGTATGGGTGTGTAACATTACATTCACTAGTAGGAGTGATAAAAACATCACGGGGTGGTGTGAATCATAGGGTGTGAATTAGGATAGGCAGTGAGTGGCAATGCAGGATGGAGGAAAGCACCACGGGGTGTTCAGCATGGGGAGGTCAGGAAACATGCAGTGGCAATTTAGGATAGGTTTCTGAAAAATATCGTGGTGTGGTGCGCATTGTATGGGTGTGTAACATTACATTCACTAGTAGGAGTGAGAAAAACATCACGGGGTGGTGTGAATCATAGGGTCTGAATTAGGATAGGCAGTGAGTGGCAATGTAGGATGGAGAAAAGCACCTCGGCGTGGTCATCATGAGGAGGTCAGGAAACATGCAGTGGCAATGTAGGATAGGTTTCTGAAAAACATCGCGGGGTGGTGCTCATTGTATGGGTGTGTAACATTACCTTCACTAGTAGGAGTGAGAAAAACATCACGGGGTGGTGTGAATTATAGGGTCTGAATTAGGATAGGCAGTGAGGGGCAATGTAGGATAGAGAAAAGCACCACGGGGTGGTCAGCATGGGGAGGTCAGGAAACATGCTGTGGCAATGTAGGATAGGTTTCTGAAAAACAGCACGGGGTGGTGAACATAGTATGGTTGTGTAACATTACATTCACTAATAGGAGTGAGAAAAACATCACGGGGTGGTGTGAATCATAGTGTCTGAATTAGGATAGGCACTGAGTGTCAATGTAGGATGGAGAAAAGCATCACGGGGTGGTCAGCAAGGGGAGGTCAGGAAAAATGCATTGGCAATGTAGCATAGGTTTCTGAAAAACATCGCGGGGTGGTGTGAATCATAGGGTGTGAATTAGGATAGGCAGTGAGTGGCAATGTAGGATGGAGAAAAGCACCACGGGGTGGTCAGCATGGGGAGGTCAGGAAACATGCAGTGGCAATGTAGGATAGGTTTCTTAAAAACAACACGGGGTGGTGCGCATTGTATGGGTGTGTACCAATACATTCACTAGTAGGAGTGCGAAAAACATCACGGGGTGTTGTGAATCATAGGGGCTGAATTAGAATAGGCAGTGAGAGGCAATGTAAGATGGAGAAAAGCACCACGGGGTGGTCAGCATGGGGAGATCAGGACACATGCAGTGGCAATGTAGGATAGGTTTCTGAAAAACTACACGTGGTGGTGCACATAGTATGGGTGTGTAACATTACATTCACTAGTAGGAGTGAGAAAAACATCACAGGGTGGTTTGAATCATAGGGTGTGCATTACGATAGGCAGTGAGTGGCAATGTAGGATGGAGAAAAGCACCACGAAGTGGACAGCATGGGGAGGTCAGGAAACATGCAGTGGCAATGTAGGATAGGTTTCTGAAAAACATCGCGGGGTGGTGCGAATTGTATGGGTGTGTAACATTACATTCACTAATAGGAGTGAGAAAGACATCACGGGGTGGTGTGAATCATAGGGTCTGAATTAGGATAGGCAGTGAGTGGCAATGTAGGATGGAGAAAACACCACGGGGTGGTCAGCATGGGGAGGTCAGGAAACATGCAGTTGCAATGTAGGATAGGTTTCTGAAAAACATCGCGGGGTGGTGCGCATTGTATGGGTGTGTAACGTTACATTCACTAGTAGGAGTGATAAAAACATCACGGGGTGGTGTGAATCATAGGGTGTGAATTAGGATAGGCAGTGAGTGGCAATGCAGGATGGAGAAAAGCACCACGGGGTGGTCAGCATGGGGAGGTCAGGAAACATGCAGTGGCAATGTAGGATAGGTTTCTGAAAAACAACACAGGGTGGTGCACATAGTGTGGGTGTGTAACATTACATTCACTAGTAGGAGTGAGAAAAACATCACGGGGTGGTGTGAATCATAGTGTCTGAATTAGGATAGGCACTGAGTGTCAATGTAGGATGGAGAAAAGCATCACGGGGTGGTCAGCAAGGGGAGGTCAGGAAAAATGCAGTGGCAATGTAGCATAGGTTTCTGAAAAACATCGCGGGGTGGTGTGAATCATAGGGTGTGAATTAGAATAGGCAGTGAGTGGCAATGTAGGATGGAGAAAAGCACCACTGGGTGGTCAGCATGGGGAGGTCAGGACACATGCAGTGGCAATGTAGGATAGGTTTCTGAAAAACCTCGCAGGGTGGTGCGCATTGTATGACTGTGTAACATTACATTCACTAGTAGGAGTGAGAAAAACATCACGGGGTGGTGTGAATCATAGGGTCTGAATTAGGATAGGCAGTGAGTGGCAATGAAGGATGGAGAAAAGCACCACGGGGTGGTCAGCAGGCGGAGGTCAGTAAACATGCAGTGGCAATGTAGGATACATTTTGAAAAACATCGCGGGGTGGTGCCCATTGTATGGGTGTGTAACATTACATTCACTAGTAGGAGTGATAAAAACATCACGGGGTGGTGTAAATCATAGGGTCTGAATTAGGATAGGCAGGGAGTGGCAATGTAGGATGGAGTAAAGCACCACAGGGTGGTCAGCATGGAGAGGTCAGGAAACATGCAGTGGCAATGTAGGATAGGTTTCTGAAAAACATCACCGGGTGTTGCGCATCCTTTGGATGTGTAACATTACATTCACTAGTAGGAGTGAGAAATAGATGACGGGGTGGTGTCAATCATAGGGTCTGAATTAGGATAGGCCGTGAGTGGCAATGTAGGATGGAGAAAAGCACCATGGGGTGGTCAGCATGGGGAGGTCAGGACACATGCAGTGGCAATGTAAGATAGGTATCTGAAAAATATCGCGGGGTGGTGCGCATTGTATGGGTGTGTAACATTACATTCACTAGGAGGAGTGAGAAAAAAATCACGGTTGGGTGTGAATCATATGGTCTGAATTAGGATAGGCAGTGAGTGGCAATGTAGGATGGAGAAAAGCACCACGGGGTGGTCAGCATGGGGAGGTCAGGGAACATGCAGTGGCAATGTAGGATAGGTTTCTGAAAAACATCGCGGGGTGCTGCGCATTGTATGGGTGTGTGTTACATTACATTCACTAGTATGAGTGAGAAAAATATCGCGGGGTGGTGCTCATTGTATGGGTGTGTAACATTACATTCACTAGTAGGAGTGAGAAAAACATCACGGGGTGGTGTGAATCATAGGGTCTGAATTAGAATAGGCAGTGAGAGGCAATGTAGGATGGAGAAAAGCACCACGGGGTGGTCAGCCTGGGGAGATCAGGAAACATGCAGTGGCAATGTAGGATAGGTTTCTGAAATACATCGAGGGGTGGTGCTCATTGTATGGGTGTGTAAAATTACATTCACTAGTAGGAGTGAGAAAAACATCACGGGGTGGTGTGAATCATAGGGTCTGAATTAGAATAGGCAGTGAGAGGCAATGTAGGATGGAGAAAAGCACCACGGGGTGGTCAGCAAGGGGAGGTCAGGAAAAATGCAGTGGCAATGTAGCATAGGTTTCTGAAAAATATCGCGGGGTGGTGTGAATCATAGGGTGTGAATTAGGATAGGCAGTGAGTGGCAATGTAGGATGGAGAAAAGCACCATGGGGTGGTCAGCATGAGGAGGTCAGGAAACATGCAATGGCAAGTACGATAGGTTTCTGAAAAACAACAAGGGGTGGTGCGCATTGTATGGGTGTGTACCAATACATTCACTAGTAGGAGTGAGAAAAACATCACGGGGTGGTGTGAATCATAGGGTCTGAATTAGAATAGGCAGTGAGAGGCAATGTAGGATGGAGAAAAGCACCACGGGGTGGTCAGCATGGGGAGATCAGGAAACATGCAGTGGCAATGTAGGATAGGTTTCTGAAAAACAACACGGGGTGGTGCACATAGTATGGGTGTGTAACATTACGTTCACTAGTAGGAGTGAGAAAAACATCACGGGGTGGTGTGAATCATAGGGTCTGAATTAGGATAGGCATTGAGTGGCAATGTAGGATGGAGAAAAGCATCACGGGGTGGTCAGCAAGGGGAGGTCAGGAAAAATGCATTGGCAATGTAGCATAGGTTTCTGAAAAACATCGCGGGGTGGTGCGCATTGTATGGGTGTGTAAAATTACATTCACTAGCAGGAGTGAGAAAACCATCACGGGGTGGTGTGAATCATAGTGTGTGAATTAGGATAGGCAGTGAGTGGCAATGCAGGATGTAGAAAAGCACCACGGGTTGGTCAGCATGGGAAGGTCAGGACACATGCAGTGGCAATGTAGGATAGGTTTCTGAAAAACCTCGTAGGGTGGTGCCCATTGTATGACTGTGTATCATTACATTCACTAGTAGGAGTGAGAAAAACATCACGGGGTGGTGTGAATAATAGGGTCTGAATTAAGATAGGCAGTGAGTGGTAATGTAGGATGGAGAAAAGGACCACGGGGTGGCCAGCACGAAGAGGTCAGGAAACATGCCGTGGCAATGTAGGATAGGTTTCTGAAAAACATCGCGGGGTGGTGCGCAACGTATGGGTGTGCAACACTACATTGACTAGTAGTAGTGAGAAAAACATCACGGGGTGGTGTGAATCATAGGGTCTGAATTAGGATAGGCAGTGAGTGGCAATGAAGGATGGAGAAAAGCACCACGGGGTGGTCAGCAGGTGGAGGTCAGTAAACATGCAGTGGCAATGTAGGATACCTTTCTGAAAAACATCGCGGGGTGGTGCCCTTTGTATGGGTGTGTAACATTACATTCACTAGTAGGAGTGATAAAAACATCACGGGGTGGTGTAAATCATAGGGTCTTAATTAGGATAGGCAGGGAGTGGCAATGTAGGATGGAGTAAAGCACCACGGGGTGGTCAGCATGGGGAGGTCAGGAAACATGCAGTGGCAATGTAGGATAGGTTTCTGAACAACATCACCGGGTGGTGCGCATCCTTTGGATGTGTAACATTAGATTCACTAGTAGCAGTGAGAAAAACATGACGGGGTGGTGTGAATCATAGGGTCTGAATTAGGATAGGCAGTGAGTGGCAATGTAGGATGGAGAAAAGCACCACGGGGTGGTCAGCATGGGGAGGTCAGGACACATGCAGTGGCAATGTAGGATAGGTATCGGAAAAATATCGAGGGGTGGTGCGCATTGTATGGGTGTGTAACATTACACTCACTAGTAGGAGTGAGAAAACCATCACGGTTGGGTGTGAATCATATGGTCTGAATTGGGATAGGCAGTGAGTGGCAATGTAGGATGGAGAAAAGCACCACGGGTTGGTCTGCATGGGGAGTTCAGGAAACATGCAGTGGCAATGTAGGATAGGTTTCTGAAAAACATCACGGGTTGGTGCGCATTGTATGGGTGTGTAACATTACATTCACTAGTAGGAGTGAGAAAAACATCACGGGGTGGTGTGAATCATAGGGTCAGAATTAGGATAGGCAGTGAGTGGAAATGTAGGATGGAGAAAAGCACCACGGGGTGGTCAGCATGGGGAGGTCAGGAAACATGCAGTGGCAATATAGGATAGGTTTCTGAAAAACATCGCGGGCTGGTGCACATTGTATGGGTGTGTAACATTACATTCACTAGTAGGAGTGAGAAAAACATCACGGGGTGGTGTGAATCATAGGGTCTGAATTAGGATAGGCAGTGAGTGGCAATGTAGGAGGGAGAAAAGCACCACAGGGTGGTCAGCATGGGGAGGTCAGGACACATGCAGTGGCAATGTAGGATTGGTGTCTGAAAAATATCGCGGCGTGGTGCGCATTGTATGGTTGTGTAACATTACATTCACTAATAGGAGTGAGAAAACCATCACGGGTTGGTGTAAATCATAGGGTCTGAATTAGGATAGGCAGTGAGTGGCAATGTTGGATGGAGAAAAGCACCACGGGTTGGTCAGCATGGGGAGGTTAGGAAACATGCCATGGCAATGTAGGATAGGTTTCTGAAAAACATCCCGGGGTGGTGCACACTGTATGTGTGTGTAATATTACATTCACAGGTAGGAGTGAGAAAAACATCACTTGGTGGTGTGAATAATAGGGTCTGAATTAGGATAGGCAGTGAGTGGCAATTTAGGATGGAGAAAAGCACCACGGGGTGGTCAGCATGGGGAGGTCAGGAAATATGCAGTTGCAATGTAGGATAGGTTTTTGAAAAACATCGCGGGGTGGTGTGCATTGTATGGGTGTGTAACATTACATTCACTAGTAGGAGTGAGAAAAATATCACGGGGTGGTGTGAATCATAGGGTCTGAATTAGGATAGGCCGTGAGTGGCAATGTAGGATGGAGAAAAGCACCATGGGGTGGTCAGCATGGGGAGGTCAGGACAAATGCAGTGGCAATGTAGGATAGGTATCTGAAAAATATCACGGGGTGGTGCGCATTGTATGGGTGTGTAACATTACATTCACTAGTAGGATTGAGAAAACCATCACGGTTTGGAGTGAATCATATGGTCTGAATTAGGATAGGCAGTGAGTGGCAATGTAGGATGGAGAAAAGCACCGCGGGGTGGTCAGCATGGGGAGGTCAGGGAACATGCAGTGGCAAGGTAGGATAGGTTTCTGAAAAACATCGCGGGGTGCTGCGCTGTATGTGTGTGTGTTACATTACATACACTAGTAGGAGTGAGAAAAACATCGCAGGGTGGTGCTCATTGTATGGGTGTGTAACATTACATTCACTAGTAGGAGTGAGAAAAACATCACGGGGTGGTGTGAATTATAGGGTCTGAATTAGAATAGGCAGTGAGAGGCAATGTAGGATGGAGAAAAGCACCACGGGGTGGTCAGCATGGGGAGATCAGGAAACATGCAGTGGCAATGTAGGATAGGTTTCTGAAAAACATCGCGGGGTGGTGCTCATTGTATGTGTGTGTAACATTACATTCACTAGTAGGAGTGAGAAAAACATCACGGGGTGGTGTGAATCATAGGGTCTGAATTAGAATAGGCAGTGAGAGGCAATGTAGGATGGAGAAAAGCACCACGGGGTGGTCAGCAAGGGGAGGTCAGGAAAAATGCAGTGGCAATGTAGCATAGGTTTCTGAAAAACATCGCGGGGTGGTGTGAATCATAGGGTGTGAATTAGGATAGGCACTGAGTGGCAATGTAGAATGGAGAAAAGCACCACGGGGTGGTCAGCATGTGGAGGTCAGGAAACATGCACTGGCAATGTAGGATAGGTTTCTGAAAAACATCGCGGGGTGCTGTGCATTTTATGGGTGTGTAACATTACATTCACTAGTAGGAGTAAGAAAGACATCATGGGGTGGTGTGAATCATAGGGTCTGAATTAGGATAGGCAGTGAGTGGCAATGTAGGATGGAGAAAACACCACGGGGTGGTCAGCATGGGGAGGTCAGGAAACATGCAGTGGCAATGTAGGATAGGTTTCTGAAAAACAACACCGGGTGGTGCGCATTGTATGGGTGTGTACCAATACATTCACTAGTAGGAGTGAGAAAAACATCACGGTGTGGTGTGAATCATAGGGTCTGAATTAGAATAGGCAGTGAGAGGCAATGTAGGATGGAGAAAAGCACCATGGGGTGGTCAGCATGGGGAGATCAGGAAACATGCAGTGGCAATGTAGGATAGGTTTCTGAAAAACAACAAGGGGTGGTGCACATAGTATGGGTGTGTAACATTACATTCACTAGTAGGAGTGAGAAAAACATCACTGGGTGGTGTGAATCATAGGGTCTGAATTAGGATAGGCACTGAGTGTCAATGTAGGATGCAGAAAAGCATCACGGGGTGGTCAGCACGGGGAGGTCAGGAAACATGCAGTGGCAATGTAGGATAGGTTTCTGAAAAACATTGCGAGGTGGTGTGCAATGTATGGGTGTGTAACATTACATTCAGTAGTAGGAGTGAAAAAAACATTACGGGGTGGTGTGAATCATAGGGTCTGAATTAGGATAGGCAGTGAGTGGCAATGTAGGATGGAGAAAAGCACCACGGGGTGGTCAGCATGGGGTGGTCAGAAAAAAGGCAGTGGCAATGTAAGATAGGTTTCTGAAAAACATCGCGGGGTGGTGCGCATTGTATGGGTGTGTAATATTACATTCACTAGTAGGAGTGAGAAAAACATCACGGGGTGGTGTGATTCATAGGGTGTGCATTAGGATAGGCAGTGAGTGGCAATGTAGGATGGATAAAACACCAAGGGGTGGTCAGCATGGGGAGGTCAGGAAACATGCAGTGGCAATGTAGGATAGGTTTCTGAAAAACATCGCGAGGTGGTGCGCATTGTATGGGTGTGTAACATTACATTCACTAGTAGGAGTGATAAAAACATCACGTGGTGGTGTGAATCATAGGGTGTGAATTAGGATATGCAGTGAGTGGCAATGCAGGATGGAGGAAAGCACCACGGGGTGTTCAGCATGGGGAGGTCAGGAAACATGCAGTGGCAATGTAGGATAGGTTTCTGAAAAACATCGCGGGGTGGTGCGCATTGTATGTGTGTGTAACATTTCATTCACTAGTAGGTGTGAGAAAAACATCACGGGGTGGTGTGAATCATAGGGTCTGAATTAGGATAGGCAGTGAGTGGCAATGTAGGATGGAGAAAAGCACCACGGGGTGGTCATCATGGGGAGGTCAGGAAACATGCAGTGGCAATGTAGGATAGGTTTCTGAAAAACATCGCGGGGTGGTGCTCATTGTATGGGTGTGTAACATTACATTCACTAGTAGGAGTGAGAAAAACATCACGGGGTGGTGTGAATCATAGGGTCTGAATTAGAATAGGCAGTGAGGGGCAATGTAGGATGGAGAAAAGCACCACGGGGTGGTCAGAATGGGGAGGTCAGGAAACATGCAGTGGCAATGTAGGATAGGTTTGTGAAAAACAACACGGGGTGGTGCACATAGTATGAGTGTGTAACATTACATTCACAAGTAGGAGTGAGAAAAACATCACGTGGTGGTGTGAATCATAGTGTCTGAATTAGGATAGGCACTGAGTGTCAATGTAGGATGGTGAAAAGCATCACGGGGCGGTCAGCAAGGGGAGGTCAGGAAAAATGCAGTGGCAATGTAGCATAGGTTTCTGAAAAACATCGCGGGGTGGTGTGAATCATAGGGTGTTAATTAGGATAGGCAGTGAGTGGCAATGTAGGATGGAGAAAAGCACCACGGGGTGGTCAGCATGGGGAGATCAGGAAACATGCAGTGGCAATGTAGGATAGGTTTCTGTAAAACAACACGGGGTTGTACACATAGTATGGGTGTGTAACATTACATTAACTAGTAGGAGTGAGAAAAACATCACGGGGTGGTGTGAATCATAGGGTCTGAATTAGGAAAGGCACTGAGTGTCAATGTAGGATGGAGAAAAGCACCATGGGGTGGTCAGCAAGGGGAGGTCAGGAAAAATGCAGTGGCAATGTAGCATAGGTTTCTGAAAAACATCGCGGGGTGGTGCGCATTGTATGGGTGTGTAACATTACATTCACTAGTAGGAGTGAGAAAACCATCACGGGGTGGTGTGAATCATAGGGTCTGAATTAGGATAGGCAATGATAGGCAATGCAGGATGGAGAAAAGCACCACGGGGTGGTAGGCATGGGGAGGTCAGGAAACATGCAGTGGCAATGTAGGACAGGTTTCAGAAAAACATCGTGGGGTGGTGCGCATCGTATGGGTGTGTAACATTACATTCACTAGTAGGAGTGAGAAAAACATCACGGGGTGGTGTGAATCATAGGGTGTGAATTAGGATAGGCAGTGAGTGGCAATGCAGGATGTAGAAAAGCACCACGGGTTGGTCAGCATGGGGAGGTCAGGACACATGCAGTGGCAATGTAGGATAGGTTTCTAAAAGACCTCGCAGGGTGGTGCGCATTGTATGACTGTGTATCATTACATTCACTAGTAGGAGTGAGAAAAACATCACGGGGTGGTGTGAATCATAGCGTCTGAATTAGGATAGGCAGTGAGTGGCAATGTAGGATGGAGAAAAGCACCACGGGGTGGCCGCATGGAGAGGTCAGGAAACATGCCGTGGCAACGTAGGATAGGTTTCTGAAAAACATCCCGGGGTGGTGCGCAACGTATGGGTGTGCAACACTACATTGACTAGTAGTAGTGAGAAAAACATCACGGGGTGGTGTGAAACATAGGGTCTGAATTAGGATAGGCAGGGAGTGGCAATGAAGGATGGAGAAAAGCACCACGGGGTGGTCAGCAGGCGGAGGTCAGTAAACATGCAGTGGTAATGTAGGATACCTTTCTGAAAAACATCGCGGGGTGGTGCCCATTGTATGGGTGTGTAACATTACATTCACTAGTAGGAGTGATAAAAACATCACAGGGTGGTGTAAATCATAGGGTCTGAATTAGGATAGGCAGGGAGTGGCAATGTAGGATGGAGTAAAGCACCACGGGGTGGTCAGCATGGGGAGGTCAGGAAACATGCAGTGGCAATGTAGGATAGGTTTCTGAAAAACATCGCCAGGTGGTGCGCATCCCTTGGATGTGTAACATTACATTCACTAGTAGGAGTGAGAAAAACATGACGGGTTGGTGTGAATCATAGGGTCTGAATTAGGATAGGCAGTGAGTGGCAATGTAGGATGGAGAAAAGCACCACGGGGTGGTCAGCATGGGGAGGTCAGGACACATGCAGTGGCAATGTAGGATAGGTATCTGAAAAATATCGCGGGGTGGTGCGCATTGTATGGGTGTGTAAGATTACATTCACTAGTAGGAGTGAGAAAACCATCACGGTTGGGTGTGAATCATATGGTATGAATTAGGATAGGCAGTGAGTGGCAATGTAGGATGGAGAAAAGCACCACGGGTTGGTCAGCATCGGGAGTTCAGGAAACATGCAGTGGCAATGTAGGATAGGTTTCTGAAAAACATCGCGGGGTGGTGCGCATTGTATGGGTGTGTAACATTACATTCAATAGTAGGAGTGAGAAAAACATCACGGGGTGTTGTGAATCGTAGGGTCTGAATTAGGATAGGCAGTGAGTGGCAATGTAGGATGGAGAAAAGCACCACGGGGTGGTCAGCATGGGGAGGTCAGGAAACATGCAGTGGCAATGTAGGATAGGTTTCTGAAAAACATCGCGGGCTGGTGCACATTGTATGGGTGTGTAACATTACATTCAGTAGTAGGAGTGAGACAAACATCACGGGGTGGTGTGAATCATAGGGTCTGAATTAGGATAGGCAGTGAGTGGCAATGTAGGAGGGAGAAAAGCACCACGGGGTGGTCAGCATGGAGAGGTCAGGACACATGCAGTGGCAATGTAGGATTGGTTTCTGAAAAATATCGCGGCGTGGTGCGCATTGTATGGGTGTGTAACATTACATTCACTAGTAGGAGTGAGAAAACCATCACGGGTTGGTGTGAATCATAGGGTCTGAATTAGGATAGGCAGTGAGGGGCAATGTTGGATGGAGAAAAGCACCACGGGTTGGTCAGCATGGGGAGGTCAGAAAACACGCAGTGGCAATGTAGGATAGGTTTCTGAAAAACATCCCGGGGTGGTGCGCATTGTATGTGTGTGTAATATTACATTCACAGGTAGGAGTGAGAAAAACAACTCTTGGTGGTGTGAATCATAGGGTCTGAATTAGGATAGGCAGTGAGTGGCAATGTAGGATGGAGAAAAGCACCACGGGGTGGTCAGCATGGGGAGGTCAGGAAACATGCAGTTGCAATGTAGAATAGGTTTTTGAAAAACATCGCGGGGTGGTGTGCATTGTATGGGTGTGTAACATTACATTCACTAGTAGGAGTGAGAAAAACATCACGGGGTGGTGTGAATCATAAGGTCTGAATTAGGATAGGCAGTGAGTGGCAATGTAGGATGGAGAAAACACCACGGGGTGGTCAGCATGGGGAGGTCAGGAAAAATGCAGTGGCAATATAAGACAGGTTTCTGAAAAAACATCACGGGGTGGTGCGCATTGTATGGGTGTGTAACATTACATTCACTAGTAGGAGTGAGAAAAACACCCCGGGGTGTTGTGAATCATAGGGTGTGCATTAGGATAGGCAGTGAGTGGCAATGTAGGAGGGAAAAAAGCACCACGGGGTGGTCAGCATGGGGAGGTCAGGAAACATGCAGTTGCAATGTAGAATAGATTTTTGAAAAACATCTCGGGGGTGGTGTGCATTGTATGGGTGTGTAAAATTACATTCACTAGTAGGAGTGAGAAAACCATCACGGGTTGATGGGAATCATAGGGTCTGAATTAGGATAGGCAGTGAGTGGCAATGTTGGATGGAGAAAAGCACCACGGGTTGGTCAGCATGGGGAGGTCAGGAAACACGCAGTGGCAATGTAGGATAGGTTTCTGAAAAACATCCCGGGGTGGTGCGCATTGTATGTGTGTGTAATATTACATTCACAGGTAGGAGTGAAAAAACAACTCTTGGTGGTGTGAATCATAGGGTCTGAATTAGGATAGGCAGTGAGTGGCAATCTAGGATGCAGAAAAGCACCACGGGGTGGTCAGCATGGGGAGGTCAGGAAACATGCAGTTGCAATGTAGAATAGGTTTTTGAAAAACATCGCGGGGTGGTGTGCATTGTATGGGTGTGTAACATTGCATTCACTAGTAGGAGTGAGAAAAACATCACGGGGTGGTGTGAATCATATGGTCTGAATTAGGATAGGCAGTGAGGGGCAATGTAGGATGGAGGAAAGCACCACGGGGTGGTCCGCATGGGGAGGTAAGGAAACATGCAGTGGCAATGTAGGATAGGTTTCTGAAATACATCGCGGGGTGGTGCGCATTGTATGGGTGTGTAACATTACATTCACTAGTAGGAGTGATAAAAACATCACGGGGTGGTGTGAATCATAGGGTCTGAATTAGGATAGGCAGTGAGTGGCAATGCAGGATGGAGGAAAGCACCACGGGGTGTTCAGCATGGGGAGGTCAGGAAACATGCAGTGGCAATTTAGGATAGGTTTCTGAAAAACATCGCGTGGTGGTGTGCATTGTATGGGTGTGTAACATTACATTCACTAGTAGGAGTGAGAAAAACATCACGGGGTGGTGTGAATCATAGGGTCTGAATTAGGATAGGCAGTGAGTGGCAATGTAGGATGGAGAAAAGCACCACGGGGTGCTCATCATGGGGAGGTCAGGAAACATGCAGTGGCAATGTAGGATAGGTTTCTGAAAAACATCGCGGGGTGGTGCTCATTGTATGGGTGTGTAACATTACATTCACTAGCAGGAGTGAGAAAAACATCACGGGGTGTTGTGAATCATAGGGTCTGAATTAGTATAGACAGTGAGTGGCAATGTAGGATGGAGAAAAGCACCACGGGGTGGTCAGCATGGGGAGGTCAGGAAACATGCAGTGGCAATGTAGGATAGGTTTCTGAAAAACAACACGTGGTGGTGCACATAGTATGGGTGTGTAACATTACCTTCACTAGTAGGAGTGAGAAAAACATCACGGGGTGGTGTGAATCATAGTGTCTGAATTAGGATAGGCACTGAGTGTCAATGTAGGATGGAGAAAAGCATCACGGGGTGGTCAGCATGGGGAGGTCAGGAAAAATGCAGTGGCAATGTAGCATAGGTTTCTATAAAACATCGCGGGGTGGTGCGCATTGTATGGGTGTGTAACATTACATTCACTAGTAGGAGTAAGAAAGACATCATGGGGTGGTGTCAATCATAGGGTGTGCATTAGGATAGGCAGTGAGTGGCAATGTAGGATGGAGAAAACACCACGGGCTGGTCAGCATGGGGAGGTCAGGAAACATGCAGTGGCAATATAGGATAGGTTTCTGAAAAACATCGCGGGGTGGTGCGCATTGTATGGGTGTGTAACATTACATTCACTAGTAGGAGTGAGAAAAACATCACGGGGTGGTGTGAATCATAGGGTGTGAATTAGGATAGGCAGTGAGTGGCAATGTAGGATGGAGAAAAGCACCACGGGGTGTTTAGCATGGGGAGGTCAGGAAACATGCAGTGGCAATGTAGGATACGTTTCTGAAAAACATCGCGGGGTGGTGCGAATTGTATGGGTGTGTAACATTACATTCACTAGTAGGAGTGAGAAAAACATCACGGGGTGGTGTGAATCATAGGGTCTGAATTAGGATAGGCAGTGAGGGGCACTGGAGGATGGAGGAAAGCACCACGGGGTGGTCAGCATGGGGAGGTCAGGACACATGCAGTGGCAATGTAGGATAGGTATCTGAAAAATATCGCGGGGTGGTGCGCATTGTATGGGTGTGTAAGATTACATTCACTAGTAGGAGTGAGAAAAACATCACGGTTGGGTGTGAATCATATGGTATGAATTAGGATAGGCAGTGAGTGGCAATGTAGGATGGAGAAAAGCACCACGGGTTGGTCAGCATCGGGAGTTCAGGAAACATGCAGTGGCAATGTAGGATAGGTTTCTGAAAAACATCGCGGGGTGGTGCGCATTGTATGGGTGTGTAACATTACATTCAATAGTAGGAGTGAGAAAAACATCACGGGGTGTTGTGAATCGTAGGGTCTGAATTAGGATAGGCAGTGAGTGGCAATGTAGGATGGAGAAAAGCACCACGGGGTGGTCAGCATGGGGAGGTCAGGAAACATGCAGTGGCAATGTAGGATAGGTTTCTGAAAAACATCGCGGGCTGGTGCACATTTTATGGGTGTGTAACATTACATTCACTAGTAGGAGTGAGACAAACATCACGGGGTGGTGTGAATCATAGGGTCTGAATTAGGATAGGCAGTGAGTGGCAATGTAGGAGGGAGAAAAGCACCACGGGGTGGTCAGCATGGAGAGGTCAGGACACATGCAGTGGCAATGTAGGATTGGTTTCTGAAAAATATCGCGGCGTGGTGCGCATTGTATGGGTGTGTAACATTACATTCACTAGTAGGAGTGAGAAAACCATCACGGGTTGGTGTGAAGCATAGGGTCTGAATTAGGATAGGCAGTGAGGGGCAATGTTGGATGGAGAAAAGCACCAGGGGTTGGTCAGCATGGGGAGGTCAGAAAACACGCAGTGGCAATGTAGGATAGAGAAAAGCACCACGGGTTGGTCAGCATCGGGAGTTCAGGAAACATGCAGTGGCAATATAAGACAGGTTTCTGAAAAAACATCACGGGGTGGTGCGCATTGTATGGGTGTGTAACATTACATTCACTAGTAGGAGTGAGAAAAACACCCCGGGGTGGTGTGAATCATAGGGTGTGCATTAGGATAGGCAGTGAGTGGCAATGTAGGAGGGAAAAAAGCACCACGGGGTGGTCAGCATGGGGAGGTCAGGAAACATGCAGTTGCAATGTAGAATAGGTTTTTGAAAAACATCGCGGGGGTGGTGTGCATTGTATGGGTGTGTAAAATTACATTCACTAGTAGGAGTGAGAAAACCATCACGGGTTGATGTGAATCATAGGGTCTGAATTAGGATAGGCAGTGAGTGGCAATGTTGGATGGAGAAAAGCACCACGGGTTGGTCAGCATGGGGAGGTCAGGAAACACGCAGTGGCAATGTAGGATAGGTTTCTGAAAAACTTCCCGGGGTGGTGCGCATTGTATGTGTGTGTAATATTACATTCACAGGTAGGAGTGAAAAAACAACTCTTGGTGGTGTGAATCATAGGGTCTGAATTAGGATAGGCAGTGAGTGGCAATCTAGGATGGAGAAAAGCACCACGGGGTGGTCAGCATGGGGAGGTCAGGAAACATGCAGTTGCAATGTAGAATAGGTTTTTGAAAAACATCGCGGGGTGGTGTGCATTGTATGGGTGTGTAACATTACATTCACTAGTAGGAGTGAGAAAAACATCACAGGGTGGTGTGAATCATAAGGTCTGAATTAGGATAGGCAGTGAGTGGCAATGTAGGATGGAGAAAACACCACGGGGTGGTCAGCATTGGGAGGTCAGGAAACATGCAGTGGCATTGTAGGATAGGTTTCTGAAAAACATCGCGGGGTGGTGCGAATTGTATGGGTGTGTAACATTACATTCACTAATAGGGGTTAGAAAGACATCACGGGGTGGTGTGAATCATAGGGTCTGAATTAGGATAGGCAGTGAGTGGCAATGTAGGATGGAGAAAACACCACGGGGTGGTCAGCATGGGGAGGTCAGGAAACATGCAGTGGCAATGTAGGATAGGTTTCTGAAAAACATCGCGGGGTGGTGCGCATTGTATGGGTGTGTAACATTACATTCACTAGTAGGAGTGATAAAAACATCACGGGGTGGTGTGAATCATAGGGTCTGAATTAGGATAGGCAGTGAGTGGCAATGCAGGATGGAGGAAAGCACCACAGGGTGTTCAGCATGGGGAGGACAGGAAACATGCAGTGGCAATTTAGGATAGGTTTCTGAAAAACATCGCGTGGTGGTGCGCACAGTATGGGTGTGTAACATTACATTCACTAGTAGGAGTGAGAAAAACATCACGGGGTGGTGTGAATCATAGGGTCTGAATTAGGATAGGCAGTGAGTGGCAATGTAGGATGGAGAAAAGCACCACGGGGTGCTCATCATGGGGAGGTCAGGAAACATGCAGTGGCAATGTAGGATAGGTTTCTGAAAAACATCGCGGGGTGGTGCTCATTGTATGGGTGTGTAACATTACATTCACTAGTAGGAGTGAGAAAAACATCACGGGGTGTTGTGAATCATAGGGTCTGAATTAGTATAGACAGTGAGTGGCAATGTAGGATGGAGAAAAGCACCACGGGGTGGTCAGCATGGGGAGGTCAGGAAACATGCAGTGGCAAAGTAGGATAAGTTTCTGAAAAACAACACGTGGTGGTGCACATAGTATGGGTGTGTAACATTACCTTCACGAGTAGGAGTGAGAAAAACATCACGGGGTGGTGTGAGTCATAGTGTCTGAATTAGGATAGGCACTGAGTGTCAATGTAGGATGGAGAAAAGCATCACGGGGTGGTCAGCAAGGGGAGGTCAGGAAAAATGCAGTGGCAATGTAGCATAGGTTTCTATAAAACATCGCGGGGTTTTGCGCATTGTATGGGTGTGTAACATTACATTCACTAGTAGGAGTAAGAAAGACATCATGGGGTGGTGTCAATCATAGGGTCTGAATTAGGATAGGCAGTGAGTGGCAATGTAGGATGGAGAAAACACCACGGGCTGGTCAGCATGGGGAGGTCAGGAAACATGCAGTGGCAATATAGGATAGGTTTCTGAAAAACATCGCGGGGTGGTGCGCATTGTATGGGTGTGTAACATTACATTCACTAGTAGGAGTGAGAAAACCATCACGGGGTGGTGTGAATCATAGGGTGTGAATTAGGATAGGCAATGAGTGGCAATGTAGGATGGAGAAAAGCACCACGGGGTGGTCAGCATGGGGAGGTCAGGAAACATGCAGTGGCAATGTAAGATAGGTTTCTGAAAAACATCACGGGGTGGTGCGCATTGTATGGGTGTGTAACATTACATTCACTAGTAGGAGTGAGAAAAACAGCACGGGGTGGTGTGAATCATAGGATGTGCATTAGGATAGGCAGTGAGTGGCAATGTAGGATGGAGAAAAGCACCACGGAGTGTTCAGCATGGGGAGGTCAGGAAACATGCAGTGGCATTGTAGGATAGGTTTCTGAAAAACATCGCGGGGTGGTGCGAATTGTATGGGTGTGTAACATTACATTCACTAATAGGAGTGAGAAAGACATCACGGGGTGGTGTGAATCATAGGGTCTGAATTAGGATAGGCAGTGAGTGGCAATGTAGGATGGAGAAAACACCACGGGCTGGTAGCATGGGGAGGTCAGGAAACATGCAGTGGCAATGTAGGATAGTTTTCTGAAAAACATCGCGGGGTGGTGCGCATTGTACGGGTGTGTAACATTACATTCATTAGTAGGAGTGAGAAAAACATCACGGGGTGTTGTGAATCATAGGGTCTGAATTAGTATAGACAGTGAGTGGCAATGTAGGATGGAGAAAAGCACCACGGGGTGGTCAGCATGGGGAGGTCAGGAAACATGCAGTGGCAATGTAGGATAGGTTTCTGAAAAACAACACGTGGTGGTGCACATAGTATGGGTGTGTAACATTACCTTCACTAGTAGGAGTGAGAAAAACAGCACGGGGTGGTGTGAATCATAGTGTCTGAATTAGGATAGGCACTGAGTGTCAATGTAGGATGGAGAAAAGCATCACGGGGTGGTCAGCAAGGGGAGGTCAGGAAAAATGCAGTGGCAATGTAGCATAGGTTTCTATAAAACATCGCGGGGTGGTGCGCATTGTATGGGTGTGTAACATTACATTCACTAGTAGGAGTAAGAAAGACATCATGGGGTGGTGTCAATCATAGGGTCTGAATTAGGATAGGCAGTGAGTGGCAATGTAGGATGGAGAAAACACCACGGGCTGGTCAGCATGGGGAGGTCAGGAAACATGCAGTGGCAATATAGGATAGGTTTCTGAAAAACATCGCGGGGTGGTGCGCATTGTATGGGTGTGTAACATTACATTCACTAGTAGGAGTGAGAAAAACATCACGGGGTGGTGTGAATCATAGGGTGTGAATTAGGATAGGCAGTGAGTGGCAATGTAGGATGGAGAAAAGCACCACGGGGTGTTTAGCATGGGGAGGTCAGGAAACATGCAGTGGCAATGTAGGATACGTTTCTGAAAAACATCGCGGGGTGGTGCGAATTGTATGGGTGTGTAACATTACATTCACTAGTAGGAGTGAGAAAAACATCACGGGGTGGTGTGAATCATAGGGTCTGAATTAGGATAGGCAGTGAGGGGCACTGGAGGATGGAGGAAAGCACCACGGGGTGGTCAGCATGGGGAGGTCAGGAAACATGCAGTGGCAATGTAAGATAGGTTTCTGAAAAACATCACGGGGTGGTGCGCATTGTATGGGTGTGTAACATTACATTCACTAGTAGGAGTGAGAAAAACAGCACGGGGTGGTGTGAATCATAGGATGTGCATTAGGATAGGCAGTGAGTGGCAATGTAGGATGGAGAAAAGCACCACGGAGTGGTCAGCATGGGGAGGTCAGGAAACATGCAGTGGCATTGTAGGATAGGTTTCTGAAAAACATCGCGGGGTGGTGCGAATTGTATGAGTGTGTAACATTACATTCACTAATAGGAGTGAGAAAGACATCACGGGGTGGTGTGAATCATAGGGTCTGAATTAGGATAGGCAGTGAGTGGCAATGTAAGATGGAGAAAACACCACGGGGTGGTAGCATGGGGAGGTCAGGAAACATGCAGTGGCAATGTAGGATAGTTTTCTGAAAAACATCGCGGGGTGGTGCGCATTGTATGGGTGTGTAACATTACATTCATTAGTAGGAGTGATAAAAACATCACGGGGTGGTGTGAATCATAGGGTCTGAATTAGGATAGGCAGTGAGTGACAATGCAGGATGGAGGAAAGCACCACGGGGTGTTCAGCATGGGGAGGTCAGGAAACATGCAGTGGCAATTTAGGATAGGTTTCTGAAAAACATCGCTGGGTGGTGCGCATTGTATGGGAGTGTAACATTACATTCACTAGTAGGAGTGAGAAAAACATCGCGGGGTGGAGTGAATCATAGGGTCTGAATTAGGATAGGCAGTGAGTGGCAATGTAGGATAGAGAAAAGCACCACGGGGTGCTCATCATGGGGAGGTCAGGAAACATGCAGTGGCAATGTAGGATAGGTTTCTGAAAAACATCGCGGGGTGGTGCTCATTGTATGGGTGTGTAACATTACATTCACTTGTAGGAGTGAGAAAAACATCACAGGGTGGTGGGAATCATAGGGTCTGAATTAGGACAGGCAGTGAGGTGCAATGTAGGATGGAGAAAACACCACGGGCTGGTCAGCATGGGGAGGTCAGGAAACATGCAGTGGCAATGTAGGATAGGTTTCTGAAAAACAACACGGGGTGGTGCGCATTGTATGGTTGTGTACCAATACATTCACTAGTAGGAGTGAGAAAAACATCACAGGGTGGTGTGAATCATAGGGTCTGAATTAGAATAGGCAGTGAGAGGCAATGTAGGATGGAGAAAAGCACCACGGGGTGGTCAGCATGGGGAGATCAGGAAACATGCAGTGGCAATGTAGGATAGGTTTCTGAAAAACAACACGGGGTGGTGCACATAGTATGGGTGTGTAACATTACATTCACTAGTAGGAGTGACAAAAACATCACGGGGTCGTGTGAATCATAGGGTCTGAATTAGGATAGGCACTGAGTGTCAATGTAGGATGGAGAAAAACACCACGGGGTGGTCAGCAAGGGGAGGTCAGGAAAAATGCAGTGGCAATGTAGCATAGGTTTCTGAAAAACATCGCGGGGTGGTGCGCATTGTATGGGTGTGTAACATTAAATTCACTAGTAGGAGTGAGAAAAACATCACGGGGTGGTGTGAATCATAGGGTGTGAATTAATATAGGCAGTGAGTGGCAATGCAGGATGTAGAAAAGCACCACGGGTTGGTCAGCATGGGGAGGTCAGGACACATGCAGTGGCAATGTAGGATAGGTTTCTAAAAAACCTCGCAGGGTTGTGCGCATTGTATGACTGTGTATCATTACATTCACTAGTAGGAGTGAGAAAAACATCACGGGGTGGTGTGAATCATACGGTCTGAATTAGGATAGGCAGTGAGTGGCAATGTAGGATGGAGAAAAGCACCTTGGGGTGGCCAGCATGGAGAGGTCAGAAAACATGCCGTGGCAATGTAGGATAGGTTTCTGAAAAACATCACGGGGTGGTGCGCAACGTATGGGTGTGCAACACTACATTGACTAGTAGTAGTGAGAAAAACATCACGGGGTGGTGTGAATCATAGGGTCTGAATTAGGATAGGCAGTGAGTGGCAATGAAGGATGGAGAAAAGCACCACGGTGTGGTCAGCAGGCGGAGGTCAGTAAACATGCAGTGGCAATGTAGGATACCTTTCTGAAAAACATCGCGGGGTGGTGCCCGTTGTATGGGTGTGTAACATTGCATTCACTAGTAGGAGTGAGAAAACCATCACGGTTGGGTGTGAATCATATGGTCTGAATTAGGATAGGCAGTGAGTGGCAATGTAGGATGGAGAAAAGCACCACGGGTTGGTCAGCATGGGGAGTTCAGGAAACATGCAGTGGCAATGTAGGATAGGTTTCTGAAAAACATCACGGGGTGGTGCGCATTGTATGGGTGTGTAACATTACATTCACTAGTAGGAGTGAGAAAAACATCACGGGGTGTTCTGAATCGTAGGGTCTGAATTAGGATAGGCAGTGAGTGGCAATGTAGGATGGAGAAAAGCACCACGGGGTGGTCAGCATGGGGATGTCAGGAAAAATGCAGTGGCAATGTAGGATAGGTTTCTGAAAAACATCGCGGGGTGGTGCGCATTGTATGGGTGTGTAACATTACATTCACTAGTAGGAGTGAGAAAAACACCCCGGGGTGGTGTGAATCATAGGGTGTGCATTAGGATAGGCAGTAAGTGGCAATGTAGGAGGGAGAAAAGCACCACGGGGTGGTCAGCATGGAGAGGTCAGCACACATGCAGTGGCAATGAAGGATTGGTTTCTGAAAAATATGGCGGCGTGGTGCGCATTGTATGGGTGTGTAACATTACATTCACTAGTAGGAGTGAGAAAACCATCACGGGTTGGTGTGAATCATAGGGTCTGAATTAGGATAGGCAGTGAGTGGCAATGTTGGATGGAGAAAAGCACCACGGGTTGGTCAGCATGGGGAGGTCAGGAAACACGCAGTGGCAATGTAGGATAGGTTTCTGAAAAACATCCCGGGGTGGTGCGCATTGTATGTGTGTGTAATATTACATTCACAGGTAGATGTGAGAAAAACAACTCTTGGTGGTGTGAATCATAGGGTCTGAATTAGGATAGGCAGTGAGTGGCAATCTAGGATGGAGAAAAGCACCACGGGTTGGTCAGCATGGGGAGGTCAGGAAACATTCAGTTGCAATGTAGAATAGGTTTTTGAAAAACATCGCGGTGTGGTGTGCATTGTATGGGTGTGTAACATTACATTCACTAGTAGGAGTGAGAAAAACATCACGGGGTGGTGTGAATCATAAGGTCTAAATTAGGATAGGCAGTGAGTGGCAATGTAGGATGGAGAAAAGCACCACGGGGTGGTCAGCATGGGGAGGTCAGGAAACATGCAGTGGCAATGTAGGATAGGTTTCTGAAAAACATCGCGGGGTGGTGTGCATTGTATGGGTGTGTAACATTGCATTCACTAGTAGGAGTAAGAAAGACATCATGGGGTGGTGTCAATCATAGGGTCTGAATTAGGATAGGCAGTGAGTGGCAATGTAGGATAGAGAAAACACCACGGGGTGGTCAGCATGGGGAGGTCAGGAAACATGCAGTGGCAATATAGGATAGGTTTCTGAAAAACATCGCGGGGTGGTGCGCATTGTATGGGTGTGTAACATTACATTCACTAGTAGGAGTGAGAAAAACATCACGGGGTGGTGTGAATCATAGGGTGTGAATTAGGATAGGCAGTGAGTGGCGATGTAGGATGGAGAAAAGCACCACGGGGTGGTCAGCATGGGGAGGTCTGGAAACATGCAGTGGCAATATAGGATACTTTTCTGAAAAACATCGCGGGGTGGTGCGAATTGTATGGGTGTGTAACATTACATTCACTAGTAGGAGTGAGAAAAACATCACGGGGTGGTGTGAATCATAGGTTCTGAATTAGGATAGGCAGTGAGGGGCAATGTAGGATGGAGGAAAGCACCACGGGGTGGTCAGCATGTGGAGTTCAGGAAACATGCAGTGGCAATGTAAGATACGTTTCTGAAAAACATCACGGGGTGGTGCGCATTGTATGGGTGTGTAACATTACATTGACTAGTAGGAGTGAGAAAAACAGCACGGGGTGGTGTGAATCATAGGGTGTGCATTAGGATAGGCAGTGAGTGGCAATGTAGGATGGAGAAAAGCACCACGGAGTGGTCAGCATGGGGAGGTCAGCAAACATGCAGTGGCATTGTAGGATAGGTTTCTGAAAAACATCGCGGGGTGGTGCGAATTGTATGGGTGTGTAACATTACATTCACTAATAGGAGTGAGAAAGACATCACGGGGTGGTGTGAATCATAGGGTCTGAATTAGGATAGGCAGTGAGTGGCAATGTAGGATGGAGTAAACACCACGGGGTGGTCAGCATGGGGAGGTCAGGAAACATGCAGTGGCAATGTAGGATAGGTTTCTGAAAAACATCGCGGGGTGGTGCGCATTGTATGGGTGTGTAACATTACATTCACTAGTAGGAGTGATAAAAACATCACGGGGTGGTGTGAATCATAGGGTCTGAATTAGGATAGGCAGTGAGTGGCAATGCAGGATGGAGGAAAGCCCCACGGGGTGCTCAGCATGGGGAGGTCAGGAAACATGCAGTGGCAATGTAGGATAGGTTTCTGAAAAACATCGCGGGGTGGTGCTCATTGTATGGGTGTGTAACATTACATTCACTAGTAGGAGTGAGAAAAACATCACGGGGTGGTGTGAATCATAGGGTCTGAATTAGTATAGGCAGTGAGTGGCAATGTAGGATGGAGAAAAGCACCACGGGGTGGTCAGCATGGGGAGGTCAGGAAACATGCAGTGGCAATGTAGGATAGGTTTCTGAAAAACAACACGGGGTGGTGCACATAGTATGGGTGTGTAACATTACATTCACTAGTAGGAGTGAGAAAAACATCACGGGGTGGTGTGAATCATAGTGTCTGAATTAGGATAGGCACTGAGTGTCAATGTAGGATGGAGAAAAGCATCACGGGGTGGTCAGCAAGGGGAGGTCAGGAAAAATGCAGTGGCAATGTAGCATAGGTTTCTGAAAAACATCGCGGGGTGGTGCGCATTGTATAGGTGTGTAACATTACATTCACTAGTAGGAGTAAGAAAGACATCATGGGGTGGTGTCAAGCATAGGGTCTGAATTAGGATAGGCAGTGAGTGGCAATGTAGGATGGAGAAAACACCAGGGGGTGGTCAGCATGGGGAGGTCAGGAAACATGCAGTGGCAATATAGGATAGGTTTCTGAAAAACATCGCGGGGTGCTGCGCATTGTATGGGTGTGTAACATTACATTCACTAGTAGGAGTGAGAAAAACATCACGGGGTGGTGTGAATCATAGTGTCTGAATTAGGATAGGCAGTGAGGGGCAATGGAGGATGGAGGAAAGCACCACGGGGTGGTCAGCATGGGGAGGTCAGGAAACATGCAGTGGCAATGTAAGATAGGTTTCTGAAAAACATCACGTGGTGGTGCGCATTGTATGGGTGTGTAACATTACATTCACTAGTAGGAGTGAGAAAAACAGCACGGGGTGGTGTGAATCATAGGGTGTGCATTAGGATAGGCAGTGAGTGGCAATGTAGGATGGAGAAAAGCACCACGGAGTGGTCAGCATGGGGAGGTCAGGAAACATGCAGTGGCATTGTAGGATAGGTTTCTGAAAAATATCGCGGGGTGGTGCGAATTGTATGGGTGTGTAACATTACATTCACAAGTAGGAGTGAGAAAAACATCACGGGGTGGTGTGAATCATAGGGTCTGAATTAGTATAGGCAGTGAGTGGCAATGTAGGATGGAGAAAAGCACCACGGGGTGGTCATCATGGGGAGGTCAGGAAACATGCAGTGGCAATGTAGGATAGGTTTCTGAAAAACATCGCGGGGTGATGCTCATTGTATGGGTGTGTAACATTACATTCACTTGTAGGAGTGAGAAAAACATCACGGGGTGGAGTGAGTCATAGGGTCTGAATTAGGATAGGCAGTGAGGTGCAATGTAGGATGGAGAAAAGCACCACGGGGTGGTCAGCATGGGGAGGTCAGGAAACATGCAGTGGCAATATAGGATAGGTTTCTGAAAAACAACACGGGGTGGTGCACATAGTATGGGTGTGTAACATTACATTCACTAGTAGGAGTGAGAAAAACATCACGGGGTGGTGTGAATCATAGTGTCTGAATTAGGATAGGCACTGAGTGTCAATGTAGGATGGAGAAAAGCATCACGGGGTGGTCAGCAAGTGGAGGTCAGGAAAAATGCAGTGGCAATGTAGCATAGGTTTCTGAAAAACATCGCGGGGTGGTGCGCATTGTATAGGTGTGTAACATTACATTCACTAGTAGGAGTAAGAAAGACATCATGGGGTGGTGTCAATCATAGGGTCTGAATTAGGATAGGCAGTGAGTGGCAATGTAGTATGGAGAAAACACCAGGGGGTGGTCAGCATGGGGAGGTCAGGAAACATGCAGTGGCAATATAGGATAGGTTTCTGAAAAACATCGCGGGGTGCTGCGCATTGTATGGGTGTGTAACATTACATTCACTAGTAGGAGTGAGAAAAACATCACGGGGTGGTGTGAATCATAGGGTCTGAATTAGGATAGGCAGTGAGGGGCAATGGAGGATGGAGGAAAGCACCACGGGGTGGTCAGCATGGGGAGGTCAGGAAAAATGCAGTGGCAATGTAAGATAGGTTTCTGAAAAACATCACGGGGTGGTGCGCATTTCATGGGTGTGTAACATTACATTGACTAGTAGGAGTGAGAAAAACAGCACGGGGTGGTGTGAATCATAGGGTGTGAATTAGGATAGGCCGTGTGGTGCAATGTAGGATGGAGAAAAGCACCACGGGGTGGTCAGCATGGGGAGGTCAGGAAACATGCAGTGGCAATGTAGGATAGGTTTCTGAAAAGCAACACGGGGTGGTGCACATAATATGGGTGTGTAACATTACATTCACTAGTAGGAGTGAGAAAAACATCACGGGGTGGTGTGAATCATAGGGTCTGAATTAGGATAGGCACTGAGTGTCAATGTAGGATGGAGAAAAGCATCACGGGGTGGTCAGCAAGGGGAGGTCAGGAAAAATGCAGTGGCAATGTAGCATAGGTTTCTGAAAAACATCGCGGGGTGGTGCGCATTGTATGGGTGTGTAACATTACATTCACTAGTAGGAGTGAGAAAACCATCACGGGGTGGTGTGAATCATAGGGTCTGATTTAGGATAGGCAATGAGTGGGAACGCAGGATGGAGAAAAGCACCACGCGGTGGTAGGCATGGGGAGGTCAGGAAACATGCAGTGGCAATGTAGGACAGGTTTCTGAAAAACATCGCGGGTTGGTGCGCATTGTATGGGTGTGTAACATTACATTCACTAGTAGGAGTGAGAAAAACATCACGGGGTGCTGTGAATCATCAGGTGTGAATGAGGATAGGCAGTGAGTGGCAATGCAGGATGTAGAAAAGCACCACGGGTTGGTCAGCATGGGGAGGTCAGGACACATGCAGTGGCAATGTAGGATAGGTTTCTGAAAAACCTCGCAGGGTGGTGCGCATTGTATGACTGTGTATCATTACATTCACTAGTAGGAGTGAGAAAAACATCACGGGGTGGTGTGAATCATAGGGTCTGAATTAGGATAGGCAGTGAGTGGCAATGTAGGATGGAGAAAAGCACCATGTGGTGGCCAGCATGGGGATGTCAGGAAACATGCCGTGGCAATTTAGGATAGGTTTCTGAAAAACATCGCGGGGTGGTGCGCAACATATGGGTGTGCAATACTACATTGGCTAGTAGTAGTGCGAAAAACATCACGGGGTGGTGTGAATCATAGGGTCTGAATTAGGATAGGCAGTGAGGGGCAATGAAGGATGGAGAAAAGCACCACGGGGTGGTCAGCAGACGGAGGTCAGTAAACATGCAGTGGCAATGTAGGATACCTTTCTGAAAAACATCGCGGGGTGGTGCCCATTGTATGGGTGTGTAACATTACATTCACTAGTAGGAGTGATAAAAACATCACGGGGTGGTGTAAATCACAGGGTCTGAATTACGATAGGCAGGGAGTGGCAATGTAGGATGCAGTAAAGCACCACGGGGTGGTCAGCATGGGGAGGTCAGGAAACATGCAGTGGCAATGTAGGATAGGTTTCTGAAAAACATCGCGGGGTGGTGCGCATCCTTTGGATATGTAACATTACATTCACTAGTAGGAGTGAGAAAAAAATCACGGGGTGGTGTGAATCATAGGGTATGAATTAGGATAGGCAGTGAGGTGCAATGTAGGATGGAGAAAAGCACCACGGGGTGGTCAGCATGGGGAGGTCAGGAAACATGCAGTGGCAATGTAGGATAGGTTTCTGAAAAACAACACGGGGTGGTGCACATAGTATGGGTGTGTAACATTACATTCACTAGTAGGAGTGAGAAAAACATCACGGGGTGGTGTGAATCATAGTGTCTGAATTAGGATAGGCACTGAGTGTCAATGTAGGATGGAGAAAAGCATCACGGGGTGGTCAGCAAGGGGAGTCAGGAAAAATGCAGTGGCAATGTAGCATAGGTTTCTGAAAAACATCGCGGGGTGGTGTGAATCATAGGGTGTGAATTAGGATAAGCAGTGAATGGCAATGTATTATGGAGAAAAGCACCACGGGGTGGTCAGATGGGGAGGTCAGGAAACATGCAGTGGCAATGTAGGATAGGTTTCTGAAAAACAACACGGGGTGGTGCGCATTGTATGGTTGTGTACCAAAACATTCACTAGTAGGAGTGAGAAAAACATCACAGGGTGGTGTGAATCATAGTGTCTGAATTAGAATAGGCAGTGAGAGGCAAAGTAGGATGGAGAAAAGCACCACGGGGTGGTCAGCATGGGCAGATCAGGAAACATGCAGTGGCAATGTAGGATAGGTTTCTGAAAAACAACACGGGATGGTGCACATAGTATGGGTGTGTAACATTACATTCACTAGTAGGAGTGAGAAAAACATCACGGGGTGGTGTGAATCATAGTGTCTGAATTAGGATAGGCACTGAGTGTCAATGTAGGATGGAGAAAAACACCACGGGGTGGTCAGCAAGGGGAGGTCAGGAAAAATGCAGTGGCAATGTAGCATAGGTTTCTGAAAAACATCGCGGGGTGGTGCGCATTGTATGGGTGTGTAACATTACATTCACTAGTAGGAGTGAGAAAACCATCACGGGGTGGTGTGAATCATAGGGTCTGAATTAGGATAGGCAATGAGTGGCAATGCAGGATGGAGAAAAGAACCACGGGGTGGTAGGCATGGGGAGGTCAGGAAATATGCAGTGGCAATGTAGGACAGGTTTCTGAAAAACATCGTGGGGTGGTGCGCATTGTATGGGTGTGTAACATTACATTCACTAGTAGGAGTGAGAAAAACATCACGGGGTGGTGTGAATCATAGGGTGTGAATTAGGATAGGCAGTGAGTGGCAGTGCAGGATGTAGAAAAGCACCACGGGTTGGTCAGCATGGGGAGGTCAGGACACATGCAGTGGCAATGTAGGATAGGTTTCTAAAAAACCTCGCAGAGTGGTGCTCATTGTATGACTGTGTATCATTACATTCACTAGTAGGAGTGAGAAAAACATCACGGGGTGGTGTGAATCATAGGGTGTGAATTAGGATAGGCAGTGAGTGGCAATGCAGGATGTAGAAAAGCACCACCGGTTGGTCAGCATGGGGAGGTCAGGACACATGCAGTGGCAATGTAGGATAGGTTTCTAAAAAACCTCGCAGGGTGGTGCGCAACGTATGGGTGTGCAACACTACATTGACTAGTAGTAGTGAGAAAAACATCACGGGGTGGTGTGAATCATAGGGTCTGAATTAGGATAGGCAGTGAGTGGCAATGAAGGATGGAGAAAAGCACCACGGTGTGGTCAGCAGGCGGAGGTCAGTAAACATGCAGTGGCAATGTAGGATACGTTTCTGAAAAACCTCGCGGGGTGGTGCCCATTGTATGGGTGTGTAACATTACATTCACTAGTAGGAGTGAGAAAACCATCACGGTTGGGTGTGAATCATATGGTCTGAATTAGGATAGGCAGTGAGTGGCAATGTAGGATGGAGAAAAGCACCACGGTTGGTCAGCATGGGGAGTTCAGGAAACATGCAGTGGCAATGTAGGATAGGTTTCTGAAAAACATCACGGGGTGGTGCGCATTGTATGGGTGTGTAACATTACATTCACTAGTAGGAGTGAGAAAAACATCACGGGGTGTTGTGAATCGTAGGGTCTGAATTAGGATAGGCAGTGAGTGGCAATGTAGGATGGAGAAAAGCACCAAGGGGTGGTCAGCATGGGGATGTCAGGAAAAATGCAGTGGCAATGTAGGATAGGTTTCTGAAAAACATCGCGGGCTGGTGCACATTGTATGGGTGTGTAACATTACATTCACTAGTAGGAGTGAGAAAAACATCACGGGGTGGTGTGAATCATAGGGTCTGAATTAGGATAGGCAGTGAGTGGCAATGTAGGAGGGAGAAAAGCACCACGGGGTGGTCAGCATGGAGAGGTCAGGACACAGGCAGTGGCAATGTAGGATTGGTTTCTGAAAAATATCGCGGCGTGGTGCGCATTGTATGGGTGTGTAACATTACATTCACTAGTAGGAGTGAGAAAACCATCACGGGTTGGTGTGAATCATAGGGTCTGAATTAGGATAGGCAGTGAGGGGCAATGTTGGATGGAGAAAAGCACCACGTGTTGGTCAGCATTGGGAGGTCAGGAAACACGCAGTGGCAATGTAGGATAGGTTTCTGAAAAACATCCCGGGGTGGTGCGCATTGTATGTGTGTGTAATATTACATTCACAGGTAGGAGTGAGAAAAACAACTCTTGGTGGTGTGAATCATAGAGTCTGAATTAGGATAAATAGTGAGTGGCAATCTAGGATGGAGAAAAGCACCACGGGGTGGTCAGCATGGGGAGGTCAGGAAACATGCAGTGGCAATATAGGATAGGTTTCTGAAAAACATCGCGGGGTGGTGCGCATTGTATGGGTGTGTAATATTACATTCACTAGTAGGAGTGAGAAAAACATCACCGGTTGGTGTGAATCATAGGGTGTGAATTAGGATAGGCAGTGAGTGGCAATGCAGGATGGAGAAAAGCACCACGGGGTGGTTAGCATGGGGAGGTCAGGAAACATGCAGTGGCAATGTAGGATACGTTTCTGAAAAACATCGCGGGGTGGTGCGAATTGTATGGGTGTGTAACATTACATTCACTAGTAGGAGTGAGAAAAACATCACGGGGTGGTGTGAATCATAGGGTCTGAATTAGGATAGGCAGTGAGGGGCAATGTAGGATGGAGGAAAGCACCACGGGGTGGTCAGCATGGGGAGGTCAGGAAACATGCAGTGGCAATGTAAGATAGGTTTCTGAAAAACATCACGTGGTGGTGCGCATTGTATGGGTGTGTAACATTACATTCACTAGTAGGAGTGAGAAAAACACCCCGGGGTGGTGTGAATCATAGGGTGTGCATTAGGATAGGCAGTGAGTGGCAATGTAGGAGGGAGAAAAGCACCACGGGGTGGTCAGCATGGAGAGGTCAGCACACATGCAGTGGCAATGAAGGATTGGTTTCTGAAAAATATCGTGGCGTGGTGCGCATTGCATGGGTGTGTAACATTACATTCACTAGTAGGAGTGAGAAAACCATCACGGGTTGGTGTGAATCATAGGGTCTGAATTAGAATAGGCAGTGAGTGGCAATGTTGGATGGAGAAAAGCACCACGGGTTGGTCAGCATGGGGAGGTCAGGAAAAACGCAGTGGCAATGTAGGATAGGTTTCTGAAAAACATCACGGGGTGGTGCGCATTGTATGTGTGTGTAATATTACATTCACAGGAAGGAGTGAGAAAAACAACTCTTGGTGGTGTGAATCATAGGGTCTGAATTAGGATAGGCAGTGAGTGGCAATCTAGGATGGAGAAAAGCACCACGGGTTGGTCAGCATGGGGAGGTCAGGAAACATGCAGTTGCAATGTAGAATAGGTTTTTGAAAAACATCGCGGGGTGGTGTGCATTGTATGGGTGTGTAACATTACATTCACTAATAGGAGTGAGAAAAACATCACGGGGTGGTGTGAATCATAAGGTCTAAATTAGGATAGGCAGTGAGTGGCAATGTAGGATGGAGAAAAGCACCACGGGGTGGTCAGCATGGGGAGGTCAGGAAAAATGCATTGGCAATGTAGGATATGTTTCTGAAAAACATCGCGGGGAGGTGTGCATTGTATGGGTGTGTAACATTGCATTCACTAGTAGGAGTAAGAAAGACATCATGGGGTGGTGTCAATCATAGGGTCTGAATTAGGATAGGCAGTGAGTGGCACTGTAGGATGGAGAAAACACCACGGGGTGGTCAGCATGGGGAGGTCAGGAAACATGCAGTGGCAATATAGGATAGGTTTCTGAAAAACATCGCGGGGTGGTGCGCATTGTATGGGTGTGTAACATTACATTCACTAGTAGGAGTGAGAAAAACATCACGGGGTGGTGTGAATCATACGGTGTGAATTAGGATAGGCAGTGAGTGGCAATGTAGGATGGAGAAAAGCACCACGGGGTGGTCAGCATGGGGAGGTCAGGAAACATGCAGTGGCAATGTAGGATACGTTTCTGAAAAACATCGCGGGGTGGTGCGAATTGTATGGGTGTGTAACATTACATTCACTAGTAGGAGTGAGAAAAACATCACGGGGTGGTGTGAATCATAGGTTCTGAATTAGGATAGGCAGTGAGGGGCAATGTAGGATGGAGGAAAGCACCACGGGGTGGTCAGCATGGGGAGGTCAGGAAACATGCAGTGGCAATATAAGATAGGTTTCTGAAAAACATCACGGGGTGGTGCGCATTGTATGGGTGTGTAACATTACATTGACTAGTAGGAGTGAGAAACACAGCACGGGGTGGTGTGAATCATAGGGTGTGCATTAGGATAGGCAGTGAGTGGCAATGTAGGATGGAGAAAAGCACCACGGAGTGGTCAGCATGGGGAAGTCAGGAAACATTCTGTGGCATTGTGGGATAGGTTTCTGGAAAATCATCGCGGGGTGGTGCTAATTGTATGTGTGTGTAATATTACATTCACTAATAGGAGTGAGAAAGACATCACGGGGTGGTGTGAATCATAGGGTCTGAATTAGGATAGGCAGTGAGTGGCAATGTAGGATGGAGAAAACACCACGGGGTGGTCAGCATGGGGAGGTCAGGAAACATGCAGTGGCAATGTAAGATAGGTTTCTGAAAAACATCACGGGGTGGTGCGCATTGTATGGGTGTGTAACATTACATTGACTAGTAGGAGTGAGAAAAACAGCACGGGGTGGTGTGAATCATAGGGTGTGCATTAGGATAGGCAGTGAGTGGCAATGTAGGATGGAGAAAAGCAACACGGAGTGGTCAGCATGGGGAGGTCAGGAAACATGCTGTGGCATTGTAGGATAGGTTTCTGGAAAATCATCGCGGGGTGGTGCGAATTGTATGTGTGTGTAATATTACATTCACTAATAGGAGTGAGAAAGACATCACGGGGTGGTGTGAATCATAGGGTCTGAATTAGGATAGGCAGTGAGTGGCAATGTAGGATGGAGAAAACACCACGGGGTGGTCAGCATGGGGAGGTCAGGAAACATGCAGTGGCAATGTAGGATAGGTTTCTGAAAAACATCGCGGGGTGGTGCGCATTGTATGGGTGTGTAACATTACATTCACTAGTAGGAGTGATAAAAACATCACGGGGTGGTGTGAATCATAGGGTCTGAATTAGGATAGGCAGTGAGTGGCAATGTAGGATGGAGAAAAGCACCACGGAGTGGTCAGCATGGGGAAGTCAGGAAACATGCTGTGGCATTGTGGGATAGGTTTCTGGAAAATCATCGCGGGATGTTGCGAATTGTATGTGTGTGTAATATTACATTCACTAACAGGAGTGAGAAAGACATCACGGGGTGGTGTGAATCATAGGGTCTGAATTAGGATAGGCAGTGAGTGGCAATGTAGGATGGAGAAAACACCACGGGGTGGTCAGCATGGGGAGGTCAGGAAACATGCAGTGGCAATGTAAGATAGGTTTCTGAAAAACATCACGGGGTGGTGCGCATTGTATGGGTGTGTAACATTACATTGACTAGTAGGAGTGAGAAAAACACCCCGGGGTGGTGTGAATCATAGGGTGTGCATTAGGATAGGCAGTGAGTGGCAATGTAGGAGGGAGAAAAGCACCACGGGGTGGTCAGCATGGAGAGGTCAGCACACATGCAGTGGCAATGAACGATTGGTTTCTGAAAAATATCGCGGCGTGGTGCGCATTGTATGGGTGTGTAACATTACATTCACTAGTAGGAGTGAGAAAACCATCACGGGTTGGTGTGAATCATAGGGTCTCAATTAGGATAGGCAGTGAGTGGCAATGTTGGATGGAGAAAAGCACCACGGGTTGGTCAGCATGGGGAGGTCAGGAAACACGCAGTGGCAATGTAGGATAGGTTTCTGAAAAACATCCCGGGGTGGTGCGCATTGTATGTGTGTGTAATATTACATTCACAGGTAGGAGTGAAAAAAACATCTCTTAGTGGTGTGAATCATAGGGTCTGAATTAGGATAGGCAGTGAGTGGCAATCTAGGATGGAGAAAAGCACCACGGGTTGGTCAGCATGGGGAGGTCAGGAAACATGCAGTTGCAATGTAGAATAGGTTTTTGAAAAACATCGCGGGGTGGTGTGCATTGTATGGGTGTGTAACATTACATTCACTAATAGGAGTGAGAAAAACATCACGGGGTGGTGTGAATCATAAGGTCTAAATTAGGATAGGCAGTGAGTGGCAATGTAGGATGGAGAAAAGCACCACGGGGTGGTCAGCATGGGGAGGTCAGCAAACATGCAGTGGCAATGTAGGATATGTTTCTGAAAAACATCGCGGGGAGGTGTGCATTGTATGGGTGTGTAACATTACATTCACTAGTAGGCGTGAGAAAAACATCACGGGGTGGTGTGAATCATAGGTTCTGAATTAGGATAGGCAGTGAGGGGCAATGTAGGATGGAGGAAAGCACCACGGGGTGGTCAGCATGGGGAGGTCAGGAAACATGCAGTGGCAATGTAAGATAGGTTTCTGAAAAACATCACGGGGTGGTGCGCATTGTATGGGTGTGTAACATTACATTCACTAGTAGGAGTGAGAAAAACATCACGGGGTGGTGTGAATCATAGGGTCTGAATTAGGAGAGGCAGTGAGTGGCAATGTAGGATGGAGAAAACACCACGGGGTGGTCAGCATGGGGAGGTCAGGAAACATGCAGTGGCAATGTAGGATAGGTTTCTGAAAAACATCGCGGGGTGGTGCGCATTGTATGGGTGTATAACATTACATTCACTAGTAGGAGTGATAAAAACATCACGGGGTGGTGTGAATCATAGGGTCTGAATTAGGATAGGCAGTGAGTGGCAATGCAGGATGGAGGGAAGCACCACGGGGTGGTCATCTTGGGGAGGTCAGGAAACATGCAGTGGCAATGTAGGATAGGTTTCTGAAAAACATCGCGGGGTGATGCTCATTGTATGGGTGTGTAACATTACATTCACTTGTAGGAGTGAGAAAAACATCACGGGGTGGTGTGAATCATAGGGTCTGAATTAGGATAGGCAGTGAGGTGCAATGTAGGATGGAGAAAAGCACCACGGGGTGGTCAGCATGGGGAGGTAAGGAAACATGCAGTGGCAATGTAGGATAGGTTTCTGAAAAACAACACGGGGTGGTGCACATAGTATGGGTGTGTAACATTACATTCACTAGTAGGAGTGAGAAAAACATCACGGGGTGGTGTGAATCATAGTGTCTGATTTAGGATAGGCACTGAGTGTCAATGTAGGATGGAGAAAAGCATCACGGGGTGGTCAGCAAGGGGAGGTCAGGAAAAATGCAGTGGCAATGTAGCATAGGTTTCTGAAAAACATCGCGGGGTGGTGCGCATTGTATGGGTGTGTAACATTACATTCACTAGTAGGAGTAAGAAATACATCATGGGGTGGTGTCAATCATAGGGTCTGAATTAGTATAGGCAGTGAGTGGCAATACAGGATGGAGGAAAGCACCACGGGGTGTTCAGCATGGGGAGGTCAGGAAACATGCAGTGGCAATTTAGGATAGGTTTCTGAAAAACATCGCAGGGTGGTGCGCATTGTATGGGTGTGTAACATTACATTCACTAGTAGGAGTGAGAAAAACATCACGGAGTGGTGTGAATCATAGGGTCTGAATTAGGATAGGCAGTGAGTTGCAATGTAGGATGGAGAAAAGCACCACGGGGTGTTCAGCATGGGGAGGTCAGGAAACATGCAGTGGCAATTTAGGATAGGTTTCTGAAAAACATCGCAGGGTGGTGCGCATTGTATGGGTGTGTAACATTACATTCACTAGTAGGAGTGAGAAAAACATCACGGAGTGGTGTGAATCATAGGGTCTGAATTAGGATAGGCAGTGAGTTGCAATGTAGGATGGAGAAAAGCACCACGGGGTGCTCATCATGGGGAGGTCAGGAAACATGCAGTGGCAATGTAGGATAGGTTTCTGAAAAACATCGCGGGGTGGTGCTCATTGTATGGGTGTGTAACATTACATTCACTAGTAGGATTGAGAAAAACATCACGGGGTGGTGTGAATCATAGGGTGTGAATTAGGATAGGCACTGAGTGGCAACGTAGGATGGAGAAAAGCACCACGGGGTGGTCATCATGGGGAGGTCAGGAAACATGCATTGGCAATGTAGGATAGGTTTGTGAAAAACATCGCGGGGTGGTGCTCATTGTATGGGAGTGTAACATTACATTCACTTGTACGAGTGAGAAAAACATCACGGGGTGGTGTGAATCATAGGGTGTGAATTACGATAGGCAGTGAGGTGCAATGTAGGATGGAGAAAAGCACCACGGGGTGGTCAGCATGGGGAGGTCAGGAAACATGCAGTGGCAATGTAGGATAGGTTTCTGAAAAACAACAAGGGGTGGTGCACATAATATGGGTGTGTAACATTACATTCACTAGTAGGAGTGAGAAAAACATCACGGGGTGGTGTGAATCATAGTGTCTGATTTAGGATAGGCACTGAGTGTCAATGTAGGATGGAGAAAAGCATCACGGGGTGGTCAGCAAGGGGAGGTCAGGAAAAATGCAGTGGCAATGTAGCATAGGTTTCTGAAAAACATCGCGGGGTGGTGCGCATTGTATGGGTGTGTAACATTACATTCACTAGTAGGAGTAAGAAAGACATCATGGGGTGGTGTCAATCATAGGGTCTGAATTAGTATAGGCAGTGAGTGGCAATACAGGATGGAGGAAAGCACCACGGGGTGTTCAGCATGGGGAGGTCAGGAAACATGCAGTGGCAATTTAGGATAGGTTTCTGAAAAACATCGCAGGGTGGTGCGCATTGTATGGGTGTGTAACATTACATTCACTAGTAGGAGTGAGAAAAACATCACGGAGTGGTGTGAATCATAGGGTCTGAATTAGGATAGGCAGTGAGTTGCAATGTAGGATGGAGAAAAGCACCACGGGGTGTTCAGCATGGGGAGGTCAGGAAACATGCAGTGGCAATTTAGGATAGGTTTCTGAAAAACATCGCAGGGTGGTGCGCATTGTATGGGTGTGTAACATTACATTCACTAGTAGGAGTGAGAAAAACATCACGGAGTGGTGTGAATCATAGGGTCTGAATTAGGATAGGCAGTGAGTTGCAATGTAGGATGGAGAAAAGCACCACGGGGTGCTCATCATGGGGAGGTCAGGAAACATGCAGTGGCAATGTAGGATAGGTTTCTGAAAAACATCGCGGGGTGGTGCTCATTGTATGGGTGTGTAACATTACATTCACTAGTAGGATTGAGAAAAACATCACGGGGTGGTGTGAATCATAGGGTGTGAATTAGGATAGGCACTGAGTGGCAACGTAGGATGGAGAAAAGCACCACGGGGTGGTCATCATGGGGAGGTCAGGAAACATGCATTGGCAATGTAGGATAGGTTTGTGAAAAACATCGCGGGGTGGTGCTCATTGTATGGGAGTGTAACATTACATTCACTTGTACGAGTGAGAAAAACATCACGGGGTGGTGTGAATCATAGGGTGTGAATTACGATAGGCAGTGAGGTGCAATGTAGGATGGAGAAAAGCACCACGGGGTGGTCAGCATGGGGAGGTCAGGAAACATGCAGTGGCAATGTAGGATAGGTTTCTGAAAAACAACAAGGGGTGGTGCACATAATATGGGTGTGTAACATTACATTCACTAGTAGGAGTGAGAAAAACATCACGGGGTGGTGTGAATCATAGTGTCTGAATTAGGATAGGCACTGAGTGTCAATGTAGAATGGAGAAAAGCATCACGGGGTGGTCAGCAAAGGGAGTCAGGAAAAATGCAGTGGCAATGTAGCATAGGTTTCTGAAAAACATCGCGGGGTTGTGTGAATCATAGGGTGTGAATTAGGATAGGCAGTGAGTGGCAATGTAGGATGGAGAAAAGCACCACGGGGTGGTCAGCATGGGGAGGTCAGGAAACATGCAGGGGCAATGTAGGATAGGTTTCTGAAAAACAACACGGGGTGGTGCCCATAGTATGGGTGTGTAACATTACATTCACTAGTAGGAGTGAGAAAAACATCACGGGGTGGTGTGAATCATAGGGTCTGAATTAGGATAGGCACTGAGTGTCAATGTAGGATGGAGAAAAGCATCACGGGGTGGTCAGCAAGGGGAGGTCAGGAAAAATGCAGTGGCAATGTAGCATAGGTTTCTGAAAAACATCGCGGGGTGGTGCGCATTGTATGGGTGTGTAACATTACATTCACTAGTAGGAGTGAGAAAACCATCACGGGGTGGTGTGAATCATAGGGTCTGAATTAGGATAGGCAATGAGTGGCAATGCAGGATGGAGAAAAGCACCACGGGGTGGTAGGCATGGGGAGGTCAGGAAACATGCAGTGGCAATGTAGGACAGGTTTCTGAAAAACATCGCGGGTTGGTGCGCATTGTATGGGTGTGTAACATTACATTCACTAGTAGGAGTGAGAAAAACATCACGGGGTGGTGTGAATCATCAGGTGTGAATTAGGATAGGCAGTGTGTGGTAATGCAGGATGTAGAAAAGCACCACGGGTTGGTCAGCATGGGGAGGTCAGGACACATGCAGTGGCAATGTAGGATAGGTTTCTGAAAAACCTCGCAGGGTGGTGCGCATTGTATGACTGTGTATCATTACATTCACTAGTAGGAGTGAGAAAAACATCACGGGGTGGTGTGAATCATAGGGTCTGAATTAGGATAGGCAGTGAGGGGCAATGGAGGATGGAGGAAAGCACCACAGGGTGGTCAGCATGGGGAGGTCAGGAAACATGCAGTGGCAATGTAAGATAGGTTTCTGAAAAACATCACGGGGTGGTGCGCATTGTATGGGTGTGTAACATTACATTGACTAGTAGGAGTGAGAAAAACAGCACGGGGTGGTGTGAATCAAAGGGTGTGCATTAGGATAGGCAGTGAGTGGCAATGTAGGATGGAGAAAAGCACCACGGAGTGGTCAGCATGGGGAGGTCAGGAAACATGCAGTGGCATTGTAGGATTGGTTTCTGAAAAACATCGCGGGGTGGTGCGAATTGTATGGGTGTGTAACATTACATTCACTAATAGGAGTGAGAAAGACATCACGGGGTGGTGTGAATCATAGGGTCTGAATTAGGATAGGAAGTGAGTGGCAATGTAGGATGGAGAAAAGCACCACGGGGTGGTCAGCATGGGGAGGTCAGGAAACATGCAGTGGCAATGTAGGATAGGTTTCTGAAAAACATCGCGGGGTGGTGCGCATTGTATGGGTGTGTAATATTACATTCACTAGTAGGAGTGATAAATACATCACGGGGTGGTGTGAATCATAGGGTCTGAATTAGTATAGGCAGTGAGTGGCAATACAGGATGGAGGAAAGCACCACGGGGTGTTCAGCATGGGGAGGTCAGGAAACATGCAGTGGCAATTTAGGATAGGTTTCTGAAAAACATCGCAGGGTGGTGCGCATTGTATGGGTGTGTAACATTACATTCACTAGTAGGAGTGAGAAAAACATCACGGGGTGGTGTGAATCATAGGTTCTGAATTAGGATAGGCAGTGAGTTGCAATGTAGGATGGAGAAAAGCACCACGGGGTGCTCATCATGGGGAGGTCAGGAAACATGCAGTGGCAATGTAGGATAGGTTTCTGAAAAACATCGCGGGGTGGTGCTCATTGTATGGGTGTGTAACATTACATTCACTTGTAGGAGTGAGAAAAACATCACGGGGTGGTGTGAATCATAGTGTCTGAATTAGGATAGGCACTGAGTGTCAATGTAGAATGGAGAAAAGCATCACGGGGTGGTCAGCAAGGGGAGGTCAGGAAAAATGCAGTGGCAATGTAGCATAGGTTTCTGAAAAACATCGCGGGGTGGTGCGCATTGTATGGGTGTGTAACATTACATTCACTAGTAGCAGTGAAAAAACCATCACGGGGTGGTGTGAATCATAGGGTCTGAATTAGGATAGGCAATGAGTGGCAATGCAGGATGGAGAAAAGCACCACGGGGTGGTACGCATGGGGAGGTCAGGAAACATGCAGTGGCAATGTAGGACAGGTTTCTGAAAAACATCGCGGGTTGGTGCGCATTGTATGGGTGTGTAACATTACATTCACTAGTAGGAGTGAGAAAAACATCACGGGGTGGTGTGAATCATCAGGTGTGAATTAGGATAGGCAGTGAGTGGTAATGCAGGATGTAGAAAAGCACCACGGGTTGGTCAGCATGGGGAGGTCAGGACACATGCAGTGGCAATGTAGTATAGGTTTCTGAAAAACCTCGCAGGGTGTTGCGCATTGTATGACTGTGTATCATTACATTCACTAGTAGGAGTGAGAAAAACATCACGGGGTGGTGTGAATCATAGGGTCTGAATTAGAATAGGCAGTGAGTGGCAATGTAGGATGGAGAAAAGCACCACGTGGTCGCCAGCATGGGGATGTCAGGAAACATGCCGTGGCAATGTAGGATACGTTTCTGAAAAACATCGCGGGGTGGTGCTCATTGTATGGGTGTGTAACATTACATTCACTAGTAGGAGTGAGAAAAACATCACGGGGTGGTGTGAATCATAGGGTCTGAATTAGGATAGGCAGTGAGTGGCAATGTAGGATGGAGAAAAGCACCACGGGGTGGTCATCATGGGGAGTTCAGGAAACATGCAGTGGCAATGTAGGATAGGTTTCTGAAAAACATCGCGGGGTGGTGCTCATTGTATGGGTGTGTAACATTACATTCACTAGTAGCAGTGAGAAAAACATCACGGGGTGGTGTGAATCATAGGGTCTGAATTAGGATAGGCAGTGAGGTGCAATGTAGGATGGAGAAAAGCACCACGGGCTGTTCAGCATGGGGAGGTCAGGAAACATGCAGTGGCAATGTGGGATAGGTTTCTGAAAAACAACACGGGGTGGTGCACATAGTATGGGTGTGTAACATTACATTCACTAGTAGGAGTGAGAAAAACATCACGGGGTGGTGTGAATCATAGGGTGTGAATTAGGATAGGCAGTGAGGGGCAATGTAGGATGGAGAAAAGCACCACGGGGTGGTCAGCATGGGGAGGTCAGGAAACATGCAGTGGCAATGTAGGATACGTTTCTGAAAAACATCGCGGGGTGGTGCGAATTGTATGGGTGTGTAACATTACATTCACTAGTAGGAGTGAGAAAAACATCACCGGGTGGTGTGAATCATAGGGCCTGAATTAGGATAGGCAGTGAGGGGCAATGTAGGATGGAGGAAAGCACCACGGGGTGGTCAGCATGGGGAGGTCAGGAAACATGCAGTGGCAATGTAAGATAGGTTTCTGAAAAACATCACGGGGTGGTGCGCATTGTATGGGTGTGTAACATTACATTGACTAGTAGGAGTGAGAAAAACAGCACGGGGTGGTGTGAATCATAGGGTGTGCATTAGGATAGGCAGTGAGTGGCAATGTAGGATGGAGAAAAGCACCACGGAGTGGTCAGCATGGGGAGGTCAGGAAACATGCTGTGGCATTGTAGGATAGGTTTCTGGAAAATCATCGCGGAGTGGTGCGAATTGTATGTGTGTGTAATATTACATTCACTAATAGGAGTGAGAAAGACATCACGGGGTGGTGTGAATCATAGGGTCTGAATTAGGATAGGCAGTGAGTGGCAATGTAGGATGGAGAAAACACCACGGGGTGGTCAGCATGGGGAGGTCAGGAAACATGCAGTGGCAATGTAGGATAGGTTTCTGAAAAACATCGCGGGGTGGTGCGCATTGTATGGGTGTGTAACATTACATTCACTAGTAGGAGTGATAAAAACATCACGGGGTGGTGTGAATCATACAGTCTGAATTAGGATAGGCAGTGAGTGGCAATGCAGGATGGAGGAAAGCCCCACGGGGTGGTCATCATGGGGAGGTCAGGAAACATGCAGTGGCAATGTAGGATAGGTTTCTGAAAAACATCGCGGGGTGATGCTCATTGTATGGGTGTGTAACATTACATTCACTTGTAGGAGTGAGAAAAACATCACAGGGTGGTGTGAATCATAGGGTCTGAATTAGGATAGGCAGTGAGTGGCAATGTAGGATGGAGAAAAGCACCACGGGGTGGTCATCATGGGGAGGTCAGGAAACATGCAGTGGCAATGTAGCATAGGTTTCTGAAAAACATCGCGGGGTAATGCTCATTGTATGGGTGTGTAACATTACATTCACTTGTAGGAGTGAGAAAAACATCACGGGGTGGTGTGAATCATAGGGTGTGAATTAGGATAGGCAGTGAGGTGCAATGTAGGATGGAGAAAAGCACCACGGGGTGGTCATCATGGGGAGGTCAGGAAACATGCAGTGGCAATGTAGGATAGGTTTCTGAAAAAAAACACGGGGTGGTGCACATAGTATGAGTGTGTAACATTACATTCACTAGTAGGAGTGAGAAAAACATCACGGGGTGGTGTGAATCATAGTGTCTGAATTAGGATAGGCACTGAGTGTCAATGTAGGATGGAGAAAAGCATCACGGGGTGGTCAGCAAGGGGAGGTCAGGAAAAATGCAGTGGCAATGTAGCATAGGTTTCTGAAAAACATCGCGGGGTGGTGCGCATTGTATGGGTGTGTAACATTACATTCACTAGTAGGAGTAAGAAAGACATCATGGGGTGGTGTGAATCACAGGGTCTGAATGAGCATAGGCAGTGAGTGGCAATGTAGGATGGAGAAAACACCAGGGGGTGGTCAGCATGGGGAGGTCAGGAAACATGCAGTGGCAATATATGATAGGTTTCTGAAAAACATCACGGGGTGGTGCGCATTGTATGGGTGTGTAACATTACATTGACTAGTAGGAGTGAGAAAAACAGCACGGGGTGTTGTGAATCATAGGGTGTGCATTAGGATAGGCAGTGAGTGGCAATGTAGGATGGAGAAAAGCACCACGGAGTGGTCAGCATGGGGAGGTCAGGAAACATGCAGTGGCATTGTAGGATAGGTTTCTGAAAAACATCGCGGGGTGGTGCGAATTGTATGGGTGTGTAACATTACATTCACTAGTAGGAGTGAGAAAAACATCACGGGGTGGTGTGAATCATAGGGTCTGAATTAGGATAGGCAGTGAGTGGCAATGTAGGATGGAGAAAAGCACCACGGGGTGGTCATCATGGGGAGTTCAGGAAACATGCAGTGGCAATGTAGGATAGGTTTCTGAAAAACATCGCGGGGTGGTGCTCATTGTATGGGTGTGTAACATTACATTCACTAGTAGCAGTGAGAAAAACATCACGGGGTGGTGTGAATCATAGGGTCTGAATTAGGATAGGCAGTGAGGTGCAATGTAGGATGGAGAAAAGCACCACGGGGTGTTCAGCATGGGGAGGTCAGGAAACATGCAGTGGCAATGTGGGATAGGTTTCTGAAAAACAACACGGGGTGGTGCACATAGTATGGGTGTGTAACATTACATTCACTAGTAGGAGTGAGAAAAACATCACGGGGTGGTGTGAATCATAGTGTCTGAATTAGGATAGGCACTGAGTGTCAATGTAGGATGGAGAAAAGCATCACGGGGTGGTCAGCATGGAGAGGTCAGGACACAGGCAGTGGCAATGTAAGATTGGTTTCTGAAAAATATCGCGGTGTGGTGCGCATTGTATGGGTGTGTAACATTACATTCACTAGTAGGAGTGAGAAAACCATCACGGGTTGGTGTGAATCATAGGGTCTGAATTAGGATAGGCAGTGAGGGGCAATGTTGGATGGAGAAAAGCACCACGTGTTGGTCAGCATTGGGAGGTCAGGAAACACGCAGTGGCAATGTAGGATAGGTTTCTGAAAAACATCCCTGGGTGGTGCGCATTGTATGTGTGTGTAATATTACATTCACAGGTAGGAGTGAGAAAAACAACTCTTGGTGGTGTGAATCATAGAGTCTGAATTAGGATAGGTAGTGAGTGGCAATCTAGGATGGAGAAAAGCACCACGGGGTGGTCAGCATGGGGAGGTCAGGAAACATGCAGTGGCAATATAGGATAGGTTTCTGAAAAACATCGCGGGGTGGTGCGCATTGTATGGGTGTGTAACATTACATTCACTAGTAGGAGTGAGAAAAACATCACCGGGTGGTGTGAATCATAGGGTGTGAATTAGGATAGGCAGTGAGTGGCAATGTAGGATGGAGAAAAGCACCACGGGGTGGTCAGCATGGGGAGGTCAGGAAACATGCAGTGGCAATGTAGGATACGTTTCTGAAAAACATCGCGGGGTGGTGCGAATTGTATGGGTGTGTAACATTACATTCACTAGTAGAAGTGAGAAAAACATCACGGGATGGTGTGAATCATAGGGTCTGAATTAGGATAGGCAGTGAGGGGCAATGTAGGATGGAGGAAAGCGCCACAGGGTGGTCAGCATGGGGAGGTCAGGAAACATGCAGTGGCAATGTAAGATAGGTTTCTGAAAAACATCACGGGGTGGTGCGCATTGTATGGGTGTGTAACATTACATTCACTAGTAGGAGTGAGAAAAACACCCCGGGGTGGTGTGAATCATAGGGTCTGAATTAGGATAGGCAGTGAGTGGCAATGTTGGATGGAGAAAAGCACCACGGGTTGGTCAGCATGGGGAGGTCAGGAAACACGCAGTGGCAATGTAGGATAGGTTTCTGAAAAACATCCCGGGGTGTTGCGCATTGTATGTGTGTGTAATATTACATTCACAGGTAGGAGTGAGAAAAACAACTCTTGGTGGTGTGAATCATAGGGTCTGAATTAGGATAGGCAGTGAGTGGCAATCTAGGATGGAGAAAAGCACCACGGGTTGGTCAGCATGGGGAGGTCAGGAAACATGCAGTTGCAATGTAGAATAGGTTTTTGAAAAACATCGCGGGGTGGTGTGCATTGTATGGGTGTGTAACATTACATTCACTAATAGGAGTGAGAAAAACATCACGGGGTGGTGTGAATCATAAGGTCTAAATTAGGATAGGCAGTGAGTGGCAATGTAGGATGGAGAAAAGCACCACGGGGTGGTCAGCATGGGGAGGTCAGGAAACATGCAGTGGCAATGTAGGATATGTTTCTGAAAAACATCGCGGGGAGGTGTGCATTGTATGGGTGTGTAACATTGCATTCACTAGTAGGAGTAAGAAAGACATCATGGGGTGGTGTCAATCATAGGGTCTGAATTAGGATAGGCAGTGAGTGGCAATGTAGGATGGAGAAAACACCACGGGGTGGTCAGCATGGGGAGGTCAGGAAACATGCAGTGGCAATATAGGATAGGTTTCTGAAAAACATCGCGGGGTGGTGCGCATTGTATGGGTGTGTAACATTACATTCACTAGTAGGAGTGAGAAAAACATCACGGGGTGGTGTGAATCATAGGGTGTGAATTAGGATAGGCAGTGAGGGGCAATGTAGGATGGAGAAAAGCACCACGGGGTGGTCAGCATGGGGAGGTCAGGAAACATGCAGTGGCAATGTAGGATACGTTTCTGAAAAACATCGCGGGGTGGTGCGAATTGTATGGGTGTGTAACATTACATTCACTAGTAGGAGTGAGAAAAACATCACCGGGTGGTGTGAATCATAGGGCCTGAATTAGGATAGGCAGTGAGGGGCAATGTAGGATGGAGGAAAGCACCACGGGGTGGTCAGCATGGGGTGGTCAGGAAACATGCAGTGGCAATGTAAGATAGGTTTCTGAAAAACATCACGGGGTGGTGCGCATTGTATGGGTGTGTAACATTACATTGACTAGTAGGAGTGAGAAAAACAGCACGGGGTGGTGTGAATCATAGGGTGTGCATTAGGATAGGCAGTGAGTGGCAATGTAGGATGGAGAAAAGCACCACGGAGTGGTCAGCATGGGGAGGTCAGGAAACATGCTGTGGCATTGTAGGATAGGTTTCTGGAAAATCATCGCGGAGTGGTGCGAATTGTATGTGTGTGTAATATTACATTCACTAATAGGAGTGAGAAAGACATCACGGGGTGCTGTGAATCATAGGGTCTGAATTAGGATAGGCAGTGAGTGGCAATGTAGGATGGAGAAAACACCACGGGGTGGTCAGCATGGGGAGGTCAGGAAACATGCAGTGGCAATGTAGGATAGGTTTCTGAAAAACATCGCGGGGTGGTGCGCATTGTATGGGTGTGTAACATTACATTCACTAGTAGGAGTGATAAAAACATCACGGGGTGGTGTGAATCATACAGTCTGAATTAGGATAGGCAGTGAGTGGCAATGCAGGATGGAGGAAAGCCCCACGGGGTGGTCATCATGGGGAGGTCAGGAAACATGCAGTGGCAATGTAGGATAGGTTTCTGAAAAACATCGCGGGGTGATGCTCATTGTATGGGTGTGTAACATTACATTCACTTGTAGGAGTGAGAAAAACATCACAGGGTGGTGTGAATCATAGGGTCTGAATTAGGATAGGCAGTGAGTGGCAATGTAGGATGGAGAAAAGCACCACGGGGTGGTCATCATGGGGAGGTCAGGAAACATGCAGTGGCAATGTAGGATAGGTTTCTGAAAAACATCGCGGGGTAATGCTCATTGTATGGGTGTGTAACATTACATTCACTTGTAGGAGTGAGAAAAACATCACGGGGTGGTGTGAATCATAGGGTGTGAATTAGGATAGGCAGTGAGGTGCAATGTAGGATGGAGAAAAGCACCACGGGGTGGTCATCATGGGGAGGTCAGGAAACATGCAGTGGCAATGTAGGATAGGTTTCTGAAAAAAAACACGGGGTGGTGCACATAGTATGGTTGTGTAACATTACATTCACTAGTAGGAGTGAGAAAAACATCAAGGGGTGGTGTGAATCATAGTGTCTGAATTAGGATAGGCACTGAGTGTCAATGTAGGATGGAGAAAAGCATCACGGGGTGGTCAGCAAGGGGAGGTCAGGAAAAATGCAGTGGCAATGTAGCATAGGTTTCTGAAAAACATCGCGGGGTGGTGCGCATTGTATGGGTGTGTAACATTACATTCACTAGTAGGAGTAAGAAAGACATCATGGGGTGGTGTCAATCATAGGGTCTGAATGAGCATAGGCAGTGAGTGGCAATGTAGGATGGAGAAAACACCAGGGGGTGGTCAGCATGGGGAGGTCAGGAAACATGCAGTGGCAATATATGATAGGTTTCTGAAAAACATCACGGGGTGGTGCGCATTGTATGGGTGTGTAACATTACATTGACTAGTAGGAGTGAGAAAAACAGCACGGGGTTGTGTGAATCATAGGGTGTGCATTAGGATAGGCAGTGAGTGGCAATGTAGGATGGAGAAAAGCACCACGGAGTGGTCAGCATGGGGAGGTCAGGAAACATGCTGTGGCATTGTAGGATAGGTTTCTGGAAAATCATCGCGGAGTGGTGCGAATTGTATGTGTGTGTAATATTACATTCACTAATAGGAGTGAGAAAGACATCACGGGGTGGTGTGAATCATAGGGTCTGAATTAGGATAGGCAGTGAGTGGCAATGTAGGATGGAGAAAACACCACGGGGTGGTCAGCATGGGGAGGTCAGGAAACATGCAGTGGCAATGTAGGATAGGTTTCTGAAAAACATCGCGGGGTGGTGCGCATTGTATGGGTGTGTAACATTACATTCACTAGTAGGAGTGATAAAAACATCACGGGGTGGTGTGAATCATACAGTCTGAATTAGGATAGGCAGTGAGTGGCAATGCAGGATGGAGGAAAGCCCCACGGGGTGGTCATCATGGGGAGGTCAGGAAACATGCAGTGGCAATGTAGGATAGGTTTCTGAAAAACATCGCGGGGTGATGCTCATTGTATGGGTGTGTAACATTACATTCACTTGTAGGAGTGAGAAAAACATCACAGGGTGGTGTGAATCATAGGGTCTGAATTAGGATAGGCAGTGAGTGGCAATGTAGGATGGAGAAAAGCACCACGGGGTGGTCATCATGGGGAGGTCAGGAAACATGCAGTGGCAATGTAGGATAGGTTTCTGAAAAACATCGCGGGGTAATGCTCATTGTATGGGTGTGTAACATTACATTCACTTGTAGGAGTGAGAAAAACATCACGGGGTGGTGTGAATCATAGGGTGTGAATTAGGATAGGCAGTGAGGTGCAATGTAGGATGGAGAAAAGCACCACGGGGTGGTCATCATGGGGAGGTCAGGAAACATGCAGTGGCAATGTAGGATAGGTTTCTGAAAAAAAACACGGGGTGGTGCACATAGTATGGTTGTGTAACATTACATTCACTAGTAGGAGTGAGAAAAACATCACGGGGTGGTGTGAAACATAGTGTCTGAATTAGGATAGGCACTGAGTGTCAATGTAGGATGGAGAAAAGCATCACGGGGTGGTCAGCAAGGGGAGGTCAGGAAAAATGCAGTGGCAATGTAGCATAGGTTTCTGAAAAACATCGCGGGGTGGTGCGCATTGTATGGGTGTGTAACATTACATTCACTAGTAGGAGTAAGAAAGACATCATGGGGTGGTGTCAATCATAGGGTCTGAATGAGCATAGGCAGTGAGTGGCAATGTAGGATGGAGAAAACACCAGGGGGTGGTCAGCATGGGGAGGTCAGGAAACATGCAGTGGCAATATATGATAGGTTTCTGAAAAACATCACGGTGTGGTGCGCATTGTATGGGTGTGTAACATTACATTGACTAGTAGGAGTGAGAAAAACAGCACGGGGTGGTGTGAATCATAGGGTGTGCATTAGGATAGGCAGTGAGTGGCAATGTAGGATGGAGAAAAGCACCACGGAGTGGTCAGCATGGGGAGGTCAGGAAACATGCAGTGGCATTGTAGGATAGGTTTCTGAAAAACATCGCGGGGTGGTGCGAATTGTATGGGTGTGTAACATTACATTCACTAATAGGAGTGAGAAAGACATCACGGGGTGGTGTGAATCATAGGGTCTGAATTAGGATAGGAAGTGAGTGGCAATGTAGGATGGAGAAAAGCACCACGGGGTGGTCAGAATGGGGAGGTCAGGAAACATGCAGTGGCAATGTAGCATAGGTTTCTGAAAAACATCGCGGGGTGGTGCGCATTGTATGGGTGTGTAACATTACATTCACTAGTAGGAGTGAGAAAAACATCACGGGGTGGTGTGAATCATAGGGTCTGAATTAGGATAGGCACTGAGTGGCAATGTAGGATGGAGAAAAGCACCACGGGGTGGTGATCATGGGGAGGTCAGGAAACATGCAGTGGCAATGTAGGATAGGTTTCTGAAAAACATCGCGGGGTGGAGCTCATTGTATGGGTGTGTAACATTACATTCACTTGTAGGAGTGAGAAAAACATCACGGGGTGGTGTGAATCATAGGGTGTGAATTACGATAGGCAGTGAGGTGCAATGTAGGATGGAGAAAAGGACCACGGGGTGGTCAGCATGGGGAGGTCAGGAAACATGCAGTGGCAATGTAGGATAGGTTTCTGAAAAACAACAAGGGGTGGTGCACATAATATGGGTGTGTAACATTACATTCACTAGTAGGAGTGAGAAAAACATCACGGGGTGGTGTGAATCATAGTGTCTGAATTAGGATAGGCACTGAGTGTCAATGTAGAATGGAGAAAAGCATCACGGGGTGGTCAGCAAAGGGAGTCAGGAAAAATGCAGTGGCAATGTAGCATAGGTTTCTGAAAATCATCGCGGGGTGGTGTGAATCATAGGGAGTGAATTAGGATAGGCAGTGAGTGGCAATGTAGGATGGAGAAAAGCACCACGGGGTGGTCAGCATGGGGAGGTCAGGAAACATGCAGTGGCAATGTAGGATAGGTTTCTGAAAAACAACACGGGGTGGTGCGCATTGTATGGGTGTGTACCAATACATTCACTAGTAGGAGTGAGAAAAACATCACAGGGTGGTGTGTATCATAGGGTCTGAATTAGAATAGGCAGTGAGAGGCAATGTAGGATGGAGAAAAGCACCAAGGGGTGGTCAGCATGGGGAGATCAGGAAACATGCAGGGGCAATGTAGGATAGGATTCTGAAAAACAACACGGGGTGGTGCCCATAGTATGGGTGTGTAACATTACATTCACTAGTAGGAGTGAGAAAAACATCACGGGGTGGTGTGAATCATAGGGTCTGAATTAGGATAGGCACTGAGTGTCAATGTAGGATGGAGAAAAGCATCACGGGGTGGTCAGCAAGGGGAGGTCAGGAAAAATGCAGTGGCAATGTAGCATAGGTTTCTGAAAAACATCGCGGGGTGGTGCGCATTGTATGGGTGTGTAACATTACATTCACTAGTAGGAGTGACAAAACCATCACGGGGTGGTGTGAATCACAGGGTCTGAATTAGGATAGGCAATGAGTGGCAATGCAGGATGGAGAAAAGCACCACGGGGTGGTAGGCATGGGGAGGTCAGGAAACATGCAGTGGCAATGTAGGACAGGTTTCTGAAAAACATCGCGGGTTGGTGCGCATTGTATGGGTGTGTAACATTACATTCACTAGTAGGAGTGAGAAAAACATCACGGGGTGGTGTGAATCATCAGGTGTGAATTAGGATAGGCACTGAGTGGTAATGCAGGATGTAGAAAAGCACCACGGGTTGGTCAGCATGGGGAGGTCAGGACACATGCAGTGGCAATGTAGGATAGGTTTCTAAAAAACCTCGCAGGGTGGTGCGCATTGTATGACTGTGTATCATTACATTCACTAGTAGGAGTGAGAAAAACATCCCGGGGTGGTGTGAATCATAGGGTCTGAATTAGGATAGGCAGTGAGTGGCAATGTAGGATGGAGAAAAGCACCACTTGGTGGCCAGCATGGGGATGTCAGGAAACATGCCGTGGCAATGTAGGATAGGTTTCTGAAAAACATCGCGGGGTGGAGCTCATTGTATGGGTGTGTAACATTACATTCACTAGTAGGAGTGAGAAAAACATCACGGGGTGGTGTGAATCATAGGGTCTGAATTAGGATAGGCAGTGAGTGGCAATGTAGGATGGAGAAAAGCACCACGGGATGGTCATCATCGGGAGGTCAGGAAACATGCAGTGGCAATGTAGGATAGGTTTCTGAAAAACATCGCGGGGTGGTGCTCATTGTATGGGTGTGTAACATTACATTCACTTGTAGGAGTGAGAAAAACATCACGGGTTGGTGTGAATCATAGGGTCTGAATTAGGATAGGCAGTGAGGTGCAATGTAGGATGGAGAAAAGCACCACGGGGTGTTCAGCATGGGGAGGTCAGGAAACATGCAGTGGCAATGTAGGATAGGTTTCTGAAAAACAACACGGGGTGGTGCACATAGTATGGGTGTGTAACATTACATTCACTAGTAGGAGTGAGAAAAACATCACGGGGTGGTGTGAATCATAGTGTCTGAATTAGGATAGGCACTGAGTGTCAATGTAGGATGGAGAAAAGCATCACGGGGTGGTCAGCAAGGGGAGGTCAGGAAAAATGCCGTGGCAAAGTAGCATAGGTTTCTGAAAAACATCGCGGGGTGGTGCGCATTGTATGGGTGTGTAACATTACATTCACTAGTAGGAGTAAGAAAGACATCATGGGGTGGTGTGAATCATAGGGTCTGAATTAGGATAGGCAGTGAGTGGCAATGTAGGATGGAGAAAACACCAGGGGGTGGTCAGCATGGGGAGGTCAGGAAACATGCAGTGGGTATATAGGATAGGTTTCTGAAAAACATCGCGGGGTGGTGCGCATTGAATGGGTGTGTAACATTACATTCACTAGTAGGAGCGAGAAAAACATCACGGGGTGGTGTGAATCATAGGGTCTGAATTAGGATAGGCAGTGAGGGGCAATGGAGGATGGAGGAAAGCACCACGGGGTGGTCAGCATGGGGAGGTCAGGAAACATGCAGTGGCAATGTAAGATAGGTTCCTGAAAAACATCACGGGGTGGTGCGCATTGTATGGGTGTGTAACATTACATTCACTAGTAGGAGTGAGAAAAACAGCACGGGGTGGTGTGAATCATAGGGTGTGCATTAGGATAGGCAGTGAGTGGCAATTTAGGATGGAGAAAAGCACCACGGAGTGGTCAGCATGGGGAGGTCAGGAAACATGCAGTGGCATTGTAGGATAGGTTTCTGAAAAACATCGCGGGGTGCTGCGAATTGTATGGGTGTGTAACATTACATTCACTAATAGGAGTGAGAAAGACATCACGGGGTGGTGTGAATCATAGGGTCTGAATTAGGATAGGAAGTGAGTGGCAATGTAGGATGGAGAAAACACCACGGGGTGTTCAGCATGGGGAGGTCAGGAAACATGCAGTGGCAATGTAGGATAGGTTTCTGAAAAACATTGCGGGGTGGTGCGCATTGTATGGGTGTGTAACATTACATTCACTAGTAGGAGTGATAAATACATCACGGGGTGGTGTGAATCATAGGGTCTGAATTAGGATAGGCAGTGAGGGGCAATACAGGATGGAGGAAAGCACCACGGGGTGTTCAGCATGGGGAGGTTAGGAAACATGCAGTGGCAATTTAGGATAGGTTTCTGAAAACATCGCGGGGTGGTGCGCATTGTATGGGTGTGTAACATTACATTCACTAGTAGGAGTGAGAAAAACATCACGGGGTGATGTGAATCATAGGGTCTGAATTAGGATAGGCAGTGAGTTGCAATGTAGGATGGAGAAAAGCACCACGGGGTGCTCATCATGGGGAGGTCAGGAAACATGCAGTGGCAATGTAGGATAGGTTTCTGAAAAACATCGCGGGCTGGTGTTCATTGTATGGGTGTGTAACATTACATTCACTAGTAGGAGTGAGAAAAACATCACGGGGTGGTGTGAATCATAGGGTCTGAATTAGGATAGGCACTGAGTGGCAATGTAGGATGGAGAAAAGCACCACGGGGTGGTCATCATGGGGAGGTCAGGAAAAATGCAGTGGCAATGTAGGATAGGTTTCTGAAAAACATCGCGGGGTGGAGCTCATTGTATGGGTGTGTAACATTACATTCACTTGTAGGAGTGAGAAAAACATCACGGGGTGGTGTGAATCATAGGGTGTGAATTAGGATAGGCAGTGAGGTGCAATGTAGGATGGAGAAAAGGACCACGGGGTGGTCAGCATGGGGAGGTCAGGAAACATGCAGTGGCAATGTAGGATAGGTTTCTGAAAAACAACAAGGGGTGGTGCACATAATATGGGTGTGTAACATTACATTCACTAGTAGGAGTGAGAAAAACATCACGGGGTGGTGTGAATCATAGTGTCTGAATTAGGATAGGCACTGAGTGTCAATGTAGAATGGAGAAAAGCATCACGGGGTGGTCAGCAAAGGGAGTCAGGAAAAATGCAGTGGCAATGTAGCATAGGTTTCTGAAAATCATCGCGGGGTGGTGTGAATCATAGGGTCTGAATTAGAATAGGCAGTGAGAGGCAATGTAGGATGGAGAAAAGCACCAAGGGGTGGTCAGCATGGGGAGATCAGGAAACATGCAGGGGCAATGTAGGATAGGATTCTGAAAAACAACACGGGGTGGTGCCCATAGTATGGGTGTGTAACATTACATTCACTAGTAGGAGTGAGAAAAACATCACGGGGTGGTGTGAATCATAGGGTCTGAATTAGGATAGGCACTGAGTGTCAATGTAGGATGGAGAAAAGCATCACGGGGTGGTCAGCAAGGGGAGGTCAGGAAAAATGCAGTGGCAATGTAGCATAGGTTTCTGAAAAACATCGCGGGGTGGTGCGCATTGTATGGGTGTGTAACATTACATTCACTAGTAGGAGTGACAAAACCATCACGGGGTGGTGTGAATCACAGGGTCTGAATTAGGATAGGCAATGAGTGGCAATGCAGGATGGAGAAAAGCACCACGGGGTGGTAGGCATGGGGAGGTCAGGAAACATGCAGTGGCAATGTAGGACAGGTTTCTGAAAAACATCGCGGGTTGGTGCGCATTGTATGGGTGTGTAACATTACATTCACTAGTAGGAGTGAGAAAAACATCACGGGGTGGTGTGAATCATCAGGTGTGAATTAGGATAGGCACTGAGTGGTAATGCAGGATGTAGAAAAGCACCACGGGTTGGTCAGCATGGGGAGGTCAGGACACATGCAGTGGCAATGTAGGATAGGTTTCTAAAAAACCTCGCAGGGTGGTGCGCATTGTATGACTGTGTATCATTACATTCACTAGTAGGAGTGAGAAAAACATCACGGGGTGGTGTGAATCATAGGGTCTGAATTAGGATAGGCAGTGAGTGGCAATGTAGGATGGAGAAAAGCACCACTTGGTGGCCAGCATGGGGATGTCAGGAAACATGCCGTGGCAATGTAGGATAGGTTTCTGAAAAACATCGCGGGGTGGAGCTCATTGTATGGGTGTGTAACATTACATTCACTAGTAGGAGTGAGAAAAACATCACGGGGTGGTGTGAATCATAGGGTCTGAATTAGGATAGGCAGTGAGTGGCAATGTAGGATGGAGAAAAGCACCACGGGGTGGTCATCATCGGGAGGTCAGGAAACATGCAGTGGCAATGTAGGATAGGTTTCTGAAAAACATCGCGGGGTGGTGCTCATTGTATGGGTGTGTAACATTACATTCACTTGTAGGAGTGAGAAAAACATCACGGGTTGGTGTGAATCATAGGGTCTGAATTAGGATAGGCAGTGAGGTGCAATGTAGGATGGAGAAAAGCACCACGGGGTGTTCAGCATGGGGAGGTCAGGAAACATGCAGTGGCAATGTAGGATAGGTTTCTGAAAAACAACACGGGGTGGTGCACATAGTATGGGTGTGTAACATTACATTCACTAGTAGGAGTGAGAAAAACATCACGGGGTGGTGTGAATCATAGTGTCTGAATTAGGATAGGCACTGAGTGTCAATGTAGGATGGAGAAAAGCATCACGGGGTGGTCAGCAAGGGGAGGTCAGGAAAAATGCCGTGGCAAAGTAGCATAGGTTTCTGAAAAACATCGCGGGGTGGTGCGCATTGTATGGGTGTGTAACATTACATTCACTAGTAGGAGTAAGAAAGACATCATGGGGTGGTGTGAATCATAGGGTCTGAATTAGGATAGGCAGTGAGTGGCAATGTAGGATGGAGAAAACACCAGGGGGTGGTCAGCATGGGGAGGTCAGGAAACATGCAGTGGGTATATAGGATAGGTTTCTGAAAAACATCGCGGGGTGGTGCGCATTGAATGGGTGTGTAACATTACATTCACTAGTAGGAGTGAGAAAAACATCACGGGGTGGTGTGAATCATAGGGTCTGAATTAGGATAGGCAGTGAGGGGCAATGGAGGATGGAGGAAAGCACCACGGGGTGGTCAGCATGGGGAGGTCAGGAAACATGCAGTGGCAATGTAAGATAGGTTCCTGAAAAACATCACGGGGTGGTGCGCATTGTATGGGTGTGTAACATTACATTCACTAGTAGGAGTGAGAAAAACAGCACGGGGTGGTGTGAATCATAGGGTGTGCATTAGGATAGGCAGTGAGTGGCAATTTAGGATGGAGAAAAGCACCACGGAGTGGTCAGCATGGGGAGGTCAGGAAACATGCAGTGGCATTGTAGGATAGGTTTCTGAAAAACATCGCGGGGTGCTGCGAATTGTATGGGTGTGTAACATTACATTCACTAATAGGAATGAGAAAGACATCACGGGGTGGTGTGAATCATAGGGTCTGAATTAGGATAGGAAGTGAGTGGCAATGTAGGATGGAGAAAACACCACGGGGTGTTCAGCATGGGGAGGTCAGGAAACATGCAGTGGCAATGTAGGATAGGTTTCTGAAAAACATTGCGGGGTGGTGCGCATTGTATGGGTGTGTAACATTACATTCACTAGTAGGAGTGATAAATACATCACGGGGTGGTGTGAATCATAGGGTCTGAATTAGGATAGGCAGTGAGGGGCAATACAGGATGGAGGAAAGCACCACGGGGTGTTCAGCATGGGGAGGTTAGGAAACATGCAGTGGCAATTTAGGATAGGTTTCTGAAAACATCGCGGGGTGGTGCGCATTGTATGGGTGTGTAACATTACATTCACTAGTAGGAGTGAGAAAAACATCACGGGGTGATGTGAATCATAGGGTCTGAATTAGGATAGGCAGTGAGTTGCAATGTAGGATGGAGAAAAGCACCACGGGGTGCTCATCATGGGGAGGTCAGGAAACATGCATTGGCAATGTAGGATAGGTTTCTGAAAAACATCGCGGGCTGGTGTTCATTGTATGGGTGTGTAACATTACATTCACTAGTAGGAGTGAGAAAAACATCACGGGGTGGTGTGAATCATAGGGTCTGAATTAGGATAGGCACTGAGTGGCAATGTAGGATGGAGAAAAGCACCACGGGGTGGTCATCATGGGGAGGTCAGGAAAAATGCAGTGGCAATGTAGGATAGGTTTCTGAAAAACATCGCGGGGTGGAGCTCATTGTATGGGTGTGTAACATTACATTCACTTGTAGGAGTGAGAAAAACATCACGGGGTGGTGTGAATCATAGGGTGTGAATTAGGATAGGCAGTGAGGTGCAATGTAGGATGGAGAAAAGGACCACGGGGTGGTCAGCATGGGGAGGTCAGGAAACATGCAGTGGCAATGTAGGATAGGTTTCTGAAAAACAACAAGGGGTGGTGCACATAATATGTGTGTGTAACATTACATTCACTAGTAGGAGTGAGAAAAACATCACGGGGTGGTGTGAATCATAGTGTCTGAATTAGGATAGGCACTGAGTGTCAATGTAGAATGGAGAAAAGCATCACGGGGTGGTCAGCAAAGGGAGTCAGGAAAAATGCAGTGGCAATGTAGCATAGGTTTCTGAAAATCATCGCGGGGTGGTGTGAATCATAGGGAGTGAATTAGGATAGGCAGTGAGTGGCAATGTAGGATGGAGAAAAGCACCACGGGGTGGTGAGCATGGGGAGGTCAGGAAACATGCAGTGGCAATGTAGGATAGGTTTCTGAAAAACAACACGGGGTGGTGCGCATTGTATGGGTGTGTACCAATACATTCACTAGTAGGAGTGAGAAAAACATCACAGGGTGGTGTGTATCATAGGGTCTGAATTAGAATAGGCAGTGAGAGGCAATGTAGGATGGAGAAAAGCACCAAGGGGTGGTCAGCATGGGGAGATCAGGAAACATGCAGGGGCAATGTAGGATAGGATTCTGAAAAACAACACGGGGTGGTGCCCATAGTATGGGTGTGTAACATTACATTCACTAGTAGGAGTGAGAAAAACATCACGGGGTGGTGTGAATCATAGGGTCTGAATTAGGATAGGCACTGAGTGTCAATGTAGGATGGAGAAAAGCATCACGGGGTGGTCAGCAAGGGGAGGTCAGGAAAAATGCAGTGGCAATGTCGCATAGGTTTCTGAAAAACATCGCGGGGTGGTGCGCATTGTATGGGTGTGTAACATTACATTCACTAGTAGGAGTGACAAAACCATCACGGGGTGGTGTGAATCACAGGGTCTGAATTAGGATAGGCAATGAGTGGCAATGCAGGATGGAGAAAAGCACCACGGGGTGGTAGGCATGGGGAGGTCAGGAAACATGCAGTGGCAATGTAGGACAGGTTTCTGAAAAACATCGCGGGTTGGTGTGAATCATAGTGTCTGAATTAGGATAGGCACTGAGTGTCAATGTAGGATGGAGAAAAGCATCACGGGGTGGTCAGCAAGGGGAGGTCAGGAAAAATGCCGTGGCAAAGTAGCATAGGTTTCTGAAAAACATCGCGGGGTGGTGCGCATTGTATGGGTGTGTAACATTACATTCACTAGTAGGAGTAAGAAAGACATCATGGGGTGGTGTGAATCATAGGGTCTGAATTAGGATAGGCAGTGAGTGGCAATGTAGGATGGAGAAAACACCAGGGGGTGGTCAGCATGGGGAGGTCAGGAAACATGCAGTGGGTATATAGGATAGGTTTCTGAAAAACATCGCGGGGTGGTGCGCATTGAATGGGTGTGTAACATTACATTCACTAGTAGGAGTGAGAAAAACATCACGGGGTGGTGTGAATCATAGGGTCTGAATTAGGATAGGCAGTGAGGGGCAATGGAGGATGGAGGAAAGCACCACGGGGTGGTCAGCATGGGGAGGTCAGGAAACATGCAGTGGCAATGTAAGATAGGTTCCTGAAAAACATCACGGGGTGGTGCGCATTGTATGGGTGTGTAACATTACATTCACTAGTAGGAGTGAGAAAAACAGCACGGGGTGGTGTGAATCATAGGGTGTGCATTAGGATAGGCAGTGAGTGGCAATTTAGGATGGAGAAAAGCACCACGGAGTGGTCAGCATGGGGAGGTCAGGAAACATGCAGTGGCATTGTAGGATAGGTTTCTGAAAAACATCGCGGGGTGCTGCGAATTGTATGGGTGTGTAACATTACATTCACTAATAGGAGTGAGAAAGACATCACGGGGTGGTGTGAATCATAGGGTCTGAATTAGGATAGGAAGTGAGTGGCAATGTAGGATGGAGAAAACACCACGGGGTGTTCAGCATGGGGAGGTCAGGAAACATGCAGTGGCAATGTAGGATAGGTTTCTGAAAAACATTGCGGGGTGGTGCGCATTGTATGGGTGTGTAACATTACATTCACTAGTAGGAGTGATAAATACATCACGGGGTGGTGTGAATCATAGGGTCTGAATTAGGATAGGCAGTGAGGGGCAATGCAGGATGGAGAAAAGCACCACGGGGTGGTAGGCATGGGGAGGTCAGGAAACATGCAGGGGCAATGTAGGATAGGATTCTGAAAAACAACACGGGGTGGTGCCCATAGTATGGGTGTGTAACATTACATTCACTAGTAGGAGTGAGAAAAACATCACGGGGTGGTGTGAATCATAGGGTCTGAATTAGGATAGGCACTGAGTGTCAATGTAGGATGGAGAAAAGCATCACGGGGTGGTCAGCAAGGGGAGGTCAGGAAAAATGCAGTGGCAATGTAGCATAGGTTTCTGAAAAACATCGCGGGGTGGTGCGCATTGTATGGGTGTGTAACATTACATTCACTAGTAGGAGTGACAAAACCATCACGGGGTGGTGTGAATCACAGGGTCTGAATTAGGATAGGCAATGAGTGGCAATGCAGGATGGAGAAAAGCACCACGGGGTGGTAGGCATGGGGAGGTCAGGAAACATGCAGTGGCAATGTAGGACAGGTTTCTGAAAAACATCGCGGGTTGGTGCGCATTGTATGGGTGTGTAACATTACATTCACTAGTAGGAGTGAGAAAAACATCACGGGGTGGTGTGAATCATCAGGTGTGAATTAGGATAGGCACTGAGTGGTAATGCAGGATGTAGAAAAGCACCACGGGTTGGTCAGCATGGGGAGGTCAGGACACATGCAGTGGCAATGTAGGATAGGTTTCTAAAAAACCTCGCAGGGTGGTGCGCATTGTATGACTGTGTATCATTACATTCACTAGTAGGAGTGAGAAAAACATCACGGGGTGGTGTGAATCATAGGGTCTGAATTAGGATAGGCAGTGAGTGGCAATGTAGGATGGAGAAAAGCACCACTTGGTGGCCAGCATGGGGATGTCAGGAAACATGCCGTGGCAATGTAGCATAGGTTTCTGAAAAACATCGCGGGGTGGAGCTCATTGTATGGGTGTGTAACATTACATTCACTAGTAGGAGTGAGAAAAACATCACGGGGTGGTGTGAATCATAGGGTCTGAATTAGGATAGGCAGTGAGTGGCAATGTAGGATGGAGAAAAGCACCACGGGATGGTCATCATCGGGAGGTCAGGAAACATGCAGTGGCAATGTAGGATAGGTTTCTGAAAAACATCGCGGGGTGGTGCTCATTGTATGGGTGTGTAACATTACATTCACTTGTAGGAGTGAGAAAAACATCACGGGTTGGTGTGAATCATAGGGTCTGAATTAGGATAGGCAGTGAGGTGCAATGTAGGATGGAGAAAAGCACCACGGGGTGTTCAGCATGGGGAGGTCAGGAAACATGCAGTGGCAATGTAGGATAGGTTTCTGAAAAACAACACGGGGTGGTGCACATAGTATGGGTGTGTAACATTACATTCACTAGTAGGAGTGAGAAAAACATCACGGGGTGGTGTGAATCATAGTGTCTGAATTAGGATAGGCACTGAGTGTCAATGTAGGATGGAGAAAAGCATCACGGGGTGGTCAGCAAGGGGAGGTCAGGAAAAATGCCGTGGCAAAGTAGCATAGGTTTCTGAAAAACATCGCGGGGTGGTGCGCATTGTATGGGTGTGTAACATTACATTCACTAGTAGGAGTAAGAAAGACATCATGGGGTGGTGTGAATCATAGGGTCTGAATTAGGATAGGCAGTGAGTGGCAATGTAGGATGGAGAAAACACCAGGGGGTGGTCAGCATGGGGAGGTCAGGAAACATGCAGTGGGTATATAGGATAGGTTTCTGAAAAACATCGCGGGGTGGTGCGCATTGAATGGGTGTGTAACATTACATTCACTAGTAGGAGCGAGAAAAACATCACGGGGTGGTGTGAATCATAGGGTCTGAATTAGGATAGGCAGTGAGGGGCAATGGAGGATGGAGGAAAGCACCACGGGGTGGTCAGCATGGGGAGGTCAGGAAACATGCAGTGGCAATGTAAGATAGGTTCCTGAAAAACATCACGGGGTGGTGCGCATTGTATGGGTGTGTAACATTACATTCACTAGTAGGAGTGAGAAAAACAGCACGGGGTGGTGTGAATCATAGGGTGTGCATTAGGATAGGCAGTGAGTGGCAATTTAGGATGGAGAAAAGCACCACGGAGTGGTCAGCATGGGGAGGTCAGGAAACATGCAGTGGCATTGTAGGATAGGTTTCTGAAAAACATCGCGGGGTGCTGCGAATTGTATGGGTGTGTAACATTACATTCACTAATAGGAGTGAGAAAGACATCACGGGGTGGTGTGAATCATAGGGTCTGAATTAGGATAGGAAGTGAGTGGCAATGTAGGATGGAGAAAACACCACGGGGTGTTCAGCATGGGGAGGTCAGGAAACATGCAGTGGCAATGTAGGATAGGTTTCTGAAAAACATTGCGGGGTGGTGCGCATTGTATGGGTGTGTAACATTACATTCACTAGTAGGAGTGATAAATACATCACGGGGTGGTGTGAATCATAGGGTCTGAATTAGGATAGGCAGTGAGGGGCAATACAGGATGGAGGAAAGCACCACGGGGTGTTCAGCATGGGGAGGTTAGGAAACATGCAGTGGCAATTTAGGATAGGTTTCTGAAAACATCGCGGGGTGGTGCGCATTGTATGGGTGTGTAACATTACATTCACTAGTAGGAGTGAGAAAAACATCACGGGGTGATGTGAATCATAGGGTCTGAATTAGGATAGGCAGTGAGTTGCAATGTAGGATGGAGAAAAGCACCACGGGGTGCTCATCATGGGGAGGTCAGGAAACATGCAGTGGCAATGTAGGATAGGTTTCTGAAAAACATCGCGGGCTGGTGTTCATTGTATGGGTGTGTAACATTACATTCACTAGTAGGAGTGAGAAAAACATCACGGGGTGGTGTGAATCATAGGGTCTGAATTAGGATAGGCACTGAGTGGCAATGTAGGATGGAGAAAAGCACCACGGGGTGGTCATCATGGGGAGGTCAGGAAAAATGCAGTGGCAATGTAGGATAGGTTTCTGAAAAACATCGCGGGGTGGAGCTCATTGTATGGGTGTGTAACATTACATTCACTTGTAGGAGTGAGAAAAACATCACGGGGTGGTGTGAATCATAGGGTGTGAATTAGGATAGGCAGTGAGGTGCAATGTAGGATGGAGAAAAGGACCACGGGGTGGTCAGCATGGGGAGGTCAGGAAACATGCAGTGGCAATGTAGGATAGGTTTCTGAAAAACAACAAGGGGTGGTGCACATAATATGGGTGTGTAACATTACATTCACTAGTAGGAGTGAGAAAAACATCACGGGGTGGTGTGAATCATAGTGTCTGAATTAGGATAGGCACTGAGTGTCAATGTAGAATGGAGAAAAGCATCACGGGGTGGTCAGCAAAGGGAGTCAGGAAAAATGCAGTGGCAATGTAGCATAGGTTTCTGAAAATCATCGCGGGGTGGTGTGAATCATAGGGTCTGAATTAGAATAGGCAGTGAGAGGCAATGTAGGATGGAGAAAAGCACCAAGGGGTGGTCAGCATGGGGAGATCAGGAAACATGCAGGGGCAATGTAGGATAGGATTCTGAAAAACAACACGGGGTGGTGCCCATAGTATGGGTGTGTAACATTACATTCACTAGTAGGAGTGAGAAAAACATCACGGGGTGGTGTGAATCATAGGGTCTGAATTAGGATAGGCACTGAGTGTCAATGTAGGATGGAGAAAAGCATCACGGGGTGGTCAGCAAGGGGAGGTCAGGAAAAATGCAGTGGCAATGTAGCATAGGTTTCTGAAAAACATCGCGGGGTGGTGCGCATTGTATGGGTGTGTAACATTACATTCACTAGTAGGAGTGACAAAACCATCACGGGGTGGTGTGAATCACAGGGTCTGAATTAGGATAGGCAATGAGTGGCAATGCAGGATGGAGAAAAGCACCACGGGGTGGTAGGCATGGGGAGGTCAGGAAACATGCAGTGGCAATGTAGGACAGGTTTCTGAAAAACATCGCGGGTTGGTGCGCATTGTATGGGTGTGTAACATTACATTCACTAGTAGGAGTGAGAAAAACATCACGGGGTGGTGTGAATCATCAGGTGTGAATTAGGATAGGCACTGAGTGGTAATGCAGGATGTAGAAAAGCACCACGGGTTGGTCAGCATGGGGAGGTCAGGACACATGCAGTGGCAATGTAGGATAGGTTTCTAAAAAACCTCGCAGGGTGGTGCGCATTGTATGACTGTGTATCATTACATTCACTAGTAGGAGTGAGAAAAACATCACGGGGTGGTGTGAATCATAGGGTCTGAATTAGGATAGGCAGTGAGTGGCAATGTAGGATGGAGAAAAGCACCACTTGGTGGCCAGCATGGGGATGTCAGGAAACATGCCGTGGCAATGTAGGATAGGTTTCTGAAAAACATCGCGGGGTGGAGCTCATTGTATGGGTGTGTAACATTACATTCACTAGTAGGAGTGAGAAAAACATCACGGGGTGGTGTGAATCATAGGGTCTGAATTAGGATAGGCAGTGAGTGGCAATGTAGGATGGAGAAAAGCACCACGGGGTGGTCATCATCGGGAGGTCAGGAAACATGCAGTGGCAATGTAGGATAGGTTTCTGAAAAACATCGCGGGGTGGTGCTCATTGTATGGGTGTGTAACATTACATTCACTTGTAGGAGTGAGAAAAACATCACGGGTTGGTGTGAATCATAGGGTCTGAATTAGGATAGGCAGTGAGGTGCAATGTAGGATGGAGAAAAGCACCACGGGGTGTTCAGCATGGGGAGGTCAGGAAACATGCAGTGGCAATGTAGGATAGGTTTCTGAAAAACAACACGGGGTGGTGCACATAGTATGGGTGTGTAACATTACATTCACTAGTAGGAGTGAGAAAAACATCACGGGGTGGTGTGAATCATAGTGTCTGAATTAGGATAGGCACTGAGTGTCAATGTAGGATGGAGAAAAGCATCACGGGGTGGTCAGCAAGGGGAGGTCAGGAAAAATGCCGTGGCAAAGTAGCATAGGTTTCTGAAAAACATCGCGGGGTGGTGCGCATTGTATGGGTGTGTAACATTACATTCACTAGTAGGAGTAAGAAAGACATCATGGGGTGGTGTGAATCATAGGGTCTGAATTAGGATAGGCAGTGAGTGGCAATGTAGGATGGAGAAAACACCAGGGGGTGGTCAGCATGGGGAGGTCAGGAAACATGCAGTGGGTATATAGGATAGGTTTCTGAAAAACATCGCGGGGTGGTGCGCATTGAATGGGTGTGTAACATTACATTCACTAGTAGGAGTGAGAAAAACATCACGGGGTGGTATGAATCATAGGGTCTGAATTAGGATAGGCAGTGAGGGGCAATGGAGGATGGAGGAAAGCACCACGGGGTGGTCAGCATGGGGAGGTCAGGAAACATGCAGTGGCAATGTAAGATAGGTTCCTGAAAAACATCACGGGGTGGTGCGCATTGTATGGGTGTGTAACATTACATTCACTAGTAGGAGTGAGAAAAACAGCACGGGGTGGTGTGAATCATAGGGTGTGCATTAGGATAGGCAGTGAGTGGCAATTTAGGATGGAGAAAAGCACCACGGAGTGGTCAGCATGGGGAGGTCAGGAAACATGCAGTGGCATTGTAGGATAGGTTTCTGAAAAACATCGCGGGGTGCTGCGAATTGTATGGGTGTGTAACATTACATTCACTAATAGGAGTGAGAAAGACATCACGGGGTGGTGTGAATCATAGGGTCTGAATTAGGATAGGAAGTGAGTGGCAATGTAGGATGGAGAAAACACCACGGGGTGTTCAGCATGGGGAGGTCAGGAAACATGCAGTGGCAATGTAGGATAGGTTTCTGAAAAACATTGCGGGGTGGTGCGCATTGTATGGGTGTGTAACATTACATTCACTAGTAGGAGTGATAAATACATCACGGGGTGGTGTGAATCATAGGGTCTGAATTAGGATAGGCAGTGAGGGGCAATACAGGATGGAGGAAAGCACCACGGGGTGTTCAGCATGGGGAGGTTAGGAAACATGCAGTGGCAATTTAGGATAGGTTTCTGAAAACATCGCGGGGTGGTGCGCATTGTATGGGTGTGTAACATTACATTCACTAGTAGGAGTGAGAAAAACATCACGGGGTGATGTGAATCATAGGGTCTGAATTAGGATAGGCAGTGAGTTGCAATGTAGGATGGAGAAAAGCACCACGGGGTGCTCATCATGGGGAGGTCAGGAAACATGCATTGGCAATGTAGGATAGGTTTCTGAAAAACATCGCGGGCTGGTGTTCATTGTATGGGTGTGTAACATTACATTCACTAGTAGGAGTGAGAAAAACATCACGGGGTGGTGTGAATCATAGGGTCTGAATTAGGATAGGCACTGAGTGGCAATGTAGGATGGAGAAAAGCACCACGGGGTGGTCATCATGGGGAGGTCAGGAAAAATGCAGTGGCAATGTAGGATAGGTTTCTGAAAAACATCGCGGGGTGGAGCTCATTGTATGGGTGTGTAACATTACATTCACTTGTAGGAGTGAGAAAAACATCACGGGGTGGTGTGAATCATAGGGTGTGAATTAGGATAGGCAGTGAGGTGCAATGTAGGATGGAGAAAAGGACCACGGGGTGGTCAGCATGGGGAGGTCAGGAAACATGCAGTGGCAATGTAGGATAGGTTTCTGAAAAACAACAAGGGGTGGTGCACATAATATGTGTGTGTAACATTACATTCACTAGTAGGAGTGAGAAAAACATCACGGGGTGGTGTGAATCATAGTGTCTGAATTAGGATAGGCACTGAGTGTCAATGTAGAATGGAGAAAAGCATCACGGGGTGGTCAGCAAAGGGAGTCAGGAAAAATGCAGTGGCAATGTAGCATAGGTTTCTGAAAATCATCGCGGGGTGGTGTGAATCATAGGGAGTGAATTAGGATAGGCAGTGAGTGGCAATGTAGGATGGAGAAAAGCACCACGGGGTGGTCAGCATGGGGAGGTCAGGAAACATGCAGTGGCAATGTAGGATAGGTTTCTGAAAAACAACACGGGGTGGTGCGCATTGTATGGGTGTGTACCAATACATTCACTAGTAGGAGTGAGAAAAACATCACAGGGTGGTGTGTATCATAGGGTCTGAATTAGAATAGGCAGTGAGAGGCAATGTAGGATGGAGAAAAGCACCAAGGGGTGGTCAGCATGGGGAGATCAGGAAACATGCAGGGGCAATGTAGGATAGGATTCTGAAAAACAACACGGGGTGGTGCCCATAGTATGGGTGTGTAACATTACATTCACTAGTAGGAGTGAGAAAAACATCACGGGGTGGTGTGAATCATAGGGTCTGAATTAGGATAGGCACTGAGTGTCAATGTAGGATGGAGAAAAGCATCACGGGGTGGTCAGCAAGGGGAGGTCAGGAAAAATGCAGTGGCAATGTCGCATAGGTTTCTGAAAAACATCGCGGGGTGGTGCGCATTGTATGGGTGTGTAACATTACATTCACTAGTAGGAGTGACAAAACCATCACGGGGTGGTGTGAATCACAGGGTCTGAATTAGGATAGGCAATGAGTGGCAATGCAGGATGGAGAAAAGCACCACGGGGTGGTAGGCATGGGGAGGTCAGGAAACATGCAGTGGCAATGTAGGACAGGTTTCTGAAAAACATCGCGGGTTGGTGTGAATCATAGTGTCTGAATTAGGATAGGCACTGAGTGTCAATGTAGGATGGAGAAAAGCATCACGGGGTGGTCAGCAAGGGGAGGTCAGGAAAAATGCCGTGGCAAAGTAGCATAGGTTTCTGAAAAACATCGCGGGGTGGTGCGCATTGTATGGGTGTGTAACATTACATTCACTAGTAGGAGTAAGAAAGACATCATGGGGTGGTGTGAATCATAGGGTCTGAATTAGGATAGGCAGTGAGTGGCAATGTAGGATGGAGAAAACACCAGGGGGTGGTCAGCATGGGGAGGTCAGGAAACATGCAGTGGGTATATAGGATAGGTTTCTGAAAAACATCGCGGGGTGGTGCGCATTGAATGGGTGTGTAACATTACATTCACTAGTAGGAGTGAGAAAAACATCACGGGGTGGTGTGAATCATAGGGTCTGAATTAGGATAGGCAGTGAGGGGCAATGGAGGATGGAGGAAAGCACCACGGGGTGGTCAGCATGGGGAGGTCAGGAAACATGCAGTGGCAATGTAAGATAGGTTCCTGAAAAACATCACGGGGTGGTGCGCATTGTATGGGTGTGTAACATTACATTCACTAGTAGGAGTGAGAAAAACAGCACGGGGTGGTGTGAATCATAGGGTGTGCATTAGGATAGGCAGTGAGTGGCAATTTAGGATGGAGAAAAGCACCACGGAGTGGTCAGCATGGGGAGGTCAGGAAACATGCAGTGGCATTGTAGGATAGGTTTCTGAAAAACATCGCGGGGTGCTGCGAATTGTATGGGTGTGTAACATTACATTCACTAATAGGAGTGAGAAAGACATCACGGGGTGGTGTGAATCATAGGGTCTGAATTAGGATAGGAAGTGAGTGGCAATGTAGGATGGAGAAAACACCACGGGGTGTTCAGCATGGGGAGGTCAGGAAACATGCAGTGGCAATGTAGGATAGGTTTCTGAAAAACATTGCGGGGTGGTGCGCATTGTATGGGTGTGTAACATTACATTCACTAGTAGGAGTGATAAATACATCACGGGGTGGTGTGAATCATAGGGTCTGAATTAGGATAGGCAGTGAGGGGCAATACAGGATGGAGGAAAGCACCACGGGGTGTTCAGCATGGGGAGGTTAGGAAACATGCAGTGGCAATTTAGGATAGGTTTCTGAAAACATCGCGGGGTGGTGCGCATTGTATGGGTGTGTAACATTACATTCACTAGTAGGAGTGAGAAAAACATCACGGGGTGATGTGAATCATAGGGTCTGAATTAGGATAGGCAGTGAGTTGCAATGTAGGATGGAGAAAAGCACCACGGGGTGCTCATCATGGGGAGGTCAGGAAACATGCATTGGCAATGTAGGATAGGTTTCTGAAAAACATCGCGGGCTGGTGTTCATTGTATGGGTGTGTAACATTACATTCACTAGTAGGAGTGAGAAAAACATCACGGGGTGGTGTGAATCATAGGGTCTGAATTAGGATAGGCACTGAGTGGCAATGTAGGATGGAGAAAAGCACCACGGGGTGGTCATCATGGGGAGGTCAGGAAAAATGCAGTGGCAATGTAGGATAGGTTTCTGAAAAACATCGCGGGGTGGAGCTCATTGTATGGGTGTGTAACATTACATTCACTTGTAGGAGTGAGAAAAACATCACGGGGTGGTGTGAATCATAGGGTGTGAATTAGGATAGGCAGTGAGGTGCAATGTAGGATGGAGAAAAGGACCACGGGGTGGTCAGCATGGGGAGGTCAGGAAACATGCAGTGGCAATGTAGGATAGGTTTCTGAAAAACAACAAGGGGTGGTGCACATAATATGTGTGTGTAACATTACATTCACTAGTAGGAGTGAGAAAAACATCACGGGGTGGTGTGAATCATAGTGTCTGAATTAGGATAGGCACTGAGTGTCAATGTAGAATGGAGAAAAGCATCACGGGGTGGTCAGCAAAGGGAGTCAGGAAAAATGCAGTGGCAATGTAGCATAGGTTTCTGAAAATCATCGCGGGGTGGTGTGAATCATAGGGAGTGAATTAGGATAGGCAGTGAGTGGCAATGTAGGATGGAGAAAAGCACCACGGGGTGGTCAGCATGGGGAGGTCAGGAAACATGCAGTGGCAATGTAGGATAGGTTTCTGAAAAACAACACGGGGTGGTGCGCATTGTATGGGTGTGTACCAATACATTCACTAGTAGGAGTGAGAAAAACATCACAGGGAGGTGTGTATCATAGGGTCTGAATTAGAATAGGCAGTGAGAGGCAATGTAGGATGGAGAAAAGCACCAAGGGGTGGTCAGCATGGGGAGATCAGGAAACATGCAGGGGCAATGTAGGATAGGATTCTGAAAAACAACACGGGGTGGTGCCCATAGTATGGGTGTGTAACATTACATTCACTAGTAGGAGTGAGAAAAACATCACGGGGTGGTGTGAATCATAGGGTCTGAATTAGGATAGGCACTGAGTGTCAATGTAGGATGGAGAAAAGCATCACGGGGTGGTCAGCAAGGGGAGGTCAGGAAAAATGCAGTGGCAATGTCGCATAGGTTTCTGAAAAACATCGCGGGGTGGTGCGCATTGTATGGGTGTGTAACATTACATTCACTAGTAGGAGTGACAAAACCATCACGGGGTGGTGTGAATCACAGGGTCTGAATTAGGATAGGCAATGAGTGGCAATGCAGGATGGAGAAAAGCACCACGGGGTGGTAGGCATGGGGAGGTCAGGAAACATGCAGTGGCAATGTAGGACAGGTTTCTGAAAAACATCGCGGGTTGGTGCGCATTGTATGGGTGTGTAACATTACATTCACTAGTAGGAGTGAGAAAAACATCACGGGGTGGTGTGAATCATCAGGTGTGAATTAGGATAGGCACTGAGTGGTAATGCAGGATGTAGAAAAGCACCACGGGTTGGTCAGCATGGGGAGGTCAGGACACATGCAGTGGCAATGTAGGATAGGTTTCTAAAAAACCTCGCAGGGTGGTGCGCATTGTATGACTGTGTATCATTACATTCACTAGTAGGAGTGAGAAAAACATCACGGGGTGGTGTGAATCATAGGGTCTGAATTAGGATAGGCAGTGAGTGGCAATATAGGATGGAGAAAAGCACCACTTGGTGGCCAGCATGGGGATGTCAGGAAACATGCCGTGGCAATGTAGGATAGGTTTCTGAAAAACATCGCGGGGTGGAGCTCATTGTATGGGTGTGTAACATTACATTCACTAGTAGGAGTGAGAAAAACATCACGGGGTGGTGTGAATCATAGGGTCTGAATTAGGATAGGCAGTGAGTGGCAATGTAGGATGGAGAAAAGCACCACGGGGTGGTCATCATCGGGAGGTCAGGAAACATGCAGTGGCAATGTAGGATAGGTTTCTGAAAAACATCGCGGGGTGGTGCTCATTGTATGGGTGTGTAACATTACATTCACTTGTAGGAGTGAGAAAAACATCACGGGTTGGTGTGAATCATAGGGTCTGAATTAGGATAGGCAGTGAGGTGCAATGTAGGATGGAGAAAAGCACCACGGGGTGTTCAGCATGGGGAGGTCAGGAAACATGCAGTGGCAATGTAGGATAGGTTTCTGAAAAACAACACGGGGTGGTGCACATAGTATGGGTGTGTAACATTACATTCACTAGTAGGAGTGAGAAAAACATCACGGGGTGGTGTGAATCATAGTGTCTGAATTAGGATAGGCACTGAGTGTCAATGTAGGATGGAGAAAAGCATCACGGGGTGGTCAGCAAGGGGAGGTCAGGAAAAATGCCGTGGCAAAGTAGCATAGGTTTCTGAAAAACATCGCGGGGTGGTGCGCATTGTATGGGTGTGTAACATTACATTCACTAGTAGGAGTAAGAAAGACATCATGGGGTGGTGTGAATCATAGGGTCTGAATTAGGATAGGCAGTGAGTGGCAATGTAGGATGGAGAAAACACCAGGGGGTGGTCAGCATGGGGAGGTCAGGAAACATGCAGTGGGTATATAGGATAGGTTTCTGAAAAACATCGCGGGGTGGTGCGCATTGAATGGGTGTGTAACATTACATTCACTAGTAGGAGTGAGAAAAACATCACGGGGTGGTGTGAATCATAGGGTCTGAATTAGGATAGGCAGTGAGGGGCAATGGAGGATGGAGGAAAGCACCACGGGGTGGTCAGCATGGGGAGGTCAGGAAACATGCAGTGGCAATGTAAGATAGGTTCCTGAAAAACATCACGGGGTGGTGCGCATTGTATGGGTGTGTAACATTACATTCACTAGTAGGAGTGAGAAAAACAGCACGGGGTGGTGTGAATCATAGGGTGTGCATTAGGATAGGCAGTGAGTGGCAATTTAGGATGGAGAAAAGCACCACGGAGTGGTCAGCATGGGGAGGTCAGGAAACATGCAGTGGCATTGTAGGATAGGTTTCTGAAAAACATCGCGGGGTGCTGCGAATTGTATGGGTGTGTAACATTACATTCACTAATAGGAGTGAGAAAGACATCACGGGGTGGTGTGAATCATAGGGTCTGAATTAGGATAGGAAGTGAGTGGCAATGTAGGATGGAGAAAACACCACGGGGTGTTCAGCATGGGGAGGTCAGGAAACATGCAGTGGCAATGTAGGATAGGTTTCTGAAAAACATTGCGGGGTGGTGCGCATTGTATGGGTGTGTAACATTACATTCACTAGTAGGAGTGATAAATACATCACGGGGTGGTGTGAATCATAGGGTCTGAATTAGGATAGGCAGTGAGGGGCAATACAGGATGGAGGAAAGCACCACGGGGTGTTCAGCATGGGGAGGTTAGGAAACATGCAGTGGCAATTTAGGATAGGTTTCTGAAAACATCGCGGGGTGGTGCGCATTGTATGGGTGTGTAACATTACATTCACTAGTAGGAGTGAGAAAAACATCACGGGGTGATGTGAATCATAGGGTCTGAATTAGGATAGGCAGTGAGTTGCAATGTAGGATGGAGAAAAGCACCACGGGGTGCTCATCATGGGGAGGTCAGGAAACATGCAGTGGCAATGTAGGATAGGTTTCTGAAAAACATCGCGGGCTGGTGTTCATTGTATGGGTGTGTAACATTACATTCACTAGTAGGAGTGAGAAAAACATCACGGGGTGGTGTGAATCATAGGGTCTGAATTAGGATAGGCACTGAGTGGCAATGTAGGATGGAGAAAAGCACCACGGGGTGGTCATCATGGGGAGGTCAGGAAAAATGCAGTGGCAATGTAGGATAGGTTTCTGAAAAACATCGCGGGGTGGTGCTCATTGTATGGGTGTGTAACATTACATTCACTTGTAGGAGTGAGAAAAACATCACGGGGTGGTGTGAATCATAGGGTGTGAATTAGGATAGGCAGTGAGATGCAATGTAGGATGGAGAAAAGCACCACGGGGTGGTCAGCATGGGGAGGTCAGTAAACATGCAGTGGCAATGTAGGATAGGTTTCTGAAAAACAACACGGGGTGGTGCACATAATATGGGTGTGTAACATTACATTCACTAGTAGGAGTGAGAAAAACATCACGGGGTGGTGTGAATCATAGTGTCTGAATTAGGATAGGCACTGAGTGTCAATGTAGAATGGAGAAAAGCATCACGGGGTGGTCAGCAAGGGGAGTCAGGAAAAATGCAGTGGCAATGTAGCATAGGTTTCTGAAAAAAACATCGCGGGGTGGTGTGAATCATAGGGTGAGAATTAGGATAGGCAGTGAGTGGCAATGTAGGATGGAGGAAAGCACCACGGGGTGGTCTGCTTGGGGAGGTCAGGAAACATGCAGTGGCAATGTAGGATAGGTTTCTGAAAAACAACACGGGGTGGTGCGCATTGTATGGGTGTGTACCAATACATTCACTAGTAGGAGTGAGAAAAAGATCACAGTGTGGTGTGAATCATAGGGTCTGAATTAGAATAGGCAGTGAGAGGCAATGTAGGATGGAGAAAAGCACCACGGGGTGGTCAGCATGGGGAGATCAGGAAACATGCAGTGGCAATGTAGGATAGGTTTCTGAAAAACATCGCCAGGTGGTGCGCATCCTTTGGATGTGTAACATTACATTCACTAGTAGGAGTGAGAAAAACGTGACGGGGTGGTGTGAATCATAGGGTCTGAATTAGGATAGGCAGTGAGTGGCAATGTAGGATGGAGAAAAGGACCACGGGGTGGTCAGCATGGGGAGGTGAAGACACATGCAGTGGAAATGTAGGATAGGTATCTGAAAAATATCGCGGGGTGGTGCGCATTGTATGGGTGTGTAACATTACATCCACTATTAGGAGTGAGAAAACCATCACGGTTGGGTGTGAATCATATGGTCTGAATTAGGATAGGCAGTGAGTGGCAATGTAGGATGGAGAAAAGCACCACGTGTTTGTCAGCATGGGGAGTTCAGGAAACATGCAGTGGCAATGTAGGATAGGTTTCTGAAAAACATCACGGGGTGGTGCACATTGTATGGGTGTGTAACATTACATTCACTAGTAGGAGTGAGAAAAACATCACGTGGTGTTGTGAATCGTAGGTTCAGAATTAGGATAGGCAGTGAGTTGCAATGTATGATGGAGGAAAGCACCACGGGGTGGTCAGCATGGGGAGGTCAGGAAACATGCAGTGGCAATGTAGGATAGGTTTCTGAAAAACATCACGGGCTGGTGCACATTGTATGGGTGTGTAACATTACATTCACTAGTAGGAGTGAGAAAAACATCACGGGGTGGTGTGAATCATAGGGTCTGAATTAGGATAGGCAGTGAGTGGCAATGTAGGATGGAGAAAAGCACCACGGGGTGGTCAGCATGGGGAGGTGAAGACACATGCAGTGGAAATGTAGGATTGGTTTCTGAAAAATATCGCGGCGTGGTGCGTATTGTATGGGTGTGTAACATTACATTCACTAGTAGGAGTGAGAAAACCATCACGGGTTGGTGTGAATCATAGGGTCTGAATTAGGATAGGCAGTGAGTGGCAATGTTGGATGGAGAAACGCACCACGGGTTGGTCAGCATGGAGAGGTCAGGAAACATGCAGTGGCAATGTAGGATAGGTTTCTGAAAAACATCGCGAGGTGGTGCGCATTGTATGTGTGTGTAATATTACATTCACAGGTAGGAGTGAGAAAAACAACACTTGGTGGTGTGAATCATAGAGTCTGAATTAGGATAGGCAGTGAGTGGCAATCTAGGATGGAGAAAAGCACCACGGGGTGGTCAGCATGGGGAGGTCAGGAAACATGCAGTTGCAATGTAGAATAGGTTTTTGAAAAACATCGCGGGGTGGTGTGCATTGCATGGGTGTGTAACATTACATTCACTAGTAGGAGTGAGAAAAACATCACGGGGTGGTGTGAATCATAAGATCTGAATTAGAATAGGCAGTGAGTGGCAATGTAGGAGGGAGAAAAGCACCACGGGGTGGTCAGCATGGGGAGGTCAGGAAACATGCAGTGGCAATATAGGTAGGTTTCTGAAAAACATCGCGGGTGGTGTGCATTTTATGGGTGTGTAACATTGCATTCACTAGTAGGAGTGAGAAAAACATCACGGGGTAGTGTGAATCATAGGATCTGAATTAGGATAGGCAGTGAGTGGCAGTGTAGGATGGAGAATAGCACCACGGGTTGGTTAGCATGGGGAGGTCAGGAAACATGCAGTGGCAATGTAGGATACGTTGCTGAAAAACATCGCGGGGTGGTGCGCATTGTATGGGTGTGTAACATTACATTCACTAGTAGGAGTAAGAAAGACATCATGGGGTGTTGTGAATCATAGGGACTGAATTAGGATAGGCAGTGAGGGGCAATGTAGGATGGAGAAAAGCACCACGGGGTGGTCAGCATGGGGAGGTCAGGAAACATGCAGTGGCAATGTAAGATATGTTTCTGAAAAACATCGCGGGGTGGTAAGCATTGTATGGGTGTGTAACATTACATTCACTAGTAGGTGTGAGAAAAACATCACGGGGTGGTGTTAATCATAGGGTGTGCATTAGGATAGGCAGTGAGTGGCAATGTAGGATGGAGAAAAGCACCACGGAGTGGTCAGCATGGGGAGGTCAGGAAACATGCAGTGGCAATGTAGTATAGGTTTCTGAAAAACAACCCAGGGTGGTGCGCATTGTATGGGTGTGTAACATTACCTTCACAACAAGCAGTGAGTAAAACATCACGGGGTGGTGTGAATCATAGGGTGTGCATTAGGATAGGCAGTGAGTGGCAATGTAGGATGGAGAAAAGCACCACGGAGTGGTCAGCATGGGGAGGTCAGGAAACATGCAGTGGCATTGTCGGATAGGTTTCTGAAAAACATCGCGGGGTGGTGCGAATTGTATGGGTGTGTAACGTTACATTCACTAATAGGAGTGAGAAAGACATCACGGGGTGGTGTGAATCATAGGGTCTGAATTAGGATAGGTAGTGAGTGGCAATGTAGGATGGAGAAAAGCACCACGGGGTGGTCAGCATGGGGAGGTCAGGAAACATGCAGTGGCAATTTAGGATAGGTTTCTGTAAAACATCCCGGGGTGGTGCGCATTGTATGTGTGTGTAATATTACATTCACAGGTAGGAGTGAGAAAAACAACACTTTGTGGTGTGAATCATAGGGTCTGAATTAGGATAGGCAGTGAGTGGCAATCTAGGATTTGGAAAAGCACCACGGGCTGGTCAGCATGGGGAGGTCAGGAAACATGCAGTAGCAATGTAGGATACGTTTTTGAAAAACATCGCAGGTTGGTGCGCAATGTATGGGTGTGTAATATTACATTCACAACAAGGAGTTAGAAAAACATCACTGGGTGGTGTGAATCATAGGGACTGAATTAGCATAGGCAGTGAGTGGCAATGTAGGATGGAGAAAAGCACCACGGGGTGCTCATCATGGGGAGGTCAGGAAACATGCAGTGGCAATGTAGGATAGGTTTCTGAAAAACATCGCGGGGTGGTGCTCATTGTATGGGTGTGTAACATTACATTCACTAGTAGGAGTGAGAAAAACATCACGGGGTGGTGTGAATCATAGTGTCTGAATTGGGATAGGCAGTGAGTGGTAATGTAGGATGGAGAAAAGCACCACGGGGTGGTCATCATGGGGAGGTCAGGAAACATGCAGTCTCAATGTAGGATAGGTTTCTGAAAAACATCGCGGGGTGGTGCTCATTGTATGGGTGTGTAACATTACATTCACTTGTAGGAGTGAGAAAAACATCACGGGTTGGTGTGAATCATAGGGTCTGAATTAGGATAGGCAGTGAGGTGCAATGTAGGATGGAGAAAAGCACCACGGGTTGGTCAGCATGGGGAGGTCAGGAAACATGCAGTGGCAATGTAGGATAGGTTTCTGAAAAACATCACGGGGTGGTGCACATTGTATGGGTGTGTAACATTACATTCACTAGTAGGAGTGAGAAAAACATCACGGGGTGTTGTGAATCGTAGGTTCAGAATTAGGATAGGCAGTGAGTTGCAATGTAGGATGGAGGAAAGCACCACGGTGTGGTCAGCATGGGGAGGTCAGGAAACATGCAGGGGGAATGTAGGATAGGTTTCTGAAAAACATCACGGGCTGGTGCACATTGTATGGGTGTGTAACATTACATTCACTAGTAGGAGTGAGAAAAACATCACGGGGTGGTGTGAATCATAGGGTCTGAATTAGGATAGGCAGTGAGTGGCAATGTAGGATGGAGAAAAGCACCACGGGGTGGTCAGCATGGGGAGGTGAAGACACATGCAGTGGAAATGTAGGATTGGTTTCTGAAAAATATCGCGGCGTGGTGCGTATTGTATGGGTGTGTAACATTACATTCACTAGTAGGAGTGAGAAAACCATCACGGGTTGGTGTGAATCATAGGGTCTGAATTAGGATAGGCAGTGAGTGGCAATGTTGGATGGAGAAACGCACCACGGGTTGGTCAGCATGGAGAGGTCAGGAAACATGCAGTGGCAATGTAGGATAGGTTTCTGAAAAACATCGCGAGGTGGTGCGCATTGTATGTGTGTGTAATATTACATTCACAGGTAGGAGTGAGAAAAACAACACTTGGTGGTGTGAATCATAGAGTCTGAATTAGGATAGGCAGTGAGTGGCAATCTAGGATGGAGAAAAGCACCACGGGGTGGTCAGCATGGGGAGGTCAGGAAACATGCAGTTGCAATGTAGAATAGGTTTTTGAAAAACATCGCGGGGTGGTGTGCATTGCATGGGTGTGTAACATTACATTCACTAGTAGGAGTGAGAAAAACATCACGGGGTGGTGTGAATCATAAGATCTGAATTAGAATAGGCAGTGAGTGGCAATGTAGGAGGGAGAAAAGCACCACGGGGTGGTCAGCATGGGGAGGTCAGGAAACATGCAGTGGCAATATAGGTAGGTTTCTGAAAAACATCGCGGGTGGTGTGCATTTTATGGGTGTGTAACATTGCATTCACTAGTAGGAGTGAGAAAAACATCACGGGGTAGTGTGAATCATAGGATCTGAATTAGGATAGGCAGTGAGTGGCAGTGTAGGATGGAGAATAGCACCACGGGTTGGTTAGCATGGGGAGGTCAGGAAACATGCAGTGGCAATGTAGGATACGTTGCTGAAAAACATCGCGGGGTGGTGCGCATTGTATGGGTGTGTAACATTACATTCACTAGTAGGAGTAAGAAAGACATCATGGGGTGTTGTGAATCATAGGGACTGAATTAGGATAGGCAGTGAGGGGCAATGTAGGATGGAGAAAAGCACCACGGGGTGGTCAGCATGGGGAGGTCAGGAAACATGCAGTGGCAATGTAAGATATGTTTCTGAAAAACATCGCGGGGTGGTAAGCATTGTATGGGTGTGTAACATTACATTCACTAGTAGGTGTGAGAAAAACATCACGGGGTGGTGTTAATCATAGGGTGTGCATTAGGATAGGCAGTGAGTGGCAATGTAGGATGGAGAAAAGCACCACGGAGTGGTCAGCATGGGGAGGTCAGGAAACATGCAGTGGCAATGTAGTATAGGTTTCTGAAAAACAACCCAGGGTGGTGCGCATTGTATGGGTGTGTAACATTACCTTCACAACAAGCAGTGAGTAAAACATCACGGGGTGGTGTGAATCATAGGGTGTGCATTAGGATAGGCAGTGAGTGGCAATGTAGGATGGAGAAAAGCACCACGGAGTGGTCAGCATGGGGAGGTCAGGAAACATGCAGTGGCATTGTCGGATAGGTTTCTGAAAAACATCGCGGGGTGGTGCGAATTGTATGGGTGTGTAACGTTACATTCACTAATAGGAGTGAGAAAGACATCACGGGGTGGTGTGAATCATAGGGTCTGAATTAGGATAGGTAGTGAGTGGCAATGTAGGATGGAGAAAAGCACCACGGGGTGGTCAGCATGGGGAGGTCAGGAAACATGCAGTGGCAATTTAGGATAGGTTTCTGTAAAACATCCCGGGGTGGTGCGCATTGTATGTGTGTGTAATATTACATTCACAGGTAGGAGTGAGAAAAACAACACTTTGTGGTGTGAATCATAGGGTCTGAATTAGGATAGGCAGTGAGTGGCAATCTAGGATTTGGAAAAGCACCACGGGCTGGTCAGCATGGGGAGGTCAGGAAACATGCAGTAGCAATGTAGGATACGTTTTTGAAAAACATCGCAGGTTGGTGCGCAATGTATGGGTGTGTAATATTACATTCACAACAAGGAGTTAGAAAAACATCACTGGGTGGTGTGAATCATAGGGACTGAATTAGCATAGGCAGTGAGTGGCAATGTAGGATGGAGAAAAGCACCACGGGGTGCTCATCATGGGGAGGTCAGGAAACATGCAGTGGCAATGTAGGATAGGTTTCTGAAAAACATCGCGGGGTGGTGCTCATTGTATGGGTGTGTAACATTACATTCACTAGTAGGAGTGAGAAAAACATCACGGGGTGGTGTGAATCATAGTGTCTGAATTGGGATAGGCAGTGAGTGGTAATGTAGGATGGAGAAAAGCACCACGGGGTGGTCATCATGGGGAGGTCAGGAAACATGCAGTCTCAATGTAGGATAGGTTTCTGAAAAACATCGCGGGGTGGTGCTCATTGTATGGGTGTGTAACATTACATTCACTTGTAGGAGTGAGAAAAACATCACGGGTTGGTGTGAATCATAGGGTCTGAATTAGGATAGGCAGTGAGGTGCAATGTAGGATGGAGAAAAGCACCACGGGTTGGTCAGCATGGGGAGGTCAGGAAACATGCAGTGGCAATGTAGGATAGGTTTCTGAAAAACATCACGGGGTGGTGCACATTGTATGGGTGTGTAACATTACATTCACTAGTAGGAGTGAGAAAAACATCACGGGGTGTTGTGAATCGTAGGTTCAGAATTAGGATAGGCAGTGAGTTGCAATGTAGGATGGAGGAAAGCACCACGGTGTGGTCAGCATGGGGAGGTCAGGAAACATGCAGGGGGAATGTAGGATAGGTTTCTGAAAAACATCACGGGCTGGTGCACATTTTATGGGTGTGTAACATTACATTCACTAGTAGCAGTGAGAAAAACATCACGGGGTGGTGTGAAGCATAGGGTCTGAATTAGGATAGGCAGTGAGTGGCAATGTAGGATGGAGAAAAGCACCACGGGGTGGTCAGCATGGGGAGGTCAAGACATATGCAGTGCAAATGTAGGATTGGTTTCTGAAAAATATCGCGGCGTGGTGCGTATTGTATGGGTGTGTAACATTACATTCACTAGTAGGAGTGAGAAAAACAACACTTGGTGGTGTGAATCATAGAGTCTGAATTAGGATAGGCAGTGAGTGGCAATCTAGGATGGAGAAAAGCACCACGGGGTGGTCAGCATGGGGAGGTAGGAAACATGCAGTTGCAATGTAGGATAGGTTTTTGAAAAACATCGCGGTGTGGTGTGCATTGTATGGGTGTGTAACATTACATTCACTAGTAGGAGTGAGAAAAACATCACGGGGTGCTGTGAATCATAAGATCTGAATTAGAATAGGCAGTGAGTGGCAATGTAGGAGGGAGAAAAGCACCACGGGGTGGTCAGCATGGGGAGGTCAGGAAACATGCAGTGGCAATATAGGTAGGTTTCTGAAAAACATCGCGGGTGGTGTGCATTGTATGGGTGTGTAACATTGCATTCACTAGTAGGAGTGAGAAAAACATCACGGGGTAGTGTGAATCATAGGATCTGAATTAGGATAGGCAGTGAGTGGCAGTGTAGGATGGAGAATAGCACCACGGGTTGGCTAGCATGGGGAGGTCAGGAAACATGCAGTGGCAATGTAGGATATGTTTCTGAAAAACATCGCGGGGTGGTGCGCATTGTATGGGTGTGTAACATTACATTCACTAGTAGGAGTAAGAAAGACATCATGGGGTGGTGTGAATCATAGGGACTGAATTAGGATAGGCAGTGAGTGGCAATGTAGGATGGAGAAAAGCACCACGGGGTGGTCAGCATGCGGAGGTCAGGAAACATGCAGTGGCAATGTAAGATAGGTTTCTGAAAAACATCGCGGGGTGGTAAGCATTGTATGGGTGTGTAACATTACATTCACTAGTAGGAGTGAGAAAAACATCACGGGGTGTTGTGAATCGTAGGTTCAGAATTAGGATAGGCAGTGAGTTGCAATGTAGGATGGAGGAAAGCACCACGGGGTGGTCAGCATGGGGAGGTCAGGAAACATGCAGTGGCAATGTAGGATAGGTTTCTGAAAAACATCACGGGCTGGTGCACATTGTATGGGTGTGTAACATTACATTCACTAGTAGGAGTGAGAAAAACATCACGGGGTGGTGTGAAGCATAGGGTCTGAATTAGGATAGGCAGTGAGTGGCAATGTAGGATGGAGAAAAGCACCACGGGGTGGTCAGCATGGGGAGGTCAAGACACATGCAGTGCAAATGTAGGATTGGTTTCTGAAAAATATCGCGGCGTGGTGCGTATTGTATGGGTGTGTAACATTACATTCACTAGTAGGAGTGAGAAAAACAACACTTGGTGGTGTGAATCATAGAGTCTGAATTAGGATAGGCAGTGAGTGGCAATCTAGGATGGAGAAAAGCACCATGGGGTGGTCAGCATGGGGAGGTAGGAAACATGCAGTTGCAATGTAGGATAGGTTTTTGAAAAACATCGCGGGGTGGTGCTCATTGTATGGGTGTGTAACATTACATTCACTAGTAGGAGTGAGAAAAACATCACGGGGTGGTGTGAATCATAGTGTCTGAATTGGGATAGGCAGTGAGGTGCAATGTAGGATGGAGAAAAGCACCACGGGTTGGTCAGCATGGGGAGGTCAGGAAACATGCAGTGGCAATGTAGGATAGGTTTCTGAAAAACATCACGGGCTGGTGCACATTGTATGGGTGTGTAACATTACATTCACTAGTAGGAGTGAGAAAAACATCACGGGGTGGTGTGAATCATAGGGTCTGAATTAGGATAGGCAGTGAGTGGCAATGTAGGATGCAGAAAAGCACCACGGGGTGGTCAGCATGGGGAGGTCAAGACACATGCAGTGGCAATGTAGGATAGGTTTCTGAAAAACATCGCGAGGTGGTGCGCATTGTATGTGTGTGTAATATTACATTCACAGGTAGGAGTGAGAAAAACAACACTTGGTGGTGTGAATCATAGAGTCTGAATTAGGATAGGCAGTGAGTGGCAATCTAGGATGGAGAAAAGCACCACGGGGTGGTCAGCATGGGGAGGTCAGGAAACATGCAGTTGCAATGTAGGATAGGTTTTTGAAAAACATCGCGGGGTGGTGTGCATTGTATGGGTGTGTAACATTACATTCACTAGTAGGAGTGAGAAAAACATCACGGGGTGGTGTGAATCATAAGATCTGAATTAGAATAGGCAGTGAGTGGCAATGTAGGAGGGAGAAAAGCACCACGGGGTGGTCAGCATGGGGAGGTCAGGAAACATGCAGTGGCAATATAGGTAGGTTTCTGAAAAACATCGCGGGTGGTGTGCATTGTATGGGTGTGTAACATTGCATTCACTAGTAGGAGTGAGAAAAACATCACGGGGTAGTGTGAATCATAGGATCTGAATTAGGATAGGCAGTGAGTGGCAGTGTAGGATGGAGAATAGCACCACGGGTTGGTTAGCATGGGGAGGTCAGGAAACATGCAGTGGCAATGTAGGATACGTTGCTGAAAAACATCGCGGGGTGGTGCGCATTGTATGGGTGTGTAACATTACATTCACTAGTAGGAGTAAGAAAGACATCATGGGGTGTTGTGAATCATAGGGACTGAATTAGGATAGGCAGTGAGGGGCAATGTAGGATGGAGAAAAGCACCACGGGGTGGTCAGCATGGGGAGGTCAGGAAACATGCAGTGGCAATGTAAGATAGGTTTCTGAAAAACATCGCGGGGTGGTAAGCATTGTATGGGTGTGTAACATTACATTCACTAGTAGGTGTGAGAAAAACATCACGGGGTGGTGTTAATCATAGGGTGTGCATTAGGATAGGCAGTGAGTGGCAATGTAGGATGGAGAAAAGCACCACGGAGTGGTCAGCATGGGGAGGTCAGGAAACATGCAGTGGCAATGTAGTATAGGTTTCTGAAAAACAACCCAGGGTGGTGCGCATTGTATGGGTGTGTAACATTACATTCACAACAAGCAGTGAGTAAAACATCACGGGGTGGTGTGAATCATATGGTGTGCATTAGGATAGGCAGTGAGTGGCAATGTAGGATGGAGAAAAGCACCACGGAGTGGTCAGCATGGGGAGGTCAGGAAACATGCAGTGGCATTGTCGGATAGGTTTCTGAAAAACATCGCGGGGTGGTGCGAATTGTATGGTTGTGTAACGTTACATTCACTAATAGGAGTGAGAAAGACATCACGGGGTGGTGTGAATCATAGGGTCTGAATTAGGATAGGCAGTGAGTGGCAATGTAGGATGGAGAAAAGCACCACGGGGTGGTCAGCATGGGGAGGTCAGGAAACATGCAGTGGCAATTTAGGATAGGTTTCTGTAAAACATCCCGGGGTGGTGCGCATTGTATGTGTGTGTAATATTACATTCACAGGTAGGAGTGAGAAAAACAACACTTTGTGGTGTGAATCATAGGGTCTGAATTAGGATAGGCAGTGTGTAGCAATCTAGGATTTGGAAAAGCACCACGGGCTGGTCAGCATGGGGAGGTCAGGAAACATGCAGTAGCAATGTAGGATACGTTTTTGAAAAACATCGCGGGTTGGTACGCATTGTATGGGTGTGTAATATTACATTCACAACAAGGAGTGAGAAAAACATTACTGGGTGGTGTGAATCATAGGGTCTGAATTAGCATAGGCAGTGAGTGGCAATGTAGGATGGAGAAAAGCACCACGGGGTGCTCATCATGGGGAGGTCAGGAAACATGCAGTGGCAATGTAGGATAGGTTTCTGAAAAACATCGCGGGGTGGTGCTCATTGTATGGGTGTGTAACATTACATTCACTAGTAGGAGTGAGAAAAACATCACGGGGTGGTGTGAATCATAGTGTCTGAATTGGGATAGGCAGTGAGGTGCAATGTAGGATGGAGAAAAGCACCACGGGTTGGTCAGCATGGGGAGGTCAGGAAACATGCAGTGGCAATGTAGGATAGGTTTCTGAAAAACATCACGGGCTGGTGCACATTGTATGGGTGTGTAACATTACATTCACTAGTAGGAGTGAGAAAAACATCACGGGGTGGTGTGAATCATAGTGTCTGAATTAGGATAGGCACTGAGTGGCAATGTAGGATGGAGAAAAGCACCACGGGGTGGTCAGCATGGGGAGGTCAAGACACATGCAGTGCAAATGTAGGATTGGTTTCTGAAAAATATCGCGGCGTGGTGCGTATTGTATGGGTGTGTAACATTACATTCACTAGTAGGAGTGAGAAAAACAACACTTGGTGGTGTGAATCATAGAGTCTGAATTAGGATAGGCAGTGAGTGGCAATCTAGGATGGAGAAAAGCACCACGGGGTGGTCAGCATGGGGAGGTAGGAAACATGCAGTTGCAATGTAGGATGGGTTTTTGAAAAACATCGCGGGGTGGTGTGCATTGTATGGGTGTGGAACATTGCATTCACTAGTAGGAGTGAGAAAAACATCACGGGGTAGTGTGAATCATAGGGTCTGAATTAGGATAGGCAGTGAGTGGCAATGTAGGATGGAGAAAAGCACCACGGGGTGGTCAGCATGGGGAGGTCAGGACATATGCAGTGGCAATGTAGGATAGGTATCTGAAAAATATCGCGGGGTGGTGCGCATTGTATGGGTGTGTAACATTACATCCACTATTAGGAGTGAGAAAACCATCACGGTTGGGTGTGAATCATATGGTCTGAATTAGGATAGGCAGTGAGTGGCAATGTAGGATGGAGAAAAGCACCACGGGTTGGTCAGCATGGGGAGTTCAGGAAACATGCAGTGGCAATGTAGGATAGGTTTCTGAAAAACATCACGGGGTGGTGCACATTGTATGGGTGTGTAACATTACATTCACTAGTAGGAGTGAGAAAAACATCACGTGGTGTTGTGAATCGTAGGTTCAGAATTAGGATACGCAGTGAGTTGCAATGTATGATGGAGGAAAGCACCACGGGGTGGTCAGCATGGGGAGGTCAGGAAACATGCAGTGGCAATGTAGGATAGGTTTCTGAAAAACATCACGGGCTGGTGCATATTGTATGGGTGTGTAACATTACATTCACTAGTAGGAGTGAGAAAAACATCACGGGGTGGTGTGAATCATAGGGTCTGAATTAGGATAGGCAGTGAGTGGCAATGTAGGATGGAGAAAAGCACCACGGGGTGGTCAGCATGGGGAGGTGAAGACACATGCAGTGGAAATGTAGGATTGGTTTCTGACAAATATCGCGGCGTGGTGCGTATTGTATGGGTGTGTAACATTACATTCACTAGTAGGAGTGAGAAAACCACCACGGGTTGGTGTGAATCATAGGGTCTGAATTAGGATAGGCAGTGAGTGGCAATGTTGGATGGAGAAACGCACCACGGGTTGGTCAGCATGGAGAGGTCAGGAAACATGCAGTGGCAATGTAGGATAGGTTTCTGAAAAACATCGCGAGGTGGTGCGCATTGTATGTGTGTGTAATATTACATTCACAGGTAGGAGTGAGAAAAACAACACTTGGTGGTGTGAATCATAGAGTCTGAATTAGGATAGGCAGTGAGTGGCAATCTAGGATGGAGAAAAGCACCACGGGGTGGTCAGCATGGGGAGGTCAGGAAACATGCAGTTGCAATGTAGGATAGGTTTTTGAAAAACATCGCGGGGTGGTGTGCATTGTATGGGTGTGTAACATTACATTCACTAGTAGGAGTGAGAAAAACATCACGGGGTGGTGTGAATCATAAGATCTGAATTAGAATAGGCAGTGAGTGGCAATGTAGGAGGGAGAAAAGCACCACGGGGTGGTCAGCATGGGGAGGTAAGGAAACATGCAGTGGCAATATAGGTAGGTTTCTGAAAAACATCGCGGGTGGTGTGCATTGTATGGGTGTGTAACATTGCATTCACTAGTAGGAGTGAGAAAAACATCACGGGGTAGTGTGAATCACAGGATCTGAATTAGGATAGGCAGTGAGTGGCAGTTTAGGATGGAGAATAGCACCACGGGTTGGTTAGCATGGGGAGGTCAGGAAACATGCAGTGGCAATGTAGGATACGTTGCTGAAAAACATCGCGGGGTGGTGCGCATTGTATGGGTGTGTAACATTACATTCACTAGTAGGAGTAAGAAAGACATCATGGGGTGTTGTGAATCATAGGGACTGAATTAGGATAGGCAGTGAGGGGCAATGTAGGATGGAGAAAAGCACCACGGGGTGGTCAGCATGGGGAGGTCAGGAAACATGCAGTGGCAATGTAAGATAGGTTTCTGAAAAACATCGCGGGGTGGTAAGCATTGTATGGGTGTGTAACATTACATTCACTAGTAGGTGTGAGAAAAACATCACGGGGTGGTGTTAATCATAGGGTGTGCATTAGGATATGCAGTGAGTGGCAATGTAGGATGGAGAAAAGCACCACGGAGTGGTCACCATGGGGAGGTCAGGAAACATGCAGTGGCAATGTAGTATAGGTTTCTGAAAAACAACCCAGGGTGGTGCGCATTGTATGGGTGTGTAACATTACATTCACAACAAGCAGTGAGTAAAATATCACGGGGTGGTGTGAATCATAGGGTCTGAATTAGGATAGGCAGTGAGTGGCATTGTAGGATCGAGAAAAGCACCCCGGGGTGGGCAGCATGTGGAGGTCAGGAAACATGCTGTGGCAATGTAGGATAAGTTTCTGAAAAAGATCGCGGGGTGGTGCGCATTGCATGGGTGTGTAACATTACATTCAATAGTAGGACTGAGAAAAACATCAGGGGTGGTGTGAATCATAGGGTCTGAATTAGAATAGGCAGAGAGTGGCTATGTAGAATGGAAAAAAGCACAACCGTGTGGTCAGCATGGGGATGTCAGGACACATGCAGTGGCAATGTAGGATACGTTTCTGAAAAACATCGCGGATTGGTGCGCATTGTATGGGTGTGTAATATTACATTCACAACAAGGAGTGAGAAAAACATCACTGGGTGGTGTGAATCATAGGGTCTGAATTAGCATAGGCAGTGAGTGGCAATGTAGGATGGAGAAAAGCACCACGGGGTGGTCAGCATGGGGAGGTCAGGAAACATGCAGTGGCAATGTAGGATAGGTTTCTGAAAAACATCGCGGGGTGGTGCTCATTGTATGGGTGTGTAACATTACATTCACTAGTAGGAGTGAGAAAAACATCACGGGGTGGTGTGAATCATAGTGTCTGAATTGGGATAGGCAGTGAGTGGCAATGTAGGATGGAGAAAAGCACCACGGGGTGGTCATCATGGGGAGGTCAGGAAACATGCAGTCTCAATGTAGGATAGGTTTCTGAAAAACATCGCGGGGTGGTGCTCATTGTATGGGTGTGTAACATTTCATTCACTTGTAGGAGTGAGTAAAACATCACGGGGTGGTGTGAATCATAGGGTCTGAATTAGGATAGGCAGTGAGGTGCAATGTAGGATGGAGAAAAGCACCACGGGGTGGTCAGCACTGGGAGGTCAGGAAACATGCAGTGGCAATGTAGGATAGGTTTCTGAAAAAAAACACGGGGTGGTGCACATAGTATGGGTGTGTAACATTACATTCACTAGTAGGAGTGAGAAAAACATCACGGGGTGGTGTGAATCATAGTGTCTGAATTAGGATAGGCACTGAGTGTCAATGTAGGATGGAGAAAAGCATCACGGGGTGGTCAGCAAGGGGAGGTCAGGAAAAATGCCGTGGCAATGTAGCATAGGTTTCTGAAAAACATCGCGGGGTGGTGCGCATTGTATGGGTGTGTAACATTACATTCACTAGTAGGAGTAAGAAAGACATCAGGGGGTGGTGTGAATCATAGGGTCTGAATTAGGATAGGCAGTGAGTGGCAATGTAGGATGGAGAAAACACCAGGGGGTGGTCAGCATGGGGAGGTCAGGAAACATGCAGTGGCAATATAGGATAGGTTTCTGAAAAACATCGCGGGGTGGTGCGCATTGAATGGGTGTGTAACATTACATTCACTAGTAGGAGTGAGAAAAACATCACGGGGTGGTGTGAATCATAGGGTCTGAATTAGGATAGGCAGTGAGGGGCAATGGAGGATGGAGGAAAGCACCTCGGGGTGGTCAGCATGGGGAGGTCAGGAAACATGCAGTGGCAATGTAAGATAGGTTTCTGAAAAACATCACGGGGTGGTGCGCATTGTATGGGTGTGTAACATTACATTCACTAGTAGGAGTGAGAAAAACAGCACGGGGTGGTGTGAATCATATTGTGTGCATTAGGATAGGCAGTGAGTGGCAAAGTAGGATGGAGAAAAGCACCACGGACTGGTCAGCATGGGGAGGTCAGGAAACATGCAGTGGCATTGTAGGATAGGTTTCTGAAAAACATCGCGGGGTGCTGCGAATTGTATGGGTGTGTAACATTACATTCACTAATAGGAGTGAGAAAGACATCACGGGGTGGTGTGAATCATAGGGTCTGAATTATGATAGGAAGTGAGTGGCAATGTAGGATGGAGAAAACACCACGGGGTGGTCAGCATGGGGAGGTCAGGAAACATGCAGTGGCAATGTAGGATAGGTTTCTGAAAAACATCGCGGGGTGGTGCGCATTGTATGGGTGTGTAACATTACATTCACTAGTAGGAGTGATAAATACATCACGGGGTGGTGTGAATCATAGGGTCTGAATTAGGATAGGCAGTGAGTGGCAATACAGGATGGAGGAAAGCACCACTGGGTGTTCAGCATGGGGAGGTCAGGAAACATGCAGTGGCAATTTAGGATAGGTTTCTGAAAAACATCGCGGGGTGGTGCGAATTGTATGGGTGTGTAACGTTACATTCACTAATAGGAGTGAGAAAGACATCACGGGGTGGTGTGAATCATAGGGTCTGAATTGGGATAGGCAGTGAGTGGCAATGTAGGATGGAGAAAAGCACCACGGGGTGGTCAGCATGGGGAGGTCAGGAAACATGCAGTGGCAATTTAGGATAGGTTTCTGTAAAACATCCCGGGGTGGTGCGCATTGTATGTGTGTGTAATATTACATTCACAGGTAGGAGTGAGAAAAACAACACTTTGTGGTGTGAATCATAGGGTCTGAATTAGGATAGGCAGTGAGTGGCAATCTAGGATTTGGAAAAGCACCACGGGCTGGTCAGCATGGGGAGGTCAGGAAACATGCAGTTGCAATGTAGGATAGGTTTTTGAAAAACATCGCGGGGTGTTGTGCATTGTATGGGTGTGTAATATTACATTCACTAGTAGGAGTGAGAAAAACATCACGGGGTTGTGTGAATCATAAGGTCTGAATAGGGATAGGCAGTGAGTGGCAATGTAGGCTGGAGAAAAGGACCACGGGTTGGTCAGCATGGCGAGGTCAGGACACATGCAGTGGCAATGTAGGATAGGTTTCTGAAAAACATCGCGGTGTGGTGCGCATTGTATGGGTGTGTAACATTGCATTCACTAGTAGGAGTGAGAAAAACATAACGGGGTAGTGTGAATCATAGGATCTGAATTAGGATAGGCAGTGAGTGGCAATGTACGATGGAGAATAGCACCACGGGTTGGTTAGCATGTGGAGGTCAGGACACATGCTGTGGCAATGTAGGATAAGTTTCTGAAAAAGATCGCGGTGTGGTGCGCATTGCATGGGTGTGTAACATTACATTCAATAGTAGGACTGAGAAAACCATCACGGGGTGGTGTGAATCATAGGGTCTGAATTAGAATAGGCAGAGAGTGGCTATGTAGGATGGAAAAAAGCACAACCGGGTGGTCAGCATGGGGATGTCAGGACACATGCAGTGGCAATGTAGGATACGTTTCTGAAAAACATCGCGGGGTGGTGCGCATTGTATGGGTGTGTAATATTACATTCACAACAAGGAGTGAGAAAAACATCACTGGGTGGTGTGAATCATAGGGTCTGAATTAGCATAGGCAGTGAGTGGCAATGTAGGATGGAGAAAAGCACCACGGGGTGCTCATCATGGGGAGGTCAGGAAACATGCAGTGGCAATGTAGGATAGGTTTCTGAAAAACATCGCGGGGTTGGTGCTCATTGTATGGGTGTGTAACATTACATTCACTAGTAGGAGTGAGAAAAACATCACGGGGTGGTGTGAATCATAGTGTCTGAATTGGGATAGGCAGTGAGTGGCAATGTAGGATGGAGAAAAGCACCACGGGGTGGTCATCATGGGGAGGTCAGGAAACATGCAGTCTCAATGTAGGATAGGTTTCTGAAAAACATCGCGGGGTGGTGCTCATTGTATGGGTGTGTAACATTACATTCACTTGTAGGAGTGAGAAAAACATCACGGGGTGGTGTGAATCATAGGGTCTGAATTAGGATAGGCAGTGAGGTGCAATGTAGGATGGAGAAAAGCACCACGGGGTGGTCAGCATGGGGAGGTCAGGAAACATGCAGTGGCAATGTAGGATAGGTTTCTGAAAAACAACACGGGGTGGTGCACATAGTATGGGTGTGTAACATTACATTCACTAGTAGGAGTGAGAAAAACATCACGGGGTGGTGTGAATCATAGTGTCTGAATTAGGATAGGCACTGAGTGTCAATGTAGGATGGAGAAAAGCATCACGGGGTGGTCAGCAAGGGGAGGTCAAGAAAAATGCCGTGGCAATGTAGCATAGGTTTCTGAAAAACATCGCGGGGTGGTGCGCATTGTATGGGTGTGTAACATTACATTCACTAGTAGGAGTGAGAAAAACATCACGGGGTGGTGTGAATCATAGGGTCTGAATTAGGATAGGCAGTGAGGGGCAATGGAGGAAGGAGGAAAGCACCACGGGGTGGTCAGCATGGGGAGGTCAGGAAACATGCAATGGCAATGTAAGATAGGTTTCTGAAAAACATCACGGGGTGGTGCGCATTGCATGGGTGTGTAACATTACATTCACTAGTAGGAGTGAGAAAAACAGCACGGGGTGGTGTGAATCATATTGTGTGCATTAGGATAGGCAGTGAGTGGCAAAGTAGGATGGAGAAAAGCACCACGGACGGGTCAGCATGGGGAGGTCAGGAAACATGCAGTGGCATTGTAGGATAGGTTTCTGAAAAACATCGCGGGGTGCTGCGAATTGTATGGGTGTGTAACATTACATTCACTAATAGGAGTGAGAAAGACATCACGGGGTGGTGTGAATCATAGGGTCTGAATTATGATAGGAAGTGAGTGGCAATGTAGGATGGAGAAAACACCACGGGGTGGTCAGCATGGGGAGGTCAGGAAACATGCAGTGGCAATGTAGGATAGGTTTCTGAAAAACATCGCGGGGTGGTGCGCATTGTATGGGTGTGTAACATTACATTCACTAGTAGGAGTGATAAATACATCACGGGGTGGTGTGAATCATAGGGTCTGAATTAGGATAGGCAGTGAGTGGCAATACAGGATGGAGGAAAGCACCACGGGGTGTTCAGCATGGGGAGGTCAGGAAACATGCAGTGGCAATTTAGGATAGGTTTCTGAAAAACATCGCGGGGTGGTGCGAATTGTATGGGTGTCTAACGTTACATTCACTAATAGGAGTGAGAAAGACATCACGGGGTGGTGTGAATCATAGGGTCTGAATTAGGATAGGCAGTGAGTGGCAATGTAGGATGGAGAAAAGCACCACGGGGTGGTCAGCATGGGGAGGTCAGGAAACATGCAGTGGCAATTTAGGATAGGTTTCTGTAAAACATCCCGGGGTGGTGCGCATTGTATGTGTGTGTAATATTACATTCACAGGTAGGAGTGAGAAAAACAACACTTTGTGGTGTGAATCATAGGGTCTGAATTAGGATAGGCAGTGAGTGGCAATCTAGGATTTGGAAAAGCACCACGGGCTGGTCAGCATGGTGAGGTCAGGAAACATGCAGTTGCAATGTAGGATACGTATTTGAAAAACATCGCGGGGTGTTGTGCATTGTATGGGTGTGTAATATTACATTCACTAGTAGGAGTGAGAAAAACATCACAGGGTGGTGTGAATCATAAGGTCTGAATAGGGATAGGCAGTGAGTGGCAATGTAGGCTGGAGAAAAGGACCACGGGTTGGTCAGCATGGCGAGGTCAGGACACATGCAGTGGCAATGTAGGATAGGTTTCTGAAAAACATCGCGGTGTGGTGCGCATTGTATGGGTGTGTAACATTGCATTCACTAGTAGGAGTGAGAAAAACATCACGGGGTAGTGTGAATCATAGGATCTGAATTAGGATAGGCAGTGAGTGGCAATGTACGATGGAGAATAGCACCACGGGTTGGTTAGCATGTGGAGGTCAGGACACATGCTGTGGCAATGTAGGATAAGTTTCTGAAAAAGATCGCGGGGTGGTGCGCATTGCATGGGTGTGTAACATTACATTCAATAGTAGGACTGAGAAAACCATCACGGGGTGGTGTGAATCATAGGGTCTGAATTAGAATAGGCAGAGTGTGGCTATGTAGGATGGAAAAAAGCACAACCGTGTGGTCAGCATGGGGATGTCAGGACACATGCAGTGGCAATGTAGGATACGTTTCTGAAAAACATCGCGGGTTGGTGCGCATTGTATGGGTGTGTAATATTACATTCACAACAAGGAGTGAGAAAAACATCACTGGGTGGTGTGAATCATAGGGTCTGAATTAGCATAGGCAGTGAGTGGCAATGTAGGATGGAGAAAAGCACCACGGGGTGCTCATCATGGGGAGGTCAGGAAACATGCAGTGGCAATGTAGGATAGGTTTCTGAAAAACATCGCGGGGTTGGTGCTCATTGTATGGGTGTGTAACATTACATTCACTAGTAGGAGTGAGAAAAACATCACGGGGTGGTGTGAATCATAGTGTCTGAATTGGGATAGGCAGTGAGTGGCAATGTAGGATGGAGAAAAGCACCACGGGGTGGTCATCATGGGGAGGTCAGGAAACATGCAGTCTCAATGTAGGATAGGTTTCTGAAAAACATCGCGGGGTGGTGCTCATTGTATGGGTGTGTAACATTACATTCACTTGTAGGAGTGAGAAAAACATCACGGGGTGGTGTGAATCATAGGGTCTGAATTAGGATAGGCAGTGAGGTGCAATGTAGGATGGAGAAAAGCACCACGGGGTGGTCAGCATGGGGAGGTCAGGAAACATGCAGTGGCAATGTAGGATAGGTTTCTAAAAAACAACACGAGGTGGTGCACATAGTATGGGTGTGTAACATTACATTCACTAGTAGGAGTGAGAAAAACATCACGGGGTGGTGTGAATCATAGTGTCTGAATTAGGATAGGCACTGAGTGTCAAAGTAGGATGGAGAAAAGCATCACAGGGTGGTCAGCAAGGGGAGGTCAGGAAAAATGCCGTGGCAATGTAGCATAGGTTTCTGAAAAACATCGCGGGGTGGTGCGCATTGTATGGGTGTGTAACATTACATTCACTAGTAGGAGTAAGAAAGACATCATGGGGTGGTGTGAATCATAGGGTCTGAATTAGGATAGGCAGTGAGTGGCAATGTAGGATGGAGAAAACACCAGGGGGTGGTCAGCATGGGGAGGTCAGGAAACATGCAGTGGCAATATAGGATAGGTTTCTGAAAAACATCGCGGGGTGGTGCGCATTGTATGGGTGTGTAACATTACATTCACTAGTAGGAGTGAGAAAAACAGCACGGGGTGGTGTGAATCATATTGTGTGCATTAGGATAGGCAGTGAGTGGCAAAGTAGGATGGAGAAAAGCACCACGGACTGGTCAGCATGGGGAGGTCAGGAAACATGCAGTGGCATTGTAGGATAGGTTTCTGAAAAACATCGCGGGGTGCTGCGAATTGTATGGGTGTGTAACATTACATTCACTAATAGGAGTGAGAAAGACATCACGGGGTGGTGTGAATCATAGGGTCTGAATTATGATAGGAAGTGAGTGGCAATGTAGGATGGAGAAAACACCACGGGGTGGTCAGCATGGGGAGGTCAGGAAACATGCAGTGGCAATGTAGGATAGGTTTCTGAAAAACATCGCGGGGTGGTGCGCATTGTATGGGTGTGTAACATTACATTCACTAGTAGGAGTGATAAATACATCACGGGGTGGTGTGAATCATAGGGTCTGAATTAGGATAGGCAGTGAGTGGCAATACAGGATGGAGGAAAGCACCACGGGGTGTTCAGCATGGGGAGGTCAGGAAACATGCAGTGGCAATTTAGGATAGGTTTCTGAAAAACATCGCGGGGTGGTGCGCATTGTATGGGTGTGTAACATTACATTCACTAGTAGGAGTGAGAAAAACATCACGGGGTGGTGTGAATCATAGGATCTGAATTAGGATAGGCAGTGAGTGGCAATGTACGATGGAGAATAGCACCACGGGTTGGTTAGCATGTGGAGGTCAGGACACATGCTGTGGCAATGTAGGATAAGTTTCTGAAAAAGAACGCGGGGTGGTGCGCATTGCATGGGTGTGTAACATTACATTCAATAGTAGGACTGAGAAAACCATCACGGGGTGGTGTGAATCATAGGGTCTGAATTAGAATAGGCAGAGAGTGGCTATGTAGGATGGAAAAAAGCACAACCGGGTGGTCAGCATGGGGATGTCAGGACACATGCAGTGGCAATGTAGGATACGTTTCTGAAAAACATCGCGGGTTGGTGCGCATTGTATGGGTGTGTAATATTACATTCACAACAAGGAGTGAGAAAAACATCACTGGGTGGTGTGAATCATAGGGTCTGAATTAGCATAGGCAGTGAGTGCCAATGTAGGATGGAGAAAAGCACCACGGGGTGCTCATCATGGGGAGGTCAGGAAACATGCAGTGGCAATGTAGGATAGGTTTCTGAAAAACATCGCGGGGTTGGTGCTCATTGTATGGGTGTGTAACATTACATTCACTAGTAGGAGTGAGAAAAACATCACGGGGTGGTGTGAATCATAGTGTCTGAATTGGGATAGGCAGTGAGTGGCAATGTAGGATGGAGAAAAGCACCACGGGCTGGTCATCATGGGGAGGTCAGGAAACATGCAGTCTCAATGTAGGATAGGTTTCTGAAAAACATCGCGGGGTGGTGCTCATTGTATGGGTGTGTAACATTACATTCACTTGTAGGAGTGAGAAAAACATCACGGGGTGGTGTGAATCATAGGGTCTGAATTAGGATAGGCAGTGAGGTGCAATGTAGGATGGAGAAAAGCACCACGGGGTGGTCAGCATGGGGAGGTCAGGAAACATACAGTGGCAATGTAGGATAGGTTTCTGAAAAACAACACGGGGTGGTGCACATAGTATGGGTGTGTAACATTACATTCACTAGTAGGAGTGAGAAAAACATCACGGGGTGGTGTGAATCATAGTGTCTGAATTAGGATAGGCACTGAGTGTCAATGTAGGATGGAGAAAAGCATCACGGGGTGGTCAGCAAGGGGAGGTCAGGAAAAATGCCGTGGCAATGTAGCATAGGTTTCTGAAAAACATCGCGGGGTGGTGCGCATTGTATGGGTGTGTAACATTACATTCACTAGTAGGAGTAAGAAAGACATCATGGGGTGGTGTGAATCATAGGGTCTGAATTAGAATAGGCAGTGAGTGGCAATGTAGGATGGAGAAAACACCAGGGGGTGGTCAGCATGGGGAGGTCAGGAAACATGCAGTGGCAATATAGGATAGGTTTCTGAAAAACATCGCGGGGTGGTGCGCATTGTATGGGTGTGTAACATTACATTCACTAGTAGGAGTGAGAAAAACAGCACGGGGTGGTGTGAATCATATTGTGTGCATTAGGATAGGCAGTGAGTGGCAAAGTAGGATGGAGAAAAGCACCACGGACTGGTCAGCATGGGGAGGTCAGGAAACATGCAGTGGCATTGTAGGATAGGTTTCTGAAAAACATCGCGGGGTGCTGCGAATTGTATGGGTGTGTAACATTACATTCACTAATAGGAGTGAGAAAAACATCACGGGGTGGTGTGAATCATAGGGTCTGAATTATGATAGGAAGTGAGTGGCAATGTAGGATGGAGAAAACACAACGGGGTGGTCAGCATGGGGAGGTCAGGAAACATGCAGTGGCAATGTAAGATAGGTTTCTGAAAAACATCGCGGGGTGGTGTGCATTGTATGGGTGTGTAACATTACATTCACTAGTAGGAGTGATAAATACATCACGGGGTGGTGTGAATCATAGGGTCTGAATTAGGATAGGCAGTGAGTTGCAATGTAGGATGGAGAAAAGTACCACGGGGTGCTCATCATGGGGAGGTCAGGAAACATGCAGTGGCAATGTAGGATAGGTTTCTGAAAAACATCGCGGGGTGGTGCTCATTGTATGGGTGTGTAACATTACATTCACTAGTAGGAGTGAGAAAAACATCACGGGGTGGTGTGAATCATAGGGTCTGAATTAGGATAGGCAGTGAGTGGCAATGTAGGATGGACAAAAGCACCACGGCGTGGTCATCATGGGGAGGTCAGGAAAAATGCAGTGGCAATGTAGGATAGGTTTCTGAAAAACATCGCGGGGTGGTGCTCATTGTATGGGTGTGTAACATTACATTCACTTGTATGAGTGAGAAAAACATCACGGGGTGGTGTGAATCATAGGGTGTGAATTAGGATAGGCAGTGAGGTGCAATGTAGGATGGAGAAAAGCACCACGGGGTGGTCAGCATGGGGAGGTCAGGAAACATGCAGTGGCAATGTAAGATAGGTTTCTGAAAAACAACACGGGGTTGTGCACATAATATGTGTGTGTAACATTACATTCACTAGTAGGAGTGAGAAAAACATCACGGGGTGGTGTGAATCATAGTGTCTGAATAAGGATAGGCAATGAGTGTCAATGTAGAATGGAGAAAAGCATCACGGGGTGGTCAGCAAGGGGAGTCAGGAAAAATGCAGTGGCAATGTAGCATAGGTTTCTGAAAAAACATCGCGGGGTGGTGTGAATCATAGGGTGAGAATTAGGATAGGCAGTGAGTGGCAATGTAGGATAGAGAAAAGCACCACGGGGTGGGCAGCATGGGGAGGTTAGGAAACATGCAGTGGCAATGTAGGATAGGTTTCTGAAAAACAACACGGGGTGGTGCGCATTGTATGGGTGTGTACCAATACATTCACTAGTAGGAGTGAGAAAAACATCACAGGGTGGTGTGAATCATAGGGTCTGAATTAGAATAGGCAGTGAGAGGCAATGTAGGATGGAGAAAAGCACCACGGGGTGGTCAGCATGGGGAGATCAGGAAACATGCAGTGGCAATGTAGGATAGGTTTCTGAAAAACATCGCGGGGTGGTGCTCATTGTATGGGTGTGTAACATTACATTCACTAGTAGGAGTGAGAAAAACATCACGGGGTGGTGTGAATCATAGGATCTGAATTAGGATAGGCAGTGAGTGGCAATGTACGATGGAGAATAGCACCACGGGTTGGTTAGCATGTGGAGGTCAGGACACATGCTGTGGCAATGTAGGATAAGTTTCTGAAAAAGATCGTGGGGTGGTGCGCATTGCATGGGTGTGTAACATTACATTCAATAGTAGGACTGAGAAAACCATCACGGGGTGGTGTGAATCATAGGGTCTGAATTAGAATAGGCAGAGAGTGGCTATGTAGGATGGAAAAAAGCACAACCGGGTGGTCAGCATGGGGATGTCAGGACACATGCACTGGCAATGTAGGATACGTTTCTGAAAAACATCGCGGGTTGGTGCGCATTGTATGGGTGTGTAATATTACATTCACAACAAGGAGTGAGAAAAACATCACTGGGTGGTGTGAATCATAGGGTCTGAATTAGCATAGGCAGTGAGTGGCAATGTAGGATGGAGAAAAGCACCACGGGGTGCTCATCATGGGGAGGTCAGGAAACATGCAGTGCCAATGTAGGATAGGTTTCTGAAAAACATCGCGGGGTTGGTGCTCATTGTATGGGTGTGTAACATTACATACACTAGTAGGAGTGAGAAAAACATCACGGGGTGGTGTGAATCATAGTGTCTGAATTGGGATAGGCAGTGAGTGGCAATGTAGGATGGAGAAAAGCACCACGGGCTGGTCATCATGGGGAGGTCAGGAAACATGCAGTCTCAATGTAGGATAGGTTTCTGAAAAACATCGCGGGGTGGTGCTCATTGTATGGGTGTGTAACATTACATTCACTTGTAGGAGTGAGAAAAACATCACGGGGTGGTGTGAATCATAGGGTCTGAATTAGGATAGGCAGTGAGGTGCAATGTAGGATGGAGAAAAGCACCACGGGGTGGTCAGCATGGGGAGGTCAGGAAACATACAGTGGCAATGTAGGATAGGTTTCTGAAAAACAACACGGGGTGGTGCACATAGTATGGGTGTGTAACATTACATTCACTAGTAGGAGTGAGAAAAACATCACGGGGTGGTGTGAATCATAGTGTCTGAATTAGGATAGGCACTGAGTGTCAATGTAGGATGGAGAAAAGCATCACGGGGTGGTCATCAACGGGAGGTCAGGAAAAATGCCGTGGCAATGTAGCATAGGTTTCTGAAAAACATCGCGGGGTGGTGCGCATTGTATGGGTGTGTAACATTACATTCACTAGTAGGAGTAAGAAAGACATCATGGGGTGGTGTGAATCATAGGGTCTGAATTAGGATAGGCAGTGAGTGGCAATGTAGGATGGAGAAAACACCATGGGGTGGTCAGCATGGGGAGGTCAGGAAACATGCAGTGGCAATATAGGATAGGTTTCTGAAAAACATCGCGGGGTGGTGCGCATTGTATGGGTGTGTAACATTACATTCACTAGTAGGAGTGAGAAAAACAGCACGGGGTGGTGTGAATCATATTGTGTGCATTAGGATAGGCAGTGAGTGGCAAAGTAGGATGGAGAAAGGCACCACGGACTGGTCAGCATGGGGAGGTCAGGAAACATGCAGTGGCATTGTAGGATAGGTTTCTGAAAAACATCGCGGAGTGCTGCGAATTGTATGGGTGTGTAAAATTACATTCACTAATAGGAGTGAGAAAAACATCACGGGGTGGTGTGAATCATAGGGTCTGAATTATGATAGGAAGTGAGTGGCAATGTAGGATGGAGAAAACACCACGGGGTGGTCAGCATGGGGAGGTCAGGAAACATGCAGTGGCAATGTAGGATAGGTTTCTGAAAAACATCGCGGGGTGGTGCGCATTGTATGGGTGTGTAACATTACATTCACTAGTATGAGTGATAAATACATCACGGGGTGGTGTGAATCATAGGGTCTGAATTAGGATAGGCAGTGAGTGGCAATACAGGATGGAGGAAAGCACCACGGGGTGTTCAGCATGGGGAGGTCAGGAAACATGCAGTGGCAATTTAGGATAGGTTTCTGAAAAACATCGCGGGGTGGTGCGCATTGTATGGGTGTGTAACATTACATTCACTAGTAGGAGTGAGAAAAACATCACGGGATGGTGTGAATCATAGGGTCTGAATTAGGATAGGCAGTGAGTTGCAATGTAGGATGGAGAAAAGTACCACGGGGTGCTCATCATGGGGAGGTCAGGAAACATGCAGTGGCAATGTAGGATAGGTTTCTGAAAAACATCGCGGGGTGGTGCTCATTGTATGGGTGTGTAACATTACATTCACTAGTAGGAGTGAGAAAAACATCACGGGGTGGTGTGAATCATAGGGTCTGAATTAGGATAGGCAGTGAGTGGCAATGTAGGATGGAGAAAAGCACCACGGCGTGGTCATCATGGGGAGGTCAGGAAAAATGCAGTGGCAATGTAGGACAGGTTTCTGAAAAACATCGCGGGGTGGTGCTCATTGTATGGGTGTGTAACATTACATTCACTTGTATGAGTGAGAAAAACATCACGGGGTGGTGTGAATCATAGGGTGTGAATTAGGATAGGCAGTGAGGTGCAATGTAGGATGGAGAAAAGCACCACGGGGTGGTCAGCATGGGGAGGTCAGGAAACATGCAGTGGCAATGTAAGATAGGTTTCTGAAAAACAACACGGGGTTGTGCACATAATATGGGTGTGTAACATTACATTCACTAGTAGGAGTGAGAAAAACATCACGGGGTGGTGTGAATCATAGTGTCTGAATAAAGATAGGCAATGAGTGTCAATGTAGAATGGAGAAAAGCATCACGGGGTGGTCAGCAAGGGGAGTCAGGAAAAATGCAGTGGCAATGTAGCATAGGTTTCTGAAAAAACATCGCGGGGTGGTGTGAATCATAGGGTGAGAATTAGGATAGGCAGTGAGTGGCAATGTAGGATGGAGAAAAGCACCACGGGGTGGGCAGCATGGGGAGGTCAGGAAACATGCAGTGGCAATGTAGGATAGGTTTCTGAAAAACAACACGGGGTGGTGCGCATTGTATGGGTGTGTACCAATACATTCACTAGTAGGAGTGAGAAAAACATCACAGGGTGGTGTGAATCATAGGGTCTGAATTAGAATAGGCAGTGAGAGGCAATGTAGGATGGAGAAAAGCACCACGGGGTGGTCAGCATGGGGAGATCAGGAAACATGCAGTGGCAATGTAGGATAGGTTTCTGATAAACATTGCGGGGTGGTGCTCATTGTATGGGTGTGTAACATTACATTCACTAGTAGGAGTGAGAAAAACATCACGGGGTGTTGTGAATCGTAGGTTCAGAATTAGGATAGGCAGTGAGTTGCAATGTAGGATGGAGGAAAGCACCACGGGGTGGTCAGCATGGGGAGGTCAGGAAACATGCAGTGGCAATGTAGGATAGGTTTCTGAAAAACATCACGGGCTGGTGCACATTGTATGGGTGTGTAACATTACATTCACTAGTAGGAGTGAGAAAAACATCACGGGGTGGTGTGAATCATAGGGTCTGAATTAGGATAGGCAGTGAGTGGCAATGTAGGATGGAGAAAAGCACCACGGGGTGGTCAGCATGGGGAGGTCAAGACACATGCAGTGCAAATGTAGGATTGGTTTCTGAAAAATATCGCGGCGTGGTGCATATTGTATGGGTGTGTAACATTACATTCACTAGTAGGAGTGAGAAAAACAACACTTGGTGGTGTGAATCATAGAGTCTGAATTAGGATAGGCAGTGAGTGGCAATCTAGGATGGAGAAAAGCACCACGCGGTGGTCAGCATGGGGAGGTAGGAAACATGCAGTTGCAATGTAGGATAGGTTTTTGAAAAACATCGCGGGGTGGTGTGCATTGTATGGGTGTGTAACATTACATTCACTAGTAGGAGTGAGAAAAACATCACGGGGTGCTGTGAATCATAAGATCTGAATTAGAATAGGCAGTGAGTGGCAATGTAGGAGGGAGAAAAGCACCACGGGGTGGTCAGCATGGGGAGGTCAGGAAACATGCAGTGGCAATATAGGTAGGTTTCTGAAAAACATCGCGGGTGGTGTGCATTGTATGGGTGTGTAACATTGCATTCACTAGTAGGAGTGAGAAAAACATCACGGGGTAGTGTGAATCATAGGATCTGAATTAGGAAAGGCAGTGAGTGGCAGTGTAGGATGGAGAATAGCACCACGGGTTGGTTAGCATGGGGAGGTCAGGAAACATGCAGTGGCAATGTAGGATACGTTTCTGAAAAACATCGCGGGGTGGTGCGCATTGTATGGGTGTGTAACATTACATTCACTAGTAGGAGTAAGAAAGACATCATGGGGTGGTGTGAATCATAGGGACTGAATTAGGATAGGCAGTGAGTGGCAATGTAGGATGGAGAAAAGCACCACGGGGTGGTCAGCATGCGGAGGTCAGGAAACATGCAGTGGCAATGTAAGATAGGTTTCTGAAAAACATCGCGGGGTGGTAAGCATTGTATGGGTGTGTAATATTACATTCACTAGTAGGAGTGAGAAAAACATCACGGGGTGGTGTGAATCATAAGGTCTGAATTAGGATAGGCAGTGAGTGGCAATGTAGGATGGAGAAAAGCACCACGGGGTGGTCAGCATGGGGAGGTCAGGAAACATGCAGTGGCAATGTAGTATAGGTTTCTGAAAAACAACCCAGGGTGGTGCGCATTGTATTGGTGTGTAACATTACATTCACAACAAGCAGTGAGTAAAACATCACGGGATGGTGTGAATCATAGGGTGTGCATTAGGATAGGCAGTGAGTGGCAATGTAGGATGGAGAAAAGCACCACGGAGTGGTCAGCATGGGGAGGTCAGGAAACATGCAGTGGCATTGTCGGATAGGTTTCTGAAAAACATCGCGGGGTGGTGCGAATTGTATGGGTGTGTAACGTTACATTCACTAATAGGAGTGAGAAAGACATCACGGGGTGGTGTGAATCATAGGGTCTGAATTAGGATAGGCAGTGAGTGGCAATGTAGGATGGAGAAAAGCACCACGTGGTGGTCAGCATGGGGAGGTCAGGAAACATGCAGTGGCAATTTAGGATAGGTTTCTGTAAAATATCCCGGGGTGGTGCACATTGTATGTGTGTGTAATATTACATTCACAGGTAGGAGTGAGAAAAACAACACTTTGTGGTGTGAATCATAGGGTCTGAATTAGGATAGGCAGTGAGTGGCAATCTAGGATTTGGAAAAGCACCACGGGCTGGTCAGCATGGGGAGGTCAGGAAACATGCAGTGGCAATATAGGATAGGTTTCTGAAAAACATCGCGGGGTGGTGCGCATTGTATGGGTGTGTAACATTACTTTCACTAGTAGGAGTGAGAAAAACAGCACGGGGTGGTGTGAATCATATTGTGTGCATTAGGATAGGCAGTGAGTGGCAAAGTAGGATGGAGAAAAGCACCACGGACTGGTCAGCATGGGGAGGTCAGGAAACATGCAGTGGCATTGTAGGATAGGTTTCTGAAAAACATCGCGGGGTGCTGCGAATTGTATGGGTGTGTAACATTACATTCACTAATAGGAGTGAGAAAGACATCACGGGGTGGTGTGAATCATAGGGTCTGAATTATGATAGGAAGTGAGTGGCAATGTAGGATGGAGAAAACACCACGGGGTGGTCAGCATGGGGAGGTCAGGAAACATGCAGTGGCAATGTAGGATAGGTTTCTGAAAAACATCGCGGGGTGGTGCGCATTGTATGGGTGTGTAACATTACATTCACTAGTAGCAGTGATAAATACATCACGGGGTGGTGTGAATCATAGGGTCTGAATTAGGATAGGCAGTGAGTGGCAATACAGGATGGAGGAAAGCACCACGGGGTGTTCAGCATGGGGAGGTCAGGAAACATGCAGTGGCAATTTAGGATAGGTTTCTGAAAAACATCGCGGGGTGGTGCGCATTGTATGGGTGTGTAACATTACATTCACTAGTAGGAGTGAGAAAAACATCACGGGGTGGTGTGAATCATAGGGTCTGAATTAGGATAGGCAGTGAGTTGCAATGTAGGATGGAGAAAAGCACCACGGGGTGCTCATCATGGGGAGGTCAGGAAACATGCAGTGGCAATGTAGGATAGGTTTCTGAAAAACATCGCGGGGTGGTGCTCATTGTATGGGTGTGTAACATTACATTCACTAGTAGGAGTGAGAAAAACATCACGGGGTGGTGTGAATCATAGGATCTGAATTAGGATAGGCAGTGAGTGGCAATGTACGATGGAGAATAGCACCACGGGTTGGTTAGCATGTGGAGGTCAGGACACATGCTGTGGCAATGTAGGATAAGTTTCTGAAAAAGATCGTGGGGTGGTGCGCATTGCATGGGTGTGTAACATTACATTCAATAGTAGGACTGAGAAAACCATCACGGGGTGGTGTGAATCATAGGGTCTGAATTAGAATAGGCAGAGAGTGGCTATGTAGGATGGAAAAAAGCACAACCGGGTGGTCAGCATGGGGATGTCAGGACACATGCAGTGGCAATGTAGGATACGTTTCTGAAAAACATCGCGGGTTGGTGCGCATTGTATGGGTGTGTAATATTACATTCACAACAAGGAGTGAGAAAAACATCACTGGGTGGTGTGAATCATAGGGTCTGAATTAGCATAGGCAGTGAGTGCCAATGTAGGATGGAGAAAAGCACCACGGGGTGCTCATCATGGGGAGGTGAGGAAACATGCAGTGGCAATGTAGGATAGGTTTCTGAAAAACATCGCGGGGTTGGTGCTCATTGTATGGGTGTGTAACATTACATTCACTAGTAGGAGTGAGAAAAACATCACGGGGTGGTGTGAATCATAGTGTCTGAATTGGGATAGGCAGTGAGTGGCAATGTAGGATGGAGAAAAGCACCAAGGGCTGGTCATCATGGGGAGGTCAGGAAACATGCAGTCTCAATGTAGGATAGGTTTCTGAAAAACATCGCGGGGTGGTGCTCATTGTATGGGTGTGTAACATTACATTCACTTGTAGGAGTGAGAAAAACATCACGGGGTGGTGTGAATCATAGGGTCTGAATTAGGATAGGCAGTGAGGTGCAATGTAGGATGGAGAAAAGCACCACGGGGTGGTCAGCATGGGGAGGTCAGGAAACATACAGTGGCAATGTAGGATAGGTTTCTGAAAAACAACACGGGGTGGTGCACATAGTATGGGTGTGTAACATTACATTCACTAGTAGGAGTGAGAAAAACATCACGGGGTGGTGTGAATCATAGTGTCTGAATTAGGATAGGCACTGAGTGTCAATGTAGGATGGAGAAAAGCATCACGGGGTGGTCAGCAAGGGGAGGTCAGGAAAAATGCCGTGGCAATGTAGCATAGGTTTCTGAAAAACATCGCGGGGTGGTGCGCATTGTATGGGTGTGTAACATTACATTCACTAGTAGGAGTAAGAAAGACATCATGGGGTGGTGTGAATCATAGGGTCTGAATTAGGATAGGCAGTGAGTGGCAATGTAGGATGGAGAAAACACCATGGGGTGGTCAGCATGGGGAGGTCAGGAAACATGCAGTGGCAATATAGGATAGGTTTCTGAAAAACATCGCGGGGTGGTGCGCATTGTATGGGTGTGTAACATTACATTCACTAGTAGGAGTGAGAAAAACAGCACGGGGTGGTGTGAATCATATTGTGTGCATTAGGATAGGCAGTGAGTGGCAAAGTAAGATGGAGAAAAGCACCACGGACTGGTCAGCATGGGGAGGTCAGGAAACATGCAGTGGCATTGTAGGATAGGTTTCTGAAAAACATCGCGGGGTGCTGCGAATTGTATGGGTGTGTAACATTACATTCACTAATAGGAGTGAGAAAAACATCACGGGGTGGTGTGAATCATAGGGTCTGAATTATGATAGGAAGTGAGTGGCAATGTAGGATGGAGAAAACACCACGGGGTGGTCAGCATGGGGAGGTCAGGAAACATGCAGTGGCAATGTAGGATAGGTTTCTGAAAAACATCGCGGGGTGGTGCGCATTGTATGGGTGTGTAACATTACATTCACTAGTAGGAGTGATAAATACATCACGGGGTGGTGTGAATCATAGGGTCTGAATTAGGATAGGCAGTGAGTGGCAATACAGGATGGAGGAAAGCACCACGGGGTGTTCAGCATGGGGAGGTCAGGAAACATGCAGTGGCAATTTAGGATAGGTTTCTGAAAAACATCGCGGGGTGGTGCGCATTGTATGGGTGTGTAACATTACATTCACTAGTAGGAGTGAGAAAAACATCACGGGGTGGTGTGAATCATAGGGTCTGAATTAGGATAGGCAGTGAGTTGCAATGTAGGATGGAGAAAAGTACCACGGGGTGCTCATCATGGGGAGGTCAGGAAACATGCAGTGGCAATGTAGGATAGGTTTCTGAAAAACATCGCGGGGTGGTGCTCATTGTATGGGTGTGTAACATTACATTCACTAGTAGGAGTGAGAAAAACATCACGGGGTGGTGTGAATCATAGGGTCTGAATTAGGATAGGCAGTGAGTGGCAATGTAGGATGGAGAAAAGCACCACGGCGTGGTCATCATGGGGAGGTCAGGAAAAATGCAGTGGCAATGTAGGATAGGTTTCTGAAAAACATCGCGGGGTGGTGCTCATTGTATGGGTGTGTAACATTACATTCACTTGTATGAGTGAGAAAAACATCACGGGGTGGTGTGAATCATAGGGTGTGAATTAGGATAGGCAGTGAGGTGCAATGTAGGATGGAGAAAAGCACCACGGGGTGGTCAGCATGGGGAGGTCAGGAAACATGCAGTGGCAATGTAAGATAGGTTTCTGAAAAACAACACGGGGTTGTGCACATAATATGGGTGTGTAACATTACATTCACTAGTAGGAGTGAGAAAAACATCACGGGGTGGTGTGAATCATAGTGTCTGAATAAGGATAGGCAATGAGTGTCAATGTAGAATGGAGAAAAGCATCACGGGGTGGTCAGCAAGGGGAGTCAGGAAAAATGCAGTGGCAATGTAGCATAGGTTTCTGAAAAAACATCGCGGGGTGGTGTGAATCATAGGGTGAGAATTAGGATAGGCAGTGAGTGGCAATGTAGGATGGAGAAAAGCACCACGGGGTGGGCAGCATGGGGAGGTCAGGAAACATGCAGTGGCAATGTAGGATAGGTTTCTGAAAAACAACACGGGGTGGTGCGCATTGTATGGGTGTGTACCAATACATTCACTAGTAGGAGTGAGAAAAACATCACAGGGTGGTGTGAATCATAGGGTCTGAATTAGAATAGGCAGTGAGAGGCAATGTAGGATGGAGAAAAGCACCACGGGGTGGTCAGCATGGGGAGATCAGGAAACATGCAGTGGCAATGTAGGATAGGTTTCTGAAAAACATTGCGGGGTGGTGCTCATTGTATGGGTGTGTAACATTACATTCACTAGTAGGAGTGAGAAAAACATCACGAGGTGGTGTGAATCATAGTGTCTGAATTGGGATAGGCAGTGAGTGGCAATGTAGGATGGAGAAAAGCACCACGGGGTGGTCATCATGGGGAGGTCAGGAAACATGCAGTCTCAATGTAGGATAGGTTTCTGAAAAACATCGCGGGGTGGTGCTCATTGTATGGGTGTGTAACATTACATTCACTTGTAGGAGTGAGAAAAACATCACGGGTTGGTGTGAATCATAGGGTCTGAATTAGGATAGGCAGTGAGGTGCAATGTAGGATGGAGAAAAGCACCACGGGTTGGTCAGCATGGGGAGGTCAGGAAACATGCAGTGGCAATGTAGGATAGGTTTCTGAAAAACATCACGGGGTGGTGCACATTGTATGGGTGTGTAACATTACATTCACTAGTAGGAGTGAGAAAAACATCACGGGGTGTTGTGAATCGTAGGTTCAGAATTAGGATAGGCAGTGAGTTGCAATGTAGGATGGAGGAAAGCACCACGGGGTGGTCAGCATGGGGAGGTCAGGAAACATGCAGTGGCAATGTAGGATAGGTTTCTGAAAAACATCACGGGCTGGTGCCCATTGTATGGGTGTGTAACATTACATTCACTAGTAGGAGTGAGAAAAACATCACGGGGTGGTGTGAATCATAGGGTCTGAATTAGGATAGGCAGTGAGTGGCAATGTAGGATGGAGAAAAGCACCACGGGGTGGTCAGCATGGGGAGGTCAAGACACATGCAGTGCAAATGTAGGATTGGTTTCTGAAAAATATCGCGGCGTGGTGCGTATTGTATGGGTGTGTAACATTACATTCACTAGTAGGAGTGAGAAAAACAACACTTGGTGGTGTGAATCATAGAGTCTGAATTAGGATAGGCAGTGAGTGGCAATCTAGGATGGAGAAAAGCACCACGGGGTGGTCAGCATGGGGAGGTAGGAAACATGCAGTTGCAATGTAGGATAGGTTTTTGAAAAACATCGCGGGGTGGTGTGCATTGTATGGGTGTGTAACATTATATTAACTAGTAGGAGTGAGAAAAACATCACGGGGTGCTGTGAATCATAGGATCTGAATTAGGAAAGGCAGTGAGTGGCAGTGTAGGATGGAGAATAGCACCACGGGTTGGTTAGCATGGGGAGGTCAGGAAACATGCAGTGGCAATGTAGGATACGTTTCTGAAAAACATCGCGGGGTGGTGCCCATTGAATGGGTGTGTAACATTACATTCACTAGTAGGAGTAAGAAAGACATCATGGGGTGGTGTGAATCATAGGGACTGAATTAGGATAGGCAGTGAGTGGCAATGTAGGATGGAGAAAAGCACCACGGGGTGGTCAGCATGGGGAGGTCAAGACACATGCAGTGCAAATGTAGGATTGGTTTCTGAAAAATATCGCGGCGTGGTGCGTATTGTATGGGTGTGTAACATTACATTCACTAGTAGGAGTGAGAAAAACAACACTTGGTGGTGTGAATCATAGAGTCTGAATTAGGATAGGCAGTGAGTGGCAATCTAGGATGGAGAAAAGCACCACGGGGTGGTCAGCATGGGGAGGTAGGAAACATGCAGTTGCAATGTAGGATAGGTTTTTGAAAAACATCGCGGGGTGGTGTGCATTGTATGGGTGTGTAACATTACATTCACTAGTAGGAGTGAGAAAAACATCACGGGGTGCTGTGAATCATAAGATCTGAATTAGAATAGGCAGTGAGTGGCAATGTAGGAGGGAGAAAAGCACCACGGGGTGGTCAGCATGGGGAGGTCAGGAAACATGCAGTGGCAATATAGGTAGGTTTCTGAAAAACATCGCGGGTGGTGTGCATTGTATGGGTGTGTAACATTGCATTCACTAGTAGGAGTGAGAAAAACATCACGGGGTAGTGTGAATCATAGGATCTGAATTAGGAAAGGCAGTGAGTGGCAGTGTAGGATGGAGAATAGCACCACGGGTTGGTTAGCATGGGGAGGTCAGGAAACATGCAGTGGCAATGTAGGATACGTTTCTGAAAAACATCGCGGGGTGGTGCGCATTGTATGGGTGTGTAACATTACATTCACTAGTAGGAGTAAGAAAGACATCATGGGGTGGTGTGAATCATAGGGACTGAATTAGGATAGGCAGTGAGTGGCAATGTAGGATGGAGAAAAGCACCACGGGGTGGTCAGCATGCGGAGGTCAGGAAACATGCAGTGGCAATGTAAGATAGGTTTCTGAAAAACATCGCGGGGTGGTAAGCATTGTATGGGTGTGTAATATTACATTCACTAGTAGGAGTGAGAAAAACATCACGGGGTGGTGTGAATCATAAGGTCTGAATTAGGATAGGCAGTGAGTGGCAATGTAGGATGGAGAAAAGCACCACGGGGTGGTCAGCATGGGGAGGTCAGGAAACATGCAGTGGCAATGTAGTATAGGTTTCTGAAAAACAACCCAGGGTGGTGCGCATTGTATTGGTGTGTAACATTACATTCACAACAAGCAGTGAGTAAAACATCACGGGATGGTGTGAATCATAGGGTGTGCATTAGGATAGGCAGTGAGTGGCAATGTAGGATGGAGAAAAGCACCACGGAGTGGTCAGCATGGGGAGGTCAGGAAACATGCAGTGGCAATGTAGGATAGGTTTCTGAAAAACATCGCGGGGTGGTGCGCATTGTATGGGTGTGTAACATTACATTCACTAGTAGCAGTGATAAATACATCACGGGGTGGTGTGAATCATAGGGTCTGAATTAGGATAGGCAGTGAGTGGCAATACAGGATGGAGGAAAGCACCACGGGGTGTTCAGCATGGGGAGGTCAGGAAACATGCAGTGGCAATTTAGGATAGGTTTCTGAAAAACATCGCGGGGTGGTGCGCATTGTATGGGTGTGTAACATTACATTCACTAGTAGGAGTGAGAAAAACATCACGGGGTGGTGTGAATCATAGGGTCTGAATTAGGATAGGCAGTGAGTTGCAATGTAGGATGGAGAAAAGCACCACGGGGTGCTCATCATGGGGAGGTCAGGAAACATGCAGTGGCAATGTAGGATAGGTTTCTGAAAAACATCGCGGGGTGGTGCTCATTGTATGGGTGTGTAACATTACATTCACTAGTAGGAGTGAGAAAAACATCACGGGGTGGTGTGAATCATAGGATCTGAATTAGGATAGGCAGTGAGTGGCAATGTACGATGGAGAATAGCACCACGGGTTGGTTAGCATGTGGAGGTCAGGACACATGCTGTGGCAATGTAGGATAAGTTTCTGAAAAAGATCGTGGGGTGGTGCGCATTGCATGGGTGTGTAACATTACATTCAATAGTAGGACTGAGAAAACCATCACGGGGTGGTGTGAATCATAGGGTCTGAATTAGAATAGGCAGAGAGTGGCTATGTAGGATGGAAAAAAGCACAACCGGGTGGTCAGCATGGGGATGTCAGGACACATGCAGTGGCAATGTAGGATACGTTTCTGAAAAACATCGCGGGTTGGTGCGCATTGTATGGGTGTGTAATATTACATTCACAACAAGGAGTGAGAAAAACATCACTGGGTGGTGTGAATCATAGGGTCTGAATTAGCATAGGCAGTGAGTGCCAATGTAGGATGGAGAAAAGCACCACGGGGTGCTCATCATGGGGAGGTGAGGAAACATGCAGTGGCAATGTAGGATAGGTTTCTGAAAAACATCGCGGGGTTGGTGCTCATTGTATGGGTGTGTAACATTACATTCACTAGTAGGAGTGAGAAAAACATCACGGGGTGGTGTGAATCATAGTGTCTGAATTGGGATAGGCAGTGAGTGGCAATGTAGGATGGAGAAAAGCACCACGGGCTGGTCATCATGGGGAGGTCAGGAAACATGCAGTCTCAATGTAGGATAGGTTTCTGAAAAACATCGCGGAGTGGTGCTCATTGTATGGGTGTGTAACATTACATTCACTTGTAGGAGTGAGAAAAACATCACGGGGTGGTGTGAATCATAGGGTCTGAATTAGGATAGGCAGTGAGGTGCAATGTAGGATGGAGAAAAGCACCACGGGGTGGTCAGCATGGGGAGGTCAGGAAACATACAGTGGCAATGTAGGATAGGTTTCTGAAAAACAACACGGGGTGGTGCACATAGTATGGGTGTGTAACATTACATTCACTAGTAGGAGTGAGAAAAACATCACGGGGTGGTGTGAATCATAGTGTCTGAATTAGGATAGGCACTGAGTGTCAATGTAGGATGGAGAAAAGCATCACGGGGTGGTCAGCAAGGGGAGGTCAGGAAAAATGCGGTGGCAATGTAGCATAGGTTTCTGAAAAACATCGCGGGGTGGTGCGCATTGTATGGGTGTGTAACATTACATTCACTAGTAGGAGTAAGAAAGACATCATGGGGTGGTGTGAATCATAGGGTCTGAATTAGGATAGGCAGTGAGTGGCAATGTAGGATGGAGAAAACACCATGGGGTGGTCAGCATGGGGAGGTCAGGAAACATGCAGTGGCAATATAGGATAGGTTTCTGAAAAACATCGCGGGGTGGTGCGCATTGTATGGGTGTGTAACATTACATTCACTAGTAGGAGTGAGAAAAACAGCACGGGGTGGTGTGAATCATATTGTGTGCATTAGGATAGGCAGTGAGTGGCAAAGTAAGATGGAGAAAAGCACCACGGACTGGTCAGCATGGGGAGGTCAGGAAACATGCAGTGGCATTGTAGGATAGGTTTCTGAAAAACATCGCGGGGTGCTGCGAATTGTATGGGTGTGTAACATTACATTCACTAATAGGAGTGAGAAAAACATCACGGGGTGGTGTGAATCATAGGGTCTGAATTATGATAGGAAGTGAGTGGCAATGTAGGATGGAGAAAACACCACGGGGTGGTCAGCATGGGGAGGTCAGGAAACATGCAGTGGCAATGTAGGATAGGTTTCTGAAAAACATCGCGGGGTGGTGCGCATTGTATGGGTGTGTAACATTACATTCACTAGTAGGAGTGATAAATACATCACGGGGTGGTGTGAATCATAGGGTCTGAATTAGGATAGGCAGTGAGTGGCAATACAGGATGGAGGAAAGCACCACGGGGTGTTCAGCATGGGGAGGTCAGGAAACATGCAGTGGCAATTTAGGATAGGTTTCTGAAAAACATCGCGGGGTGGTGCGCATTGTATGGGTGTGTAACATTACATTCACTAGTAGGAGTGAGAAAAACATCACGGGGTGGTGTGAATCATAGGGTCTGAATTAGGATAGGCAGTGAGTTGCAATGTAGGATGGAGAAAAGTACCACGGGGTGCTCATCATGGGGAGGTCAGGAAACATGCAGTGGCAATGTAGGATAGGTTTCTGAAAAACATCGCGGGGTGGTGCTCATTGTATGGGTGTGTAACATTACATTCACTAGTAGGAGTGAGAAAAACATCACGGGGTGGTGTGAATCATAGGGTCTGAATTAGGATAGGCTGTGAGTGGCAATGTAGGATGGAGAAAAGCACCACGGCGTGGTCATCATGGGGAGGTCAGGAAAAATGCAGTGGCAATGTAGGATAGGTTTCTGAAAAACATCGCGGGGTGGTGCTCATTGTATGGGTGTGTAACATTACATTCACTTGTATGAGTGAGAAAAACATCACGGGGTGGTGTGAATCATAGGGTGTGAATTAGGATAGGCAGTGAGGTGCAATGTAGGATGGAGAAAAGCACCACGGGGTGGTCAGCATGGGGAGGTCAGGAAACATGCAGTGGCAATGTAAGATAGGTTTCTGAAAAACAACACGGGGTTGTGCACATAATATGGGTGTGTAACATTACATTCACTAGTAGGAGTGAGAAAAACATCACGGGGTGGTGTGAATCATAGTGTCTGAATAAGGATAGGCAATGAGTGTCAATGTAGAATGGAGAAAAGCATCACGGGGTGGTCAGCAAGGGGAGTCAGGAAAAATGCAGTGGCAATGTAGCATAGGTTTCTGAAAAAACATCGCGGGGTGGTGTGAATCATAGGGTGAGAATTAGGATAGGCAGTGAGTGGCAATGTAGGATGGAGAAAAGCACCACGTGGTGGGCAGCATGGGGAGGTCAGGAAACATGCAGTGGCAATGTAGGATAGGTTTCTGAAAAACAACACGGGGTGGTGCGCATTGTATGGGTGTGTACCAATACATTCACTAGTAGGAGTGAGAAAAACATCACAGGGTGGTGTGAATCATAGGGTCTGAATTAGAATAGGCAGTGAGAGGCAATGTAGGATGGAGAAAAGCACCACGGGGTGGTCAGCATGGGGAGATCAGGAAACATGCAGTGGCAATGTAGGATAGGTTTCTGAAAAACATTGCGGGGTGGTGCTCATTGTATGGGTGTGTAACATTACATTCACTAGTAGGAGTGAGAAAAACATCACGGGGTGGTGTGAATCATAGTGTCTGAATTGGGATAGGCAGTGAGTGGCAATGTAGGATGGAGAAAAGCACCACGGGGTGGTCATCATGGGGAGGTCAGGAAACATGCAGTCTCAATGTAGGATAGGTTTCTGAAAAACATCGCGGGGTGGTGCTCATTGTATGGGTGTGTAACATTACATTCACTTGTAGGAGTGAGAAAAACATCACGGGTTGGTGTGAATCATAGGGTCTGAATTAGGATAGGCAGTGAGGTGCAATGTAGGATGGAGAAAAGCACCACGGGTTGGTCAGCATGGGGAGGTCAGGAAACATGCAGTGGCAATGTAGGATAGGTTTCTGAAAAACATCACGGGGTGGTGCACATTGTATGGGTGTGTAACATTACATTCACTAGTAGGAGTGAGAAAAACATCACGGGGTGTTGTGAATCGTAGGTTCAGAATTAGGATAGGCAGTGAGTTGCAATGTAGGATGGAGGAAAGCACCACGGGGTGGTCAGCATGGGGAGGTCAGGAAACATGCAGTGGCAATGTAGGATAGGTTTCTGAAAAACATCACGGGCTGGTGCACATTGTATGGGTGTGTAACATTACATTCACTAGTAGGAGTGAGAAAAACATCACGGGGTGGTGTGAATCATAGGGTCTGAATTAGGATAGGCAGTGAGTGGCAATGTAGGATGGAGAAAAGCACCACGGGGTGGTCAGCATGGGGAGGTCAAGACACATGCAGTGCAAATGTAGGATTGGTTTCTGAAAAATATCGCGGCGTGGTGCGTATTGTATGGGTGTGTAACATTACATTCACTAGTAGGAGTGAGAAAAACAACACTTGGTGGTGTGAATCATAGAGTCTGAATTAGGATAGGCAGTGAGTGGCAATCTAGGATGGAGAAAAGCACCACGGGGTGGTCAGCATGGGGAGGTAGGAAACATGCAGTTGCAATGTAGGATAGGTTTTTGAAAAACATCGCGGGGTGGTGTGCATTGTATGGGTGTGTAACATTATATTCACTAGTAGGAGTGAGAAAAACATCACGGGGTGCTGTGAATCATAAGATCTGAATTAGAATAGGCAGTGAGTGGCAATGTAGGAGGGAGAAAAGCACCACGGGGTGGTCAGCATGGGGAGGTCAGGAAACATGCACTGGCAATATATTTAGGTTTCTGAAAAACATCGCGGGTGGTGTGCATTGTATGGGTGTGTAACATTGCATTCACTAGTAGGAGTGAGAAAAACATCACGGGGTAGTGTGAATCATAGGATCTGAATTAGGAAAGGCAGTGAGTGGCAGTGTAGGATGGAGAATAGCACCACGGGTTGGTTAGCATGGGGAGGTCAGGAAACATGCAGTGGCAATGTAGGATACGTTTCTGAAAAACATCGCGGGGTGGTGCCCATTGAATGGGTGTGTAACATTACATTCACTAGTAGGAGTAAGAAAGACATCATGGGGTGGTGTGAATCATAGGGACTGAATTAGGATAGGCAGTGAGTGGCAATGTAGGATGGAGAAAAGCACCACGGGGTGGTCAGCATGCGGAGGTCAGGAAACATGCAGTGGCAATGTAAGATAGGTTTCTGAAAAACATCGCGGGGTAGTAAGCATTGTATGGGTGTGTAACATTACATTCACTAGTAGGTGTGAGAAAAACATCACGGGGTGGTGTTAATCATAGGGTGTGAATTAGGATAGGCAGTGAGTGGCAATGTAGGATGGAGAAAAGCACCACGGAGTGGACAGCATGGGGAGGTCAGGAAACATGCAGTGGCATTGTAGGATAGGTTTCTGAAAAACATCACGAGGTGGTGCGAATTGTATGGGTGTGTAACATTACATTCACTAATAGGAGTGAGAAAGACATCACGGGGTTGTGTGAATCATAGGGTCTGAATTAGGATAGGCAGTGAGTGGCAATGTAGGATGGAGAAAACACCACGGGGTGGTCAGCATGGGGAGGTCAGGAAACATGCAGTGGCAATTTAGGATAGGTTTCTGTAAAACATCCCGGGGTGGTGCGCCTTGTATGTGTGTGTAATATTACATTCACAGGTAGGAGTGAGAAAAACAACACTTGGTGGTGTGAATCATAGGGTGTGAATTAGGATAGGCAGTGAGTGGCAATGTAGGATGGAGAAAAGCACCACGGAGTGGTCAGCATGGGGAGGTCAGGAAACATGCAGTGGCAATGTAAGATAGGTTTCTGAAAAACATCGCGGGGTGGTAAGCATTGTATGGGTGTGTAATATTACATTCACTAGTAGGAGTGAGAAAAACATCACGGGGTGGTGTGAATCATAAGGTCTGAATTAGGATAGGCAGTGAGTGGCAATGTAGGATGGAGAAAAGCACCACGGGGTGGTCAGCATGGGGAGGTCAGGAAACATGCAGTGGCAATGTAGTATAGGTTTCTGAAAAACAACCCAGGGTGGTGCGCATTGTATTGGTGTGTAACATTACATTCACAACAAGCAGTGAGTAAAACATCACGGGGTGGTGTGAATCATAGGGTGTGCATTAGGATAGGCAGTGAGTGGCAATGTAGGATGGAGAAAAGCACCACGGAATGGTCAGCATGGGGAGGTCAGGAAACATGCAGTGGCATTGTCGGATAGGTTTCTGAAAAACATCGCGGGGTGGTGCGAATTGTATGGGTGTGTAACGTTACATTCACTAATAGGAGTGAGAAAGACATCACGGGGTGGTGTGAATCATAGGGTCTGAATTAGGATAGGCAGTGAGTGGCAATGTAGGATGGAGAAAAGCACCACGGGGTGGTCAGCATGGGGAGGTCAGGAAACATGCAGTGGCAATTTAGGATAGGTTTCTGTAAAATATCCCGGGGTGGTGCACATTGTATGTGTGTGTAATATTACATTCACAGGTAGGAGTGAGAAAAACAACACTTTGTGGTGTGAATCATAGGGTCTGAATTAGGATAGGCAGTGAGTGGCAATCTAGGATTTGGAAAAGCACCACGGGCTGGTCAGCATGGGGAGGTCAGGAAACATGCAGTTGCAATGTAGGATACGTTTTTGAAAAACATCGCGGGGTGGTGTGCATTGTATGGGTGTGTAATATTACATTCACTAGTAGGAGTGAGAAAAACAGCACGGGGTGGTGTGAATCATATTGTGTGCATTAGGATAGGCAGTGAGTGGCAAAGTAGGATGGAGAAAAGCACCACGGACTGGTCAGCATGGGGAGGTCAGGAAACATGCAGTGGCATTGTAGGATAGGTTTCTGAAAAACATCGCGGGGTGCTGCGAATTGTATGGGTGTGTAACATTACATTCACTAATAGGAGTGAGAAAAACATCACGGGGTGGTGTGAATCATAGGGTCTGAATTATGATAGGAAGTGAGTGGCAATGTAGGATGGAGAAAACACCACGGGGTGGTCAGCATGGGGAGGTCAGGAAACATGCAGTGGCAATGTAGGATAGGTTTCTGAAAAACATCGCGGGGTGGTGGGCATTGTATGGGTGTGTAACATTACATTCACTAGTAGGAGTGATAAATACATCACGGGGTGGTGTGAATCATAGGGTCTGAATTAGGATAGGCAGTGAGTGGCAATACAGGATGGAGGAAAGCACCACGGGGTGTTCAGCATGGGGAGGTCAGGAAACATGCAGTGGCAATTTAGGATAGGTTTCTGAAACACATCGCGGGGTGGTGCGCATTGTATGGGTGTGTAACATTACATTCACTAGTAGGAGTGAGAAAAACATCACGGGGTGGTGTGAATCATAGGGTCTGAATTAGGATAGGCAGTGAGTTGCAATGTAGGATGGAGAAAAGTACCACGGGGTGCTCATCATGGGGAGGTCAGGAAACATGCAGTGGCAATGTAGGATAGGTTTCTGAAAAACATCGCGGGGTGGTGCTCATTGTATGGGTGTGTAACATTACATTCACTAGTAGGAGTGAGAAAAACATCACGGGGTGGTGTGAATCATAGGGTCTGAATTAGGATAGGCAGTGAGTGGCAATGTAGAATGGAGAAAAGCACCACGGCGTGGTCATCATGGGGAGGTCAGGAAAAATGCAGTGGCAATGTAGGATAGGTTTCTGAAAAACATCGCGGGGTGGTGCTCATTGTATGGGTGTGTAACATTACATTCACTTGTATGAGTGAGAAAAACATCACGGGGTGGTGTGAATCATAGGGTGTGAATTAGGATAGGCAGTGAGGTGCAATGTAGGATGTAGAAAAGCACCACGGGGTGGTCAGCATGGGGAGGTCAGGAAACATGCAGTGGCAATGTAAGATAGGTTTCTGAAAAACAACACGGGGTTGTGCACATAATATGGGTGTGTAACATTACATTCACTAGTAGGAGTGAGAAAAACATCACGGGGTGGTGTGAATCATAGTGTCTGAATAAGGATAGGCAATGAGTGTCAATGTAGAATGGAGAAAAGCATCACGGGGTGGTCAGCAAGGGGAGTCAGGAAAAATGCAGTGGCAATGTAGCATAGGTTTCTGAAAAAACATCGCGGGGTGGTGTGAATCATAGGGTGAGAATTAGGATAGGCAGTGAGTGGCAATGTAGGATGGAGAAAAGCACCACGGGGTGGGCAGCATGGGGAGGTCAGGAAACATGCAGTGGCAATGTAGGATAGGTTTCTGAAAAACAACACGGGGTGGTGCGCATTGTATGGGTGTGTACCAATACATTCACTAGTAGGAGTGAGAAAAACATCACAGGGTGGTGTGAATCATAGGGTCTGAATTAGATTAGGCAGTGAGAGGCAATGTAGGATGGAGAAAAGCACCACGGGGTGGTCAGCATGGGGAGATCAGGAAACATGCAGTGGCAATGTAGGATAGGTTTCTGAAAAACATCGCGGGGTGGTGCTCATTGTATGGGTGTGTAACATTACATTCACTAGTAGGAGTGAGAAAAACATCACGGGGTGGTGTGAATCATAGTGTCTGAATTGGGATAGGCAGTGAGTGGCAATGTAGGATGGAGAAAAGCACCACGGGGTGGTCATCATGGGGAGGTCAGGAAACATGCAGTCTCAATGTAGGATAGGTTTCTGAAAAACATCGCGGGGTGGTGCTCATTGTATGGGTGTGTAACATTACATTCACTTGTAGCAGTGAGAAAAACATCACGGGTTGGTGTGAATCATAGGGTCTGAATTAGGATAGGCAGTGAGGGGCAATGTAGGATGGAGAAAAGCACCACGGGTTGGTCAGCATGGGGAGGTCAGGAAACATGCAGTGGCAATGTAGGATAGGTTTCTGAAAAACATCACGGGGTGGTGCACATTGTATGGGTGTGTAACATTACATTCACTAGTAGGAGTGAGAAAAACATCACGGGGTTTTGTGAATCGTAGGTTCAGAATTAGGATAGGCAGTGAGTTGCAATGTAGGATGGAGGAAAGCACCACGGGGTGGTCAGCATGGGGAGGTCAGGAAACATGCAGTGGCAATGTAGGATAGGTTTCTGAAAAACATCACGGGCTGGTGCACATTGTATGGGTGTGTAACATTGCATTCACTAGTAGGAGTGAGAAAAACATCACGGGGTGGTGTGAATCATAGGGTCTGAATTAGGATAGGCAGTGAGTGGCAATGTAGGATGGAGAAAAGCACCACGGGGTGGTCAGCATGGGGAGGTCAAGACACATGCAGTGCAAATGTAGGATTGGTTTCTGAAAAATATCGCGGCGTGGTGTGCATTGTATGGGTGTGTAACATTGCATTCACTAGTAGGAGTGAGAAAAACATCACGGGGTAGTGTGAATCATAGGATCTGAATTAGGAAAGGCAGTGAGTGGCAGTGTAGGATGGAGAATAGCACCACGGGTTGGTTAGCATGGGGAGGTCAGGAAACATGCAGTGGCAATGTAGGATACGTTTCTGAAAAACATCGCGGGGTGGTGCGCATTGTATGGGTGTGTAACATTACATTCACTAGTAGGAGTAAGAAAGACATCATGGGGTGGTGTGAATCATAGGGACTGAATTAGGATAGGCAGTGAGTGGCAATGTAGGATGGAGAAAAGCACCACGGGGTGGTCAGCATGCGGAGGTCAGGAAACATGCAGTGGCAATGTAAGATAGGTTTCTGAAAAACATCGCGGGGTGGTAAGCATTGTATGGGTGTGTAACATTACATTCACTAGTAGGTGTGAGAAAAACATCACGGGGTGGTGTTAGTCATAGGGTGTGCATTAGGATAGGCAGTGAGTGGCAATGTAGGATGGAGAAAAGCACCACGGAGTGGTCAGCATGGGGAGGTCAGGAAACATGCAGTGGCATTGTAGGATAGGTTTCTGAAAAACATCACGAGGTGGTGCGAATTGTATGGGTGTGTAACATTACATTCACTAATAGGAGTGAGAAAGACATCACGGGGTTGTGTGAATCATAGGGTCTGAATTAGGATAGGCAGTGAGTGGCAATGTAGGATGGAGAAAACACCACGGGGTGGTCAGCATGGGGATGTCAGGAAACATGCAGTGGCAATTTAGGATAGGTTTCTGTAAAACATCCCGGGGTGGTGCGCCTTGTATGTGTGTGTAATATTACATTCACAAGTAGGAGTGAGAAAAACAACACTTGGTGGTGTGAATCATAGGGTCTGAATTAAAATAGGCTGTGAGTGGCAATCTAGGACGGAGAAAAGCACCACGGGGTGGTCAGCATGGGGAGGTCAGGAAACATGCAGTTGCAATGTAGGATAGGTTTTTGAAAAACATCTCGGGGTGGTGTGCATTGTATGGGTGTGTAATATTACATTCACTAGTAGGAGTGAGAAAAACATCACGGGGTGGTGTGAATCATAAGGTCTGAATTAGGATAGGCAGTGAGTGGCAATGTAGGATGGAGAAAAGCACCACGGGGTGGTCAGCATGGGGAGGTCAGGAAACATGCAGTGGCAATGTAGTATAGGTTTCTGAAAAACAACCCAGGGTGGTGCGCATTGTATTGGTGTGTAACATTACATTCACAACAAGCAGTGAGTAAAACATCACGGGGTGGTGTGAATCATAGGGTGTGCATTAGGATAGGCAGTGAGTGGCAATGTAGGATGGAGAAAAGCACCACGGAGTGGTCAGCATGGGGAGGTCAGGAAACATGCAGTGGCATTGTCGGATAGGTTTCTGAAAAACATCGCGGGGTGGTGCGAATTGTATGGGTGTGTAACGTTACATTCACTAATAGGAGTGATAAAAACATCACGGGGTGGTGTGAATCATAAGGTCTGAATAGGGATAGGCAGTGAGTGGCAATGTAGGATGGAGAAAAGCACCACGGGGTGGTCATCATGGGGAGGTCAGGAAACATGCAGTCTCAATGTAGGATAGGTTTCTGAAAAACATCGCGGCGTGGTGTGCATTGTATGGGTGTGTAACATTGCATTCACTAGTAGGAGTGAGAAAAACATCACGGGGTAGTGTGAATCATAATATCTGAATTAGGAAAGGCAGTGAGTGGCAGTGTAGGATGGAGAATAGCACCACGGGTTGGTTAGCATGGGGAGGTCAGGAAACATGCAGTGGCAATGTAGGATACGTTTCTGAAAAACATCGCGGGGTGGTGCGCATTGTATGGGTGTGTAACATTACATTCACTAGTAGGAGTAAGAAAGACATCATGGGGTGGTGTGAATCATAGGGACTGAATTAGGATAGGCAGTGAGTGGCAATGTAGGATGGAGAAAAGCACCACGGGGTGGTCAGCATGCGGAGGTCAGGAAACATGCAGTGGCAATGTAAGATAGGTTTCTGAAAAACATCGCGGGGTGGTAAGCATTGTATGGGTGTGTAACATTACATTCACTAGTAGGTGTGAGAAAAACATCACGGGGTGGTGTTAGTCATAGGGTGTGCATTAGGATAGGCAGTGAGTGGCAATGTAGGATGGAGAAAAGCACCACGGAGTGGTCAGCATGGGGAGGTCAGGAAACATGCAATGGCAATTTAGGATAGGTTTCTGTAAAATATCCCGGGGTGGTGCACATTGTATGTGTGTGTAATATTACATTCACAGGTAGGAGTGAGAAAAACAACACTTTGTGGTGTGAATCATAGGGTCTGAATTAGGATAGGCAGTGAGTGGCAATCTAGGATTTGGAAAAGCACCACGGGCTGGTCAGCATGGGGAGGTCAGGAAACATGCAGTTGCAATGTAGGATACGTTTTTGAAAAACATCGCGGGGTGGTGTGCATTGTATGGGTGTGTAATATTACATTCACTAGTAGGAGTGAGAAAAACATCACGGGGTGGTGTGAATCATAAGGTCTGAATAGGGATAGGCAGTGAGTGGCAATGTAGGCTGGAGAAAAGCACCACGGGGTGGTCAGCATGAGGAGGTCAGGACACATGCAGTGGCAATGTAGGATAGGTTTCTGAAAATCATCGTGGGGTGGTGCGCAATGTATGGGTGTGTAACATGACATTCACTAGTAGGAGTGAGAAAAACATCCCGGGGTGGTGTGTATCATAGGGTCTGACTTAGGATAGGCAGTGCGTGGCAATGTAGGATGGAGAAAAGGACCACGGGTTGGTCAGCACGGCGAGGTCAGGACACATGCAGTGGCAATGTAGGATAGGTTTCTGAAAAACATCGCGGTGTGGTGCGCATTGTATGGGTGTGTAACATTACATTCACTAGTAGGAGTGAGAAAAACATCACGGTGTGGTGTGAATCATAGGGTCTGAATTAGGATAGGCAGTGAGTGGCATTGTAGGATCGAGAAAAGCACCACGGGGTGGTCAGCATGGGGAGGTCAGGAAACATGCAGTTGCAATGTAGGATACGTTTTTGAAAAACATCGCGGGGTGTTGTGCATTGTATGGATGTGTAATATTACATTCACTAGTAGGAGTGAGAAAAACATCACGGGGTGGTGTGAATCATAAGGTCTGAATAGGGATAGGCAGTGAGTGGCAATGTAGGCTGGAGAAAAGGACCACGGGTTGGTCAGCATGGCGAGGTCAGGACACATGCAGTGGCAATGTAGGATAGGTTTCTGAAAAACATCGCGGTGTGGTGCGCATTGTATGGGTGTGTAACATTGCATTCACTAGTAGGAGTGAGAAAAACATCACGGGGTAGTGTGAATCATAGGATCTGAATTAGGATAGGCAGTGAGTAACAATGTACGATGGAGAATAGCACCACGGGTTGGTTAGCATGTGGAGGTCAGGACACATGCTGTGGCAATGTAGGATAAGTTTCTGAAAAAGATCGCGGGGTGGTGCGCATTGCATGGGTGTGTAACATTACATTCAATAGTAGGACTGAGAAAACCATCACGGGGTGGTGTGAATCATAGGGTCTGAATTAGAATAGGCAGAGAGTGGCTATGTAGGATGGAAAAAAGCACAACCGGGTGATCAGCATGGGGATGTCAGGACACATGCAGTGGCAATGTAGGATACGTTTCTGAAAAACATCGCGGGTTGGTGCGCATTGTATGGGTGTGTAATATTACATTCACAACAAGGAGTGAGAAAAACATCACTGGGTGGTGTGAATCATAGGGTCTGAATTAGCATAGGCAGTGAGTGGCAATGTAGGATGGAGAAAAGCACCACGGGGTGCTCATCATGGGGAGGTCAGGAAACATGCAGTGGCAATGTAGGATAGGTTTCTGAAAAACATCGCGGGGTTGGTGCTCATTGTATGGGTGTGTAACATTACATTCACTAGTAGGAGTGAGAAAAACATCACTGGGTGGTGTGAATCATAGTGTCTGAATTGGGATAGGCAGTGAGTGGCAATGTAGGATGGAGAAAAGCACCACGGGGTGGTCATCATGGGGAGGTCAGGAAACATGCAGTCTCAATGTAGGATAGGTTTCTGAAAAACATCGCGGGGTGGTGCTCATTGTATGGGTGTGTAACATTTCATTCACTTGTAGGAGTGAGAAAAACATCACGGGGTGGTGTGAATCATAGAGTCTGAATTAGGATAGGCAGTGAGGTGCAATGTAGGATGGAGAAAAGCACCACGGGGTGGTCAGCACTGGGAGGTCAGGAAACATGCAGTGGCAATGTAGGATAGGTTTCTGAAAAACAACACGGGGTGGTGCACATAGTATGGGTGTGTAACATTACATTCACTAGTAGGAGTGAGAAAAACATCACGGGGTGGTGTGAATCATAGTGTCTGAATTAGGATAGGCACTGAGTGTCAATGTAGGATGGAGAAAAGCATCACGGGGTGGTCAGCAAGGGGAGGTCAGGAAAAATGCCGTGGCAATGTAGCATAGGTTTCTGAAAAACATCGCGGGGTGGTGCGCATTGTATGGGTGTGTAACATTACATTTACTAGTAGGAGTAAGAAAGACATCATGGGGTGGTGTGAATCATAGGGTCTGAATTAGGATAGGCAGTGAGTGGCAATGTAGGATGGAGAAAACACCAGGGGGTGGTCAGCATGGGGAGGTCAGGAAACATGCAGTGGCAATATAGGATAGGTTTCTGAAAAACATCGCGGGGTGGTGCGCATTGAATGGGTGTGTAACATTACATTCACTAGTAGGAGTGAGAAAAACATCACGGGGTGGTGTGAATCATAGGGTCTGAATTAGGATAGGCAGTGAGGGGCAATGGAGGATGGAGGAAAGCACCACGGGGTGGTCAGCATGGGGAGGTCAGGAAACATGCAGTGGCAATGTAAGATAGGTTTCTGAAAAACATCACGGGGTGGTGCGCATTGTATGGGTGTGTAACATTACATTCACTAGAGGAGTGAGAAAAACAGCACGGGGTGGTGTGAATCATATTGTGTGCATTAGGATAGGCAGTGATTGGCAAAGTAGGATGGAGAAAAGCACCACGGACTGGTCAGCATGGGGAGGTCAGGAAACATGCAGTGGCATTGTAGGATAGGTTTCTGAAAAACATCGCGGGGTGCTGCGAATTGTATGGGTGTGTAACATTACATTCACTAATAGGAGTGAGAAAGACATCACGGGGTGGTGTGAATCATAGGGTCTGAATTATGATAGGAAGTGAGTGGCAATGTAGGATGGAGAAAACACCACGGGGTGGTCAGCATGGGGAGGTCAGGAAACATGCAGTGGCAATGTAGGATAGGTTTCTGAAAAACATCGCGGGGTGGTGCGCATTGTATGGGTGTGTAACATTACATTCACTAGTAGGAGTGATAAATACATCACGGGGTGGTGTGAATCATAGGGTCTGAATTAGGATAGGCAGTGAGTGGCAATACAGGATGGAGGAAAGCACCACGGGGTGTTCAGCATGGGGAGGTCAGGAAACATGCAGTGGCAATTTAGGATAGGTTTCTGAAAAACATCGCGGGGTGGTGCGAATTGTATGGGTGTGTAACGTTACATTCACTAATAGGAGTGAGAAAGACATCACGGGGTGGTGTGAATCATAGGGTCTGAATTGGGATAGGCAGTGAGTGGCAATGTAGGATGGAGAAAAGCACCACGGGGTGGTCAGCATGGGGAGGTCAGGAAACATGCAGTGGCAATTTAGGATAGGTTTCTGTAAAACATCCCGGGGTGGTGCGCATTGTATGTGTGTGTAATATTACATTCACAGGTAGGAGTGAGAAAAACAACACTTTGTGGTGTGAATCATAGGGTCTGAATTAGGATAGGCAGTGAGTGGCAATCTAGGATTTGGAAAAGCACCACGGGCTGGTCAGCATGGGGAGGTCAGGAAACATGCAGTTGCAATGTAGAATACGTTTTTGAAAAACATCGCGGGGTGTTGTGCATTGTATGGGTGTGTAATATTACATTCACTAGTAGGAGTGAGAAAAACATCACGAGGTGGTGTGAATCATAAGGTCTGAATAGGGATAGGCAGTGAGTGGCAATGTAGGCTGGAGAAAAGGACCACGGGTTGGTCAGCATGGCGAGGTCAGGACACATGCAGTGGCAATGTAGGATAGGTTTCTGAAAAACATCGCGGTGTGGTGCGCATTGTATGGGTGTGTAACATTGCATTCACTAGTAGGAGTGAGAAAAACATCACGGGGTAGTGTGAATCATAGGATCTGAATTAGGATAGGCAGTGAGTGGCAATGTACGATGGAGAATAGCACCACGGGTTGGTTAGCATGTGGAGGTCAGGACACATGCTGTGGCAATGTAGGATAAGTTTCTGAAAAAGATCGTGGGGTGGTGCGCATTGCATGGGTGTGTAACATTACATTCAATAGTAGGACTGAGAAAACCATCACGGAGTGGTGTGAATCATAGGGTCTGAATTAGAATAGGCAGAGAGTGGCTATGTAGGATGGAAAAAAGCACAACCGGGTGGTCAGCATGGGGATGTCAGGACACATGCAGTGGCAATGTAGGATACGTTTCTGAAAAACATCGCGGGTTGGTGCGCATTGTATGGGTATGTAATATTACATTCACAACAAGGAGTGAGAAAAACATCACTGGGTGGTGTGAATCATAGGGTCTGAATTAGCATAGGCAGTGAGTGGCAATGTAGGATGGAGAAAAGCACCACGGGGTGCTCATCATGGGGAGGTCAGGAAACATGCAGTGGCAATGTAGGATAGGTTTCTGAAAAACATCGCGGGGTTGGTGCTCATTGTATGGGTGTGTAACATTACATTCACTAGTAGGAGTGAGAAAAACATCACGGGGTGGTGTGAATCATAGTGTCTGAATTGGGATAGGCAGTGAGTGGCAAAGTAAGATGGAGAAAAGCACCACGGGGTGGTCATCATGGGGAGGTCAGGAAACATGCAGTCTCAATGTAGGATAGGTTTCTGAAAAACATCGCGGGGTGGTGCTCATTGTATGGGTGTGTAACATTACATTCACTTGTAGGAGTGAGAAAAACATCACGGGGTGGTGTGAATCATAGGGTCTGAATTAGGATAGGCAGTGAGGTGCAATGTAGGATGGAGAAAAGCACCACGGGGTGGTCAGCATGGGGAGGTCAGGAAACATGCAGTGGCAATGTAGGATAGGTTTCTGAAAAACAACACGGGGTGGTGCACATAGTATGGGTGTGTAACATTACATTCACTAGTAGGAGTGAGAAAAACATCACGGGGTGGTGTGAATCATAGTGTCTGAAATAGTATAGGCACTGAGTGTCAATGTAGGATGGAGAAAAGCATCACGGGGTGGTCAGCAAGGGGAGGTCAAGAAAAATGCCGTGGCAATGTAGCATAGGTTTCTGAAAAACATCGCGGGGTGGTGCGCATTGTATGGGTGTGTAACATTACATTCACTAGTAGGAGTAAGAAAGACATCATGGGGTGGTGTGAATCATAGGGTCTGAATTAGGATAGGCAGTGAGTGGCAATGTAGGATGGAGAAAACACCAGGGGGTGGTCAGCATGGGGAGGTCAGGAAACATGCAGTGGCAATATAGGATAGGTTTCTGAAAAACATCGCGGGGTGGTGCGCATTGAATGGGTGTGTAACATTACATTCACTAGTAGGAGTGAGAAAAACATCACGGGGTGGTGTGAATCATAGGGTCTGAATTAGGATAGGCAGTGAGGGGCAATGGAGGATGGAGGAAAGCACCACGGGGTGGTCAGCATGGGGAGGTCAGGAAACATGCAATGGCAATGTAAGATAGGTTTCTGAAAAACATCACGGGGTGGTGCGCATTGTATGGGTGTGTAACATTACATTCACTAGTAGGAGTGAGAAAAACAGCACGGGGTGGTGTGAATCATATTGTGTGCATTAGGATAGGCAGTGAGTGGCAAAGTAGGATGGAGAAAAGCACCACGGACTGGTCAGCATGGGGAGGTCAGGAAACATGCAGTGGCATTGTAGGATAGGTTTCTGAAAAACATCGCGGGGTGCTGCGAATTGTATGGGTGTGTAACATTACATTCACTAATAGGAGTGAGAAAGACATCACGGGGTGGTGTGAATCATAGGGTCTGAATTATGATAGGAAGTGAATGGCAATGTAGGATGGAGAAAACACCACGGGGTGGTCAGCATGGGGAGGTCAGGAAACATGCAGTGGCAATGTAGGATAGGTTTCTGAAAAACATCGCGGGGTGGTGCGCATTGTATGGGTGTGTAACATTACATTCACTAGTAGGAGTGATAAATACATCACGGGGTGGTGTGAATCATAGGGTCTGAATTAGGATAGGCAGTGAGTGGCAATACAGGATGGAGGAAAGCACCACGGGGTGTTCAGCATGGGGAGGTCAGGAAACATGCAGTGGCAATTTAGGATAGGTTTCTGAAAAACATCGCGGGGTGGTGCGAATTGTATGGGTGTGTAACGTTACATTCACTAATAGGAGTGAGAAAGACATCACGGGGTGGTGTGAATCATAGGGTCTGAATTAGGATAGGCAGTGAGTGGCAATGTAGGATGGAGAAAAGCACCACGGGGTGGTCAGCATGGGGAGGTCAGGAAACATGCAGTGGCAATTTAGGATAGGTTTCTGTAAAACATCCCGGGGTGGTGCGCATTGTATGTGTGTGTAATACTACATTCACAGGTAGGAGTGAGAAAAACAACACTTTGTGGTGTGAATCATAGGGTCTGAATTAGGATAGGCAGTGAGTGGCAATCTAGGATTTGGAAAAGCACCACGGGCTGGTCAGCATGGTGAGGTCAGGAAACATGCAGTTGCAATGTAGGATACGTTTTTGAAAAACATCGCGGGGTGTTGTGCATTGTATGGGTGTGTAATATTACATTCACTAGTAGGAGTGAGAAAAACATCACAGGGTGGTGTGAATCATAAGGTCTGAATAGGGATAGGCAGTGAGTGGCAATGTAGGCTGGAGAAAAGGACCACGGGTTGGTCAGCATGGCGAGGTCAGGACACATGCAGTGGCAATGTAGGATAGGTTTCTGAAAAACATCGCGGTGTGGTGCGCATTGTATGGGTGTGTAACATTGCATTCACTAGTAGGAGTGAGAAAAACATCACGGGGTAGTGTGAATCATAGGATCTGAATTAGGATAGGCAGTGAGTGGCAATGTACGATGGAGAATAGCACCACGGGTTGGTTAGCATGTGGAGGTCAGGACACATGCTGTGGCAATGTAGGATAAGTTTCTGAAAAAGATCGCGGGGTGGTGCGCATTGCATGGGTGTGTAACATTACATTCAATAGTAGGACTGAGAAAACCATCACGGGGTGGTGTGAATCATAGGGTCTGAATTAGAATAGGCAGAGAGTGGCTATGTAGGATGGAAAAAAGCACAACCGGGTGGTCAGCATGGGGATGTCAGGACACATGCAGTGGCAATGTAGGATACGTTTCTGAAAAACATCGCGGGTTGGTGCGCATTGTATGGGTGTGTAATATTACATTCACAACAAGGAGTGAGAAAAACATCACTGGGTGGTGTGAATCATAGGGTCTGAATTAGCATAGGCAGTGAGTGGCAATGTAGGATGGAGAAAAGCACCACGGGGTGCTCATCATGGGGAGGTCAGGAAACATGCAGTGGCAATGTAGGATAGGTTTCTGAAAAACATCGCGGGGTTGGTGCTCATTGTATGGGTGTGTAACATTACATTCACTAGTAGGAGTGAGAAAAACATCACGGGGTGGTGTGAATCATAGTGTCTGAATTGGGATAGGCAGTGAGTGGCAATGTAGGATGGAGAAAAGCACCACGGGGTGGTCATCATGGGGAGGTCAGGAAACATGCAGTCTCAATGTAGGATAGGATTCTGAAAAACATCGCGGGGTGGTGCTCATTGTATGGGTGTGTAACATTACATTCACTTGTAGGAGTGAGAAAAACATCACGGGGTGGTGTGAATCATAGGGTCTGAATTAGGATAGGCAGTGAGGTGCAATGTAGGATGGAGAAAAGCACCACGGGGTGGTCAGCATGGGGAGGTCAGGAAACATGCAGTGGCAATGTAGGATAGGTTTCTGAAAAACAACACGGGGTGGTGCACATAGTATGGGTGTGTAACATTACATTCACTAGTAGGAGTGAGAAAAACATCACGGGGTGGTGTGAATCATAGTGTCTGAATTAGGATAGGCACTGAGTGTCAATGTAGGATGGAGAAAAGCATCACGGGGTGGTCAGCAAGGGGAGGTCAGGAAAAATGCCGTGGCAATGTAGCATAGGTTTCTGAAAAACATCGCGGGGTGGTGCGCATTGTATGGGTGTGTAACATTACATTCACTAGTAGGAGTAAGAAAGACATCATGGGGTGGTGTGAATCATAGGGTCTGAATTAGGATAGGCAGTGAGTGGCAATACAGGATGGAGGAAAGCACCACGGGGTGTTCAGCATGGGGAGGTCAGGAAACATGCAGTGGCAATATAGGATAGGTTTCTGAAAAACATCGCGGGGTGGTGCGCATTGTATGGGTGTGTAACATTACATTCACTAGTAGGAGTGAGAAAAACAGCACGGGGTGGTGTGAATCATATTGTGTGCATTAGGATAGGCAGTGAGTGGCAAAGTAGGATGGAGAAAAGCACCACGGACTGGTCAGCATGGGGAGGTCAGGAAACATGCAGTGGCATTTTAGGATAGGTTTCTGAAAAACATCGCGGGGTGCTGCGAATTGTATGGGTGTGTAACATTACATTCACTAATAGGAGTGAGAAAGACATCACGGGGTGGTGTGAATCATAGGGTCTGAATTATGATAGGAAGTGAGTGGCAATGTAGGATGGAGAAAACACCACGGGGTGGTCAGCATGGGGAGGTCAGGAAACATGCAGTGGCAATGTAGGATAGGTTTCTGAAAAACATCGCGGGGTGGTGCGCATTGTATGGGTGTGTAACATTACATTCACTAGTAGGAGTGATAAATACATCACGGGGTGGTGTGAATCATAGGGTCTGAATTAGGATAGGCAGTGAGTGGCAATACAGGATGGAGGAAAGCACCACGGGGTGTTCAGCATGGGGAGGTCAGGAAACATGCAGTGGCAATTTAGGATAGGTTTCTGAAAAACATCGCGGGGTGGTGCGCATTGTATGGGTGTGTAACATTACATTCACTAGTAGGAGTGAGAAAAACATCACGGGGTGGTGTGAATCATAGGGTCTGAATTAGGATAGGCAGTGAGTTGCAATGTAGGATGGAGAAAAGCACCACGGGGTGCTCATCATGGGGAGGTCAGGAAACATGCAGTGGCAATGTAGGATAGGTTTCTGAAAAACATCGCGGGGTGGTGCTCATTGTATGGGTGTGTAACATTACATTCACTAGTAGGAGTGAGAAAAACATCACGGGGTGGTGTGAATCATAGGATCTGAATTAGGATAGGCAGTGAGTGGCAATGTACGATGGAGAATAGCACCACGGGTTGGTTAGCATGTGGAGGTCAGGACACATGCTGTGGCAATGTAGGATAAGTTTCTGAAAAAGATCGCGGGGTGGTGCGCATTGCATGACTGTGTAACATTACATTCAATAGTAGGACTGAGAAAACCATCACGGGGTGGTGTGAATCATAGGGTCTGAATTAGAATAGGCAGAGAGTGGCTATGTAGGATGGAAAAAAGCACAACCGGGTGGTCAGCATGGGGATGTCAGGACACATGCAGTGGCAATATAGGATACGTTTCTGAAAAACATCGCGGGTTGGTGCGCATTGTATGGGTGTGTAATATTACATTCACAACAAGGAGTGAGAAAAACATCACTGGGTGGTGTGAATCATAGGGTCTGAATTAGCATAGGCAGTGAGTGGCAATGTAGGATGGAGAAAAGCACCACGGGGTGCTCATCATGGGGAGGTCAGGAAACATGCAGTGGCAATGTAGGATAGGTTTCTGAAAAACATCGCGGGGTTGGTGCTCATTGTATGGGTGTGTAACATTACATTCACTAGTAGGAGTGAGAAAAACATCACGGGGTGGTGTGAATCATAGTGTCTGAATTGGGATAGGCAGTGAGTGGCATTGTAGGATGGAGAAAAGCACCACGGGGTGGTCATCATGGGGAGGTCAGGAAACATGCAGTCTCAATGTAGGATAGGTTTCTGAAAAACATCGCGGGGTGGTGCTCATTGTATGGGTGTGTAACATTACATTCACTTGTAGGAGTGAGAAAAACATCACGGGGTGGTGTGAATCATAGGGTCTGAATTAGGATAGGCAGTGAGGTGCAATGTAGGATGGAGAAAAGCTCCACGGGGTGGTCAGCATGGGGAGGTCAGGAAACATGCAGTGGCAATGTAGGATAGGTTTCTGAAAAACAACACGGGGTGGTGCACATAGTATGGGTGTGTAACATTACATTCACTAGTAGGAGTGAGAAAAACATCACGGGGTGGTGTGAATCATAGTGTCTGAATTAGGATAGGCACTGAGTGTCAATGTAGGATGGAGAAAAGCATCACGGGGTGGTCAGCAAGGGGAGGTCAGGAAAAATGCCGTGGCAATGTAGCATAGGTTTCTGAAAAACATCGCGGGGTGGTGCGCATTGTATGGGTGTGTAACATTACATTCACTAGTAGGAGTAAGAAAGACATCATGGGGTGGTGTGAATCATAGGGTCTGAATTAGGATAGGCAGTGAGTGGCAATGTAGGATGGAGAAAACACCAGGGGGTGGTCAGCATGGGGAGGTCAGGAAACATGCAGTGGCAATATAGGATAGGTTTCTGAAAAACATCGCGGGGTGGTGCGCATTGTATGGGTGTGTAACATTACATTCACTAGTAGGAGTGAGAAAAACAGCACGGGGTGGTGTGAATCATATTGTGTGCATTAGGATAGGCAGTGAGTGGCAAAGTAGGATGGAGAAAAGCACCACGGACTGGTCAGCATGGGGAGGTCAGGAAACATGCAGTGGCATTGTAGGATAGGTTTCTGAAAAACATCGCGGGGTGCTGCGAATTGTATGGGTGTGTAACATTACATTCACTAATAGGAGTGAGAAAGACATCACGGGGTGGTGTGAATCATAGGGTCTGAATTATGATAGGAAGTGAGTGGCAATGTAGGATGGAGAAAACACCACGGGGTGGTCAGCATGGGGAGGTCAGGAAACATGCAGTGTCAATGTAGGATAGGTTTCTGAAAAACATCGCGGGGTGGTGCGCATTGTATGGGTGTGTAACATTACATTCACTAGTAGGAGTGATAAATACATCACGGGGTGGTGTGAATCATAGGGTCTCAATTAGGATAGGCAGTGAGTGGCAATACAGGATGGAGGAAAGCACCACGGGGTGTTCAGCATGGGGAAGTCAGGAAACATGCAGTGGCAATTTAGGATAGGTTTCTGAAAAACATCGCGGGGTGGTGCGCATTGTATGGGTGTGTAACATTACATTCACTAGTAGGAGTGAGAAAAACATCACGGGGTGGTGTGAATCATAGGGTCTGAATTAGGATAGGCAGTGAGTTGCAATGTAGGATGGAGAAAAGCACCACGGGGTGCTCATCATGGGGAGGTCAGGAAACATGCAGTGGCAATGTAGGATAGGTTTCTGAAAAACATCGCGGGGTGGTGCTCATTGTATGGGTGTGTAACATTACATTCACTAGTAGGAGTGAGAAAAACATCACGGGGTGGTGTGAATCATAGGGTCTGAATTAGGATAGGCAGTGAGTGGCAATGTAGGATGGAGAAAAGCACCACGGCGTGGTCATCATGGGGAGGTCAGGAAAAATGCAGTGGCAATGTAGGATAGGTTTCTGAAAAACATCGCGGGGTGGTGCTCATTGTATGGGTGTGTAACATTACATTCACTTGTATGTGTGAGAAAAACATCACGGGGTGGTGTGAATCATAGGGTGTGAATTAGGATAGGCAGTGAGGTGCAATGTAGGATGGAGAAAAGCACCACGGGGTGGTCAGCATGGGGAGGTCAGGAAACATGCAGTGGCAATGTAAGATAGGTTTCTGAAAAACAACACGGGGTTGTGCACATAATATGGGTGTGTAACATTACATTCACTAGTAGGAGTGAGAAAAACATCACGGGGTGGTGTGAATCATAGTGTCTGAATAAGGATAGGCAATGAGTGTCAATGTAGAATGGAGAAAAGCATCACGGGGTGGTCAGCAAGGGGAGTCAGGAAAAATGCAGTGGCAATGTAGCATAGGTTTCTGAAAAAACATCGCGGGGTGGTGTGAATCATAGGGTGAGAATCAGGATAGGCAGTGAGTGGCAATGTAGGATGGAGAAAAGCACCACGGGGTGGGCAGCATGGGGAGGTCAGGAAACATGCAGTGGCAATGTAGGATAGGTTTCTGAAAAACAACACGGGGTTGTGCGCATTGTATGGGTGTGTACCAATACATTCACTAGTAGGAGTGAGAAAAACATCACAGGGTGGTGTGAATCATAGGGTCTGAATTAGAATAGGCAGTGAGAGGCAATGTAGGATGGAGAAAAGCACCACGGGGTGGTCAGCATGGGGAGATCAGGAAACATGCAGTGGCAATGTAGGATAGGTTTCTGAAAAACATCGCGGGTTGGTGCGCATTGTATGGGTGTGTAACATTACATTCACTAGTAGGAGTGAGAAAAACATCACGGGGTGGTGTGAATCATCGGGTGTGAATTAGGATAGGCAGTGAGTGGCAATGCAGGATGTAGAAAAGCACCACGGGGTGGTCAGCAAGGGGAGGTCAGGAAAAATGCCGTGGCAATGTAGCATAGGTTTCTGAAAAACATCGCGGGGTGGTGCGCATTGTATGGGTGTGTAACATTACATTCACTAGTAGGAGTAAGAAAGACATCATGGGGTGGTGTGAATCATAGGGTCTGAATTAGGATAGGCAGTGAGTGGCAATGTAGGATGGAGAAAACACCAGGGGGTGGTCAGCATGGGGAGGTCAGGAAACATGCAGTGGCAATATAGGATAGGTTTCTGAAAAACATCGCGGGGTGGTGCGCATTGAATGGGTGTGTAACATTACATTCACTAGTAGGAGTGAGAAAAACATCACGGGGTGGTGTGAATCATAGGGTCTGAATTAGGATAGGCAGTGAGGGGCAATGGAGGATGGAGGAAAGCACCACGGGGTGGTCAGCATGGGGAGGTCAGGAAACATGCAGTGGCAATGTAAGATAGGTTTCTGAAAAACATCACGGGGTGGTGCGCATTGTATGGGTGTGTAACATTACATTCACTAGTAGGAGTGAGAAAAACAGCACGGGGTGGTGTGAATCATATTGTGTGCATTAGGATAGGCAGTGAGTGGCAAAGTAGGATGGAGAAAAGCACCACGGACTGGTCAGCATGGGGAGGTCAGGAAACATGCAGTGGCATTGTAGGATAGGTTTCTGAAAAACATTGCGGGGTGCTGCGAATTGTATGGTTGTGTAATATTACATTCACTAATAGGAGTGAGAAAGACATCACGGGGTGGTGTAAATCATAGGGTCTGAATTATGATAGGAAGTGAGTGGCATTGTAGGATGGAGAAAACACCACGGGGTGGTCAGCATGGAGAGGTCAGGAAACATGCAGTGGCAATGTAGGATAGGTTTCTGAAAAACATCGCGGGGTGGTGCGCATTGTATGGGTGTGTAACATTACATTCACTAGTAGGAGTGATAAATACATCACGGGGTGGTGTGAATCATAGGGTCTGAATTAGGATAGGCAGTGAGTGGCAATACAGGACGGAGGAAAGCAAAACGGGGTGTTCAGCATGGGGAGGTCAGGAAACATGCAGTGGCAATTTAGGATAGGTTTTTGAAAAACATCGCGGGGTGGTGCGCATTGTATGGGTGTGTAACATTACATTCACTAGTACGAGTGAGAAAAACATCACGGGGTGGTGTGAATCATAGGGTCTGAATTAGGATAGGCAGTGAGTTGCAATGTAGGATGGAGAAAAGCACCACGGGGTGCTCATCATGGGGAGGTCAGGAAACATGCAGTGGCAATGTAGGATAGGTTTCTGAAAAACATCGCGGGGTCGTGCTCATTGTATGGGTGTGTAACATTACATTCACTAGAAGGAGTGAGAAAAACATCACGGGGTGGTGTGAATCATAGGGTCTGAATTAGGATAGGCAGTGAGTGGCAATGTAGGATGGAGAAAAGCATCACGGGGTGGTCAGCAAGGGGAGTCAGGAAAAATTCAGGGGCAATGTAGGATAGGTTTCTGAAAAACAACATGGGGTGGTGCACATAATATGGGTGTGTAAAATTACATTCACTTGTAGGAGTGAGAAAAACATCACGGGGTGGTGTGAATCATAGGGTGTGAATTAGGATAGGCAGTGAGATGCAATGTAGGATGGAGAAAAGCACCACGGGGTGGTCAGCATGGGGAGGTCAGGAAACATGCAGTGGCAATGTAGGATAGGTTTCTGAAAAACAACACGGGGTGGTGCACATAATATGGGTGTGTAACATTACATTCACTAGTAGGAGTGAGAAAAACTTCACGGGGTGGTGTGAATCATAGTGTCTGAATAAGGATAGGCACTGAGTGTCAATGTAGAATGGAGAAAAGCATCACGGGGTGGTCAGCAAGGGGAGTCAGGAAAAATGCAGTGGCAATGTAGCATAGGTTTCTGAAAAAACATCGCGGGGTGGTGTGAATCATAGGGTGAGAATTAGGATAGGCAGTGAGTGGCAATGTAGGATGGAGGAAAGCACCACGGGGTGGTCAGCATGGGGAGGTCAGGAAACATGCAGTGGCAATGTAGGATAGGTTTCTGAAAAACAACACGGGGTGGTGCGCATTGTATGGGTGTGTACCAATACATTCACTAGTAGGAGTGAGAAAAACATCACAGGGTGGTGTGAATCATAGGGTCTGAATTAGAATACGCAGTGAGAGGCAATGTAGGATGGAGAAAAGCACCACGGGGTGGTCAGCATGGGGAGATCAGGAAACATGCAGTGGCAATGTAGGATAGGTTTCTGAAAAACAACACGGGGTGGTGCCCATAGTATGGGTGTGTAACATTACATTCACTAGTAGGAGTGAGAAAACCATCACGGGGTGGTGTGAATCATAGGGTCTGAATTAGGATAGGCAGTGAGTGGCAATGTAGGATGGAGAAAAGCACCACGTGGTGGCCAGCATGGGGACGTCAGGAAACATGCCGTGGCTATGTAGGATAGGTTTCTGAAAAACATCGCGGGGTGGTGCGCAACGTATGGGTGTGCAATACTACATTGGCTAGTAGTAGTGCGAAAAACATCACGGGGTGGTGTGAATCGTAGGTTCAGAATTAGGATAGGCAGTGAGTTGCAATGTAGGATGGAGGAAAGCACCACTGGGTAGTCAGCATGGGGAGGTCAGGAAACATGCAGTGGCAATGTAGGATAGGTTTGTGAAAAACATCACGGGCTGGTGCACATTGTATGGGTGTGTAACATTACATTCACTAGTAGGAGTGAGAAAAACATCACGGGGTGGTGTGAATCATAGGCTCTGAATTAGGATAGGCAGTGAGTGGCAATGTAGGATGGAGAAAAGCACCACGGGGTGGTCAGCATGGGGAGGTCAAGACACATGCAGTGGCAATGTAGGATTGGTTTCTGAAAAATATCGCGGCGTGGTGCGTATTGTATGGGTGTGTAACATTACATTCACTAGTAGGAGTGAGAAAACCATCACGGGTTGGTGTGAATCATAGGGTCTGAATTAGGATAGGCAGTGAGTGGCAATGTTGGATGGAGAAACGCACCAGGGGTTGGTCAGCATGGGGAGGTCAGGAAACATGCAGTGGCAATGTAGGATAGGTTTCTGAAAAACATTCCGGGGTGGTGCGCATTGTATGTGTGTGTAATATTACATTCACAGGTAGGAGTGCGAAAAACAACACTTGGTGGTGTGAATCATAGAGTCTGAATTAGGATAGGCAGTGAGTGGCAATCTAGGATGGAAAAAAGCACCACGGGGTGGTCAGCATGGGGAGGTCAGGAAACATGCAGTTGCAATGTAGGATAGGTTTTTGAAAAACATCGCGGGGTGGTGTGCATTGTATGGGTGTGTAACATTACATTCACTAGTAGGAGTGAGAAAAACATCACGGGGTGGTGTGAATCATCGGGTGTGAATTAGGATAGGCAGTGAGTGGCAATGCAGGATGGAGAAAACACCAGGGGGTGGTCAGCATGGGGAGGTCAGGAAACATGCAGTGGCAATATAGGATAGGTTTCTGAAAAACATCGCGGGGTGGTGCGCATTGAATGGGTGTGTAACATTACATTCACTAGTAGGAGTGAGAAAAACATCACGGGGTGGTGTGAATCATAGGGTCTGAATTAGGATAGGCAGTGAGGGGCAATGGAGGATGGAGGAAAGCACCACGGGGTGGTCAGCATGGGGAGGTCAGGAAACATGCAGTGGCAATGTAAGATAGGTTTCTGAAAAACATCACGGGGTGGTGCGCATTGTATGGGTGTGTAACATTACATTCACTAGTAGGAGTGAGAAAAACAGCACGGGGTGGTGTGAATCATATTGTTTGCATTAGGATAGGCAGTGAGTGGCAAAGTAGGATGGAGAAAAGCACCACGGACTGGTCAGCATGGGGAGGTCAGGAAACATGCAGTGGCATTGTAGGATAGGTTTCTGAAAAACATCGCGTGGTGCTGCGAATTGTATGGTTGTGCAACATTACATTCACTAATAGGAGTGAGAAAGACATCACGGGGTGGTGTGAATCATAGGGTCTGAATTATGATAGGAAGTGAGTGGCAATGTAGGATGGAGAAAACACCACGGGGTGGTCAGCATGGGGAGGTCAGGAAACATGCAGTGGCAATGTAGCATAGGTTTCTGAAAAACATCGCGGGGTGGTGCGCATTGTATGGGTGTGTAACATTACATTCACTAGTAGGAGTAAGAAAGACATCATGGGGTGGTGTGAATCATAGGGTCTGAATTAGGATAGGCAGTGAGTGGCAATGTAGGATGGAGAAAACACCAGGGGGTGGTCAGCATGGGGAGGTCAGGAAACATGCAGTGGCAATATAGGATAGGTTTCTGAAAAACATCGCGGGGTGGTGCGCATTGAATGGGTGTGTAACATTACATTCACTAGTAGGAGTGAGAAAAACATCACGGGGTGGTGTGAATCATAGGGTCTGAATTAGGATAGGCAGTGAGGGGCAATGGAGGATGGAGGAAAGCACCACGGGGTGGTCAGCATGGGGAGGTCAGGAAACATGCAGTGGCAATGTAAGATAGGTTTCTGAAAAACATCACGGGGTGGTGCGCATTGTATGGGTGTGTAACATTACATTCACTAGTAGGAGTGAGAAAAACAGCACGGGGTGGTGTGAATCATATTGTGTGCATTAGGATAGGCAGTGAGTGGCAAAGTAGGATGGAGAAAAGCACCACGGACTGGTCAGCATGGGGAGGTCAGGAAACATGCAGTGGCATTGTAGGATAGGTTTCTGAAAAACATCGCGGGGTGCTGCAAATTGTATGGTTGTGTAACATTACATTCACTAATAGGAGTGAGAAAGACATCACGGGGTGGTGTGAATCATAGGGTCTGAATTATGATAGGAAGTGAGTGGCAATGTAGGATGGAGAAAACACCACGGGGTGGTCAGCATGGGGAGGTCAGGAAACATGCAGTGGCAATGTAGGATAGGTTTCTGAAAAACATCGCGGGGTGGTGCGCATTGTATGGGTGTGTAACATTACATTCACTAGTAGGAGTGATAAATACATCACGGGGTGGTGTGAATCATAGGGTCTGAATTAGGAAAGGCAGTGAGTGGCAATACAGGATGGAGGAAAGCACCACGGGGTGTTCAGCATGAGGAGGTCAGGAAACATGCAGTGGCAATTTAGGATAGGTTTCTGAAAAACATCGCGGGGTGGTGCGCATTGTATGGGTGTGTAAAATTACATTCACTAGTAGGAGTGAGAAAAACATCACGGGGTGGTGTGAATCATAGGGTCTGAATTAGGATAGGCAGTGAGTTGCAATGTAGGATGGAGAAAAGCACCACGGGGTGCTCATCATGGGGAGGTCAGGAAACATGCAGTGGCAATGTAGGATAGGTTTCTGAAAAACATCGCGGGGTGGTGCTCATTGTATGGGTGTGTAACATTACATTCACTAGTAGGAGTGAGAAAGACATCACGGGGTGGTGTGAATCATAGGGTCTGAATTAGGATAGGCAGTGAGTGGCAATGTAGGATGGAAAAAAGCATCACGGGGTGGTCAGCAAGGGGAGTCAGGAAAAATGCAGTGGCAATGTAGGATAGGTTTCTGAAAAACAACACGGGGTGGTGCACATAATATGGGTGTGTAACATTACATTTACTTGTAGGAGTGAGAAAAACATCACGGGGTGGTGTGAATCATAGGGTGTGAATTAGGATAGGCAGTGAGGTGCAATGTAGGATGGAGAAAAGCACCACGGGGTGGTCAGCATGGGGAGGTCAGGAAACATGCAGTGGCAATGTAGGATAGGTTTCTGAAAAACAACACGGGGTGGTGCACATAATATGGGTGTGTAACATTACATTCACTAGTAGGAGTGAGAAAAACATCACGGGGTGGTGTGAATCATAGTGTCTGAATAAGGATAGGCACTGAGTGTCAATGTAGAATGGAGAAAAGCATCACGGGGTGGTCAGCAAGGGGAGTCAGGAAAAATGCAGTGGCAATGTAGCATAGGTTTCTGAAAAAACATCGCGGGGTGGTGTGAATCATAGGGTGAGAATTAGGATAGGCAGTGAGTGGCAATGTAGGATGGAGAAAAGCACCACGGGGTGGGCAGCATGGGGAGGTCAGGAAACATGCAGTGGCAATGTAGGATAGGTTTCTGAAAAACAACACGGGGTGGTGCGCATTGTATGGGTGTGTACCAATACATTCACTAGTAGGAGTGAGAAAAACATCACAGGGTGGTGTGAATCATAGGGTCTGAATTAGAATAGGCAGTGAGAGGCAATGTAGGATGGAGAAAAGCACCACGGGGTGGTCAGCATGGGGAGATCAGGAAACATGCAGTGGCAATGTAGGATAGGTTTCTGAAAAACAACACGGGGTGGTGCCCATAGTATGGGTGTGTACCATTACATTCACTAGTAGGAGTGAGAAAACCATCACGGGGTGGTGTGAATCATAGGGTCTGAATTAGGATAGGCAATGAGTGGCAATGCAGGATGGAGAAAAGCACCACGGGGTGGTAGGCATGGGGAGGTCAGGAAACATGCAGTGGCAATGTAGGACAGGTTTCTGAAAAACATCGCGGGTTGGTGCGCATTGTATGGGGGTGTAACATTACATTCACTAGTAGGAGTGAGAAAAACATTACGGGGTGGTGTGAATCATCGGGTGTGAATTAGGATAGGCAGTGAGTGGCATTGCAGGATGTAGAAAAGCACCACGGGTTGGTCAGCATGGGGAGGTCAGGACACATGCAGTGGCAATGTAGGATAGGTTTCTGAAAAACCTCGCAGGGTGGTGCGCATTGTATGACTGTGTATCATTACATTCACTAGTATGAGTGAGAAAAACATCACGGGGTGGTGTGAATCATAGGGTCTGAATTAGGATAGGCAGTGAGTGGCAATGTAGGATGGAGAAAAGCACCACGTGGTGGCCAGCATGGGGATGTCAGGAAACATGCCGTGGCAATGTAGGATAGGTTTCTGAAAAACATCGATGGGTGGTGTGCAACGTATGGGTGTGCAATACTACATTGGCTAGTAGTAGTGCGAACAACATCACGGGGTGGTGTGAATCGTAGGTTCAGAATTAGGATAGGCAGTGAGTTGCAATGTAGGATGGAGGAAAGCACCACGGGGTGGTCAGCATGGGGAGGTCAGGAAAAATGCAGTGGCAATGTAGCATAGGTTTCTGAAAAACATCACGGGCTGGTGCACATTGTATGGGTGTGTAACATTACATTCACTAGTAGGAGTGAGAAAAACATCACGGGGAGGTGTGAATCATAGGGTCTGAATTAGTATAGGCAGTGAGTGGCAATCTAGGATGGAGAAAAGCACCACGGGGTGGTCAGCATGGGGAGGTCAGGAAACATGCAGTTGCAATGTAGGATAGGTTTTTGAAAACATCGCGGGGTGGTGTGCATTGTATGGGTGTGTAACATTACATTCACTAGTAGGAGGGAGAAAAACATCACGGGGTGGTGTGAATCATAAGATCTGAATTAGGATAGGCAGTGAGTGGCAATGTAGGAGGGAGAAAAGCACCACGGGGTGGTCAGCATGGGGAGGTCAGGAAACATGCAGTGGCAATATAGGTAGGTTTCTGAAAAACATCGCGGGTGGTGTGCATTGTATGGGTGTGTAACATTGCATTCACTAGTAGGAGTGAGAAAAACATCACGGGGTGGTGTGAATCATAGGATCTGAATTAGGATAGGCAGTGAGTGGCAGTGTAGGATGTAGAATAGCACCACGGGTTGGTTAGCATGGGGAGGTCAGGAAACATGCAGTGGCAATGTAGGATACGTTTCTGAAAAACATCGCGGGGTGGTGCGCATTGTATGGGTGTGTAACATTACATTCACTAGTAGGAGTGAGAAAGACATCATGGGGTGGTGTGAATCATAGGGTCTGAATTAAAATAGGCTGTGAGTGGCAATCTAGGATGGAGAAAAGCACCACGGGGTGTTCAGCATGGGGAGGTCAGGAAACATGCAGTTGCAATGTAGGATAGGTTTTTGAAAAACATTGCGGGGTGGTGTGCATTGTATGGGTGTGTAACATTACATTCACTAGTAGGAGTGAGAAAACCATCACGGGTTGGTGTGAATCATAGGGTCTGAATTAGGATAGGCAGTGAGTGGCAATGTAGGATGGAGAAAACACCACGGGGTGGTCAGCATGGGGAGGTCAGGAAACATGCAGTGGCAATTTAGGATAGGTTTCTGAAAAACATCCCGGGGTGGTGCGCATTGTATGTGTGTGTAATATTACATTCACAGGTAGGAGTGAGAAAAACAACACTTGGTGGTGTGAATCATAGGGTCTGAATTAAAATAGGCTGTGAGTGGCAATCTAGGATGGAGAAAAGCACCACGGGGTGTTCAGCATGGGGAGGTCAGGAAACATGCAGTTGCAATGTAGGATAGGTTTTTGAAAAACTTTGCGGGGTGGTGTGCATTGTATGGGTGTGTAATATTACATTCACTAGTAGGAGTGAGAAAAACATCACGGGGTGGTGTGAATCATAAGGTCTGAATTAGGATAGGCAGTGAGTGGCAATGTAGGATGGAGAAAAGCACCACGGGGTGGTCAGCATGGGGAGGTCAGGAAACATGCAGTGGCAATGTAGTATAGGTTTCTGAAAAACAACCCAGGGTGGTGCGCATTGTATGGATGTGTAACGTTACATTCACAACAAGCAGTGAGTAAAACATCACGGGGTGGTGTGAATCATAGGGTGTGCATTAGGATAGGAAGTGAGTGGCAATGTAGGATGGAGAAAAGCACCACGGAGTGGTCAGCATGGAGAGGTCAGGAAACATGCAGTGGCATTGTCGGATAGTTTTCTGAAAAACATCGCGGGGTGGTGCGAATTGTATGGGTGTGTAACGTTACATTCACTAATAGGAGTGAGAAAGACATCACGGGGTGGTGTGAATCATAGGGTCTGAATTAGGATAGGCAGTGAGTGGCAATGTAGGATGGAGAAAAGCACCACGGGGTGGTCAGCATTGGGAGGTCAGGAAACATGCAGTGGAAATTTAGGATAGGTTTCTGTAAAATATCCCGGGGTGGTGCGCATTGTATGTGTGTGTAATATTAAGTTCACAGGTAGGAGTGAGAAAAACAATACTTTGTGGTGTGAATCATAGGGTCTGAATTAGGATAGGCAGTGAGTGGCAATCTAGGATTTGGAAAAGCACCACGGGCTGGTCAGCATGGGGAGGTCAGGAAACATGCAGTTGCAATGTAGGATACGTTTTTGAAAAACATCGGGGGTGGTGTGCATTGTATGGGTGTGTAATATTACATTCACTAGTAGGAGTGAGAAAAACATCACGGGGTGGTGTGAATCATAAGGTCTGAATAGGGATAGGCAGTGAGTGGCAATGTAGGCTGGAGAAAAGCACCACGGGGTGGTCAGCATGAGGAGGTCAGGACACATGCAGTGGCAATGTAGGATAGGTTTCTGAAAAACATCGCGGGTTGGTGCGCATTGTATGGGTGTGTAACATTACATTCACTAGTAGGAGTGAGAAAAACATCACGGGGTGGTGTGAATCATCGGGTGTGAATTAGGATAGGCAGTGAGTGGCAATGAAGGATGTAGAAAAGCACCACGGGGTGGTCAGCAAGGGGAGGTCAGGAAAAATGCCGTGGCAATGTAGCATAGGTTTCTGAAAAACATCGCGGGGTGGTGCGCATTGTATGGGTGTGTAACATTACATTCACTAGTAGGAGTAAGAAAGACATCATGGGGTGGTGTGAATCATAGGGTCTGAATTAGGATAGGCAGTGAGTGGCAATGTAGGATGGAGAAAACACCAGGGGGTGGTCAGCATGGGGAGGTCAGGAAACATGCAGTGGCAATACATGATAGGTTTCTGAAAAACATCGCGGGGTGGTGCGCATTGAATGGGTGTGTAACATTACATTCACTAGTAGGAGTGAGAAAAACATCACGGGGTGGTGTGAATCATAGGGTCTGAATTAGGATAGGCAGTGAGGGGCAATGGAGGATGGAGGAAAGCACCACGGGGTGGTCAGCATGGGGACGTCAGGAAACATGCAGTGGCAATGTAAGATAGGTTTCTGAAAAACATCACGGGGTGGTGCGCATTGTATGGGTGTGTAACATTACATTCACTAGTAGGAGTGAGAAAAACAGCACGGGGTGGTGTGAATCATATTGTGTGCATTAGGATAGGCAGTGAGTGGCAAAGTAGGATGGAGAAAAGCACCACGGACTGGTCAGCATGGGGAGGTCAGGAAACATGCAGTGGCATTGTAGGATAGGTTTCTGAAAAACATTGCGGGGTGCTGCGAATTGTATGGTTGTGTAACATTACATTCACTAATAGGAGTGAGAAAGACATCACGGGGTGGTGTAAATCATAGGGTCTGAATTATGATAGGAAGTGAGTGGCAATGTAGGATGGAGAAAAGCATCACGGGGTGGTCAGCAAGGGGAGTCAGGAAAAATTCAGTGGCAATGTAGGATAGGTTTCTGAAAAACAACATGGGGTGGTGCACATAATATGGGTGTGTAAAATTACATTCACTTGTAGGAGTGAGAAAAACATCACGGGGTGGTGTGAATCATAGGGTGTGAATTAGGATAGGCAGTGAGGTGCAATGTAGGATGGAGAAAAGCACCACGGGGTGGTCAGCATGGGGAGGTCAGGAAACATGCAGTGGCAATGTAGGATAGGTTTCTGAAAAACAACACGGGGTGGTGCACATAATATGGGTGTGTAACATTACATTCACTAGTAGGAGTGAGAAAAACTTCACGGGGTGGTGTGAATCATAGTGTCTGAATAAGGATAGGCAATGAGTGTCAATGTAGAATGGAGAAAAGCATCACGGGGTGGTCAGCAAGGGGAGTCAGGAAAAATGCAGTGGCAATGTAGCATAGGTTTCTGAAAAAACATCGCGGGGTGGTGTGAATCATAGGGTGAGAATTAGGATAGGCAGTGAGTGGCAATGTAGGATGGAGGAAAGCACCACGGGGTGGTCAGCATGGGGAGGTCAGGAAACATGCAGTGGCAATGTAGGATAGGTTTCTGAAAAACAACACGGGGTGGTGCGCATTGTATGGGTGTGTACCAATACATTCACTAGTAGGAGTGAGAAAAACATCACAGGGTGGTGTGAATCATAGGGACTGAATTAGAATACGCAGTGAGAGGCAATGTAGGATGGAGAAAAGCACCACGGGGTGGTCAGCATGGGGAGATCAGGAAACATGCAGTGGCAATGTAGGATAGGTTTCTGAAAAACAACACGGGGTGGTGCCCATAGTATGGGTGTGTAACATTACATTCACTAGTAGGAGTGAGAAAACCATCACGGGGTGGTGTGAATCATAGGGTCTGAATTAGGATAGGCAGTGAGTGGCAATGTAGGATGGAGAAAAGCACCACGTGGTGGCCAGCATGGGGACGTCAGGAAACATGCCGTGGCTATGTAGGATAGGTTTCTGAAAAACATCGCGGGGTGGTGCGCAACGTATGGGTGTGCAATACTACATTGGCTAGTAGTAGTGCGAAAAACATCACGGGGTGGTGTGAATCGTAGGTTCAGAATTAGGATAGGCAGTGAGTTGCAATGTAGGATGGAGGAAAGCACCACGGGGTAGTCAGCATGGGGAGGTCAGGAAACATGCAGTGGCAATGTAGGATAGGTTTGTGAAAAACATCACGGGCTGGTGCACATTGTATGGGTGTGTAACATTACATTCACTAGTAGGAGTGAGAAAAACATCACGGGGTGGTGTGAATCATAGGCTCTGAATTAGGATAGGCAGTGAGTGGCAATGTAGGATGGAGAAAAGCACCACGGGGTGGTCAGCATGGGGAGGTCAAGACACATGCAGTGGCAATGTAGGATTGGTTTCTGAAAAATATCGCGGCGTGGTGCGTATTGTATGGGTGTGTAACATTACATTCACTAGTAGGAGTGAGAAAACCATCACGGGTTGGTGTGAATCATAGGGTCTGAATTAGGATAGGCAGTGAGTGGCAATGTTGGATGGAGAAACGCACCAGGGGTTGGTCAGCATGGGGAGGTCAGGAAACATGCAGTGGCAATGTAGGATAGGTTTCTGAAAAACATTCCGGGGTGGTGCGCATTGTATGTGTGTGTAATATTACATTCACAGGTAGGAGTGCGAAAAACAACACTTGGTGGTGTGAATCATAGAGTCTGAATTAGGATAGGCAGTGAGTGGCAATCTAGGATGGAGAAAAGCACCACGGGGTGGTCAGCATGGGGAGGTCAGGAAACATGCAGTTGCAATGTAGGATAGGTTTTTGAAAAACTTTGCGGGGTGGTGTGCATTGTATGGGAGTGTAATATTACATTCACTAGTAGGAGTGAGAAAAACATCACGGGGTGGTGTGAATCATAAGGTCTGAATTAGGATAGGCAGTGAGTGGCAATGTAGGATGGAGAAAAGCACCACGGGGTGGTCAGCATGGGGAGGTCAGGAAACATGCAGTGGCAATGTAGTATAGGTTTCTGAAAAACAACCCAGGGTGGTGCGCATTGTATGGATGTGTAACGTTACATTCACAACAAGCAGTGAGTAAAACATCACGGGGTGGTGTGAATCATAGGGTGTGCATTAGGATAGGAAGTGAGTGGCAATGTAGGATGGAGAAAAGCACCACGGAGTGGTCAGCATGGAGAGGTCAGGAAACATGCAGTGGCATTGTCGGATAGTTTTCTGAAAAACATCGCGGGGTGGTGCGAATTGTATGGGTGTGTAACGTTACATTCACTAATAGGAGTGAGAAAGACATCACGGGGTGGTGTGAATCATAGGGTCTGAATTAGGATAGGCAGTGAGTGGCAATGTAGGATGGAGAAAAGCACCACGGGGTGGTCAGCATTGGGAGGTCAGGAAACATGCAGTGGAAATTTAGGATAGGTTTCTGTAAAATATCCCGGGGTGGTGCGCATTGTATGTGTGTGTAATATTAAGTTCACAGGTAGGAGTGAGAAAAACAATACTTTGTGGTGTGAATCATAGGGTCTGAATTAGGATAGGCAGTGAGTGGCAATCTAGGATTTGGAAAAGCACCACGGGCTGGTCAGCATGGGGAGGTCAGGAAACATGCAGTTGCAATGTAGGATACGTTTTTGAAAAACATCGGGGGTGGTGTGCATTGTATGGGTGTGTAATATTACATTCACTAGTAGGAGTGAGAAAAACATCACGGGGTGGTGTGAATCATAAGGTCTGAATAGGGATAGGCAGTGAGTGGCAATGTAGGCTGGAGAAAAGCACCACGGGGTGGTCAGCATGAGGAGGTCAGGACACATGCAGTGGCAATGTAGGATAGGTTTCTGAAAAACATCGCGGGTTGGTGCGCATTGTATGGGTGTGTAACATTACATTCACTAGTAGGAGTGAGAAAAACATCACGGGGTGGTGTGAATCATCGGGTGTGAATTAGGATAGGCAGTGAGTGGCAATGCAGGATGTAGAAAAGCACCACGGGGTGGTCAGCAAGGGGAGGTCAGGAAAAATGCCGTGGCAATGTAGCATAGGTTTCTGAAAAACATCGCGGGGTGGTGCGCATTGTATGGGTGTGTAACATTACATTCACTAGTAGGAGTAAGAAAGACATCATGGGGTGGTGTGAATCATAGGGTCTGAATTAGGATAGGCAGTGAGTGGCAATGTAGGATGGAGAAAACACCAGGGGGTGGTCAGCATGGGGAGGTCAGGAAACATGCAGTGGCAATATAGGATAGGTTTCTGAAAAACATCGCGGGGTGGTGCGCATTGAATGGGTGTGTAACATTACATTCACTAGTAGGAGTGAGAAAAACATCACGGGGTGGTGTGAATCATAGGGTCTGAATTAGGATAGGCAGTGAGGGGCAATGGAGGATGGAGGAAAGCACCACGGGGTGGTCAGCATGGGGAGGTCAGGAAACATGCAGTGGCAATGTAAGATAGGTTTCTGAAAAACATCACGGGGTGGTGCGCATTGTATGGGTGTGTAACATTACATTCACTAGTAGGAGTGAGAAAAACAGCACGGGGTGGTGTGAATCATATTGTGTGCATTAGGATAGGCAGTGAGTGGCAAAGTAGGATGGAGAAAAGCACCACGGACTGGTCAGCATGGGGAGGTCAGGAAACATGCAGTGGCATTGTAGGATAGGTTTCTGAAAAACATTGCGGGGTGCTGCGAATTGTATGGTTGTGTAACATTACATTCACTAATAGGAGTGAGAAAGACATCACGGGGTGGTGTAAATCATAGGGTCTGAATTATGATAGGAAGTGAGTGGCATTGTAGGATGGAGAAAACACCACGGGGTGGTCAGCATGGAGAGGTCAGGAAACATGCAGTGGCAATGTAGGATAGGTTTCTGAAAAACATCGCGGGGTGGTGCGCATTGTATGGGTGTGTAACATTACATTCACTAGTAGGAGTGATAAATACATCACGGGGTGGTGTGAATCATAGGGTCTGAATTAGGATAGGCAGTGAGTGGCAATACAGGATGGAGGAAAGCACCACGGGGTGTTCAGCATGGGGAGGTCAGGAAACATGCAGTGGCAATTTAGGATAGGTTTTTGTAAAACATCGCGGGGTGGTGCGCATTGTATGGGTGTGTAACATTACATTCACTAGTACGAGTGAGAAAAACATCACGGGGTGGTGTGAATCATAGGGTCTGAATTAGGATAGGCAGTGAGTTGCAATGTAGGATGGAGAAAAGCACCACGGGGTGCTCATCATGGGGAGGTCAGGAAACATGCAGTGGCAATGTAGGATAGGTTTCTGAAAAACATCGCGGGGTCGTGCTCATTGTATGGGTGTGTAACATTACATTCACTAGAAGGAGTGAGAAAAACATCACGGGGTGGTGTGAATCATAGGGTCTGAATTAGGATAGGCAGTGAGTGGCAATGTAGGATGGAGAAAAGCATCACGGGGTGGTCAGCAAGGGGAGTCAGGAAAAATTCAGTGGCAATGTAGGATAGGTTTCTGAAAAACAACATGGGGTGGTGCACATAATATGGGTGTGTAAAATTACATTCACTTGTAGGAGTGAGAAAAACATCACGGGGTGGTGTGAATCATAGGGTGTGAATTAGGATAGGCAGTGAGGTGCAATGTAGGATGGAGAAAAGCACCACGGGGTGGTCAGCATGGGGAGGTCAGGAAACATGCAGTGGCAATGTAGGATAGGTTTCTGAAAAACAACACGGGGTGGTGCACATAATATGGGTGTGTAACATTACATTCACTAGTAGGAGTGAGAAAAACTTCACGGGGTGGTGTGAATCATAGTGTCTGAATAAGGATAGGCACTGAGTGTCAATGTAGAATGGAGAAAAGCATCACGGGGTGGTCAGCAAGGGGAGTCAGGAAAAATGCAGTGGCAATGTAGCATAGGTTTCTGAAAAAACATCGCGGGGTGGTGTGAATCATAGGGTGAGAATTAGGATAGGCAGTGAGTGGCAATGTAGGATGGAGGAAAGCACCACGGGGTGGTCAGCATGGGGAGGTCAGGAAACATGCAGTGGCAATGTAGGATAGGTTTCTGAAAAACAACACGGGGTGGTGCGCATTGTATGGGTGTGTACCAATACATTCACTAGTAGGAGTGAGAAAAACATCACAGGGTGGTGTGAATCATAGGGTCTGAATTAGAATACGCAGTGAGAGGCAATGTAGGATGGAGAAAAGCACCACGGGGTGGTCAGCATGGGGAGATCAGGAAACATGCAGTGGCAATGTAGGATAGGTTTCTGAAAAACAACACGGGGTGGTGCCCATAGTATGGGTGTGTAACATTACATTCACTAGTAGGAGTGAGAAAACCATCACGGGGTGGTGTGAATCATAGGGTCTGAATTAGGATAGGCAGTGAGTGGCAATGTAGGATGGAGAAAAGCACCACGTGGTGGCCAGCATGGGGACGTCAGGAAACATGCCGTGGCTATGTAGGATAGGTTTCTGAAAAACATCGCGGGGTGGTGCGCAACGTATGGGTGTGCAATACTACATTGGCTAGTAGTAGTGCGAAAAACATCACGGGGTGGTGTGAATCATAGGTTCAGAATTAGGATAGGCAGTGAGTTGCAATGTAGGATGGAGGAAAGCACCACGGGGTAGTCAGCATGGGGAGGTCAGGAAACATGCAGTGGCAATGTAGGATAGGTTTGTGAAAAACATCACGGGCTGGTGCACATTGTATGGGTGTGTAACATTACATTCACTAGTAGGAGTGAGAAAAACATCACGGGGTGGTGTGAATCATAGGCTCTGAATTAGGATAGGCAGTGAGTGGCAATGTAGGATGGAGAAAAGCACCACGGGGTGGTCAGCATGGGGAGGTCAAGACACATGCAGTGGCAATGTAGGATTGGTTTCTGAAAAATATCGCGGCGTGGTGCGTATTGTATGGGTGTGTAACATTACATTCACTAGTAGGAGTGAGAAAACCATCACGGGTTGGTGTGAATCATAGGGTCTGAATTAGGATAGGCAGTGAGTGGCAATGTTGGATGGAGAAACGCACCAGGGGTTGGTCAGCATGGGGAGGTCAGGAAACATGCAGTGGCAATGTAGGATAGGTTTCTGAAAAACATTCCAGGGTGGTGCGCATTGTATGTGTGTGTAATATTACATTCACAGGTAGGAGTGCGAAAAACAACACTTGGTGGTGTGAATCATAGAGTCTGAATTAGGATAGGCAGTGAGTGGCAATCTAGGATGGAGAAAAGCACCACGGGGTGGTCAGCATGGGGAGGTCAGGAAACATGCAGTTGCAATGTAGGATAGGTTTTTGAAAAACATCGCGGGGTGGTGTGCATTGTATGGGTGTGTAACATTACATTCACTAGTAGGAGTGAGAAAAACATCACGGGGTGGTGTGAATCATCGGGTGTGAATTAGGATAGGCAGTGAGTGGCAATGCAGGATGTAGAAAAGCACCACGGGGTGGTCAGCAAGGGGAGGTCAGGAAAAATGCCGTGGCAATGTAGCATAGGTTTCTGAAAAACATCGCGGGGTGGTGCGCATTGTATGGGTGTGTAACATTACATTCACTAGTAGGAGTAAGAAAGACATCATGGGGTGGTGTGAATCATAGCGTCTGAATTAGGATAGGCAGTGAGTGGTAATGTAGGATGGAGAAAACACCAGGGGGTGGTCAGCATGGGGAGGTCAGGAAACATGCAGTGGCAATATAGGATAGGTTTCTGAAAAACATCGCGGGGTGGTGCGCATTGAATGGGTGTGTAACATTACATTCACTAGTAGGAGTGAGAAAAACATCACGGGGTGGTGTGAATCATAGGGTCTGAATTAGGATAGGCAGTGAGGGGCAATGGAGGATGGAGGAAAGCACCACGGGGTGGTCAGCATGGGGAGGTCAGGAAACATGCAGTGGCAATGTAAGATAGGTTTCTGAAAAACATCACGGGGTGGTGCGCATTGTATGGGTGTGTAACATTACATTCACTAGTAGGAGTGAGAAAAACAGCACGGGGTGGTGTGAATCATATTGTTTGCATTAGGATAGGCAGTGAGTGGCAAAGTAGGATGGAGAAAAGCACCACGGACTGGTCAGCATGGGGAGGTCAGGAAACATGCAGTGGCATTGTAGGATAGGTTTCTGAAAAACATCGCGTGGTGCTGCGAATTGTATGGTTGTGCAACATTACATTCACTAATAGGAGTGAGAAAGACATCACGGGGTGGTGTGAATCATAGGGTCTGAATTATGATAGGAAGTGAGTGGCAATGTAGGATGGAGAAAACACCACGGGGTGGTCAGCATGGGGAGGTCAGGAAACATGCAGTGGCAATGTAGCATAGGTTTCTGAAAAACATCGCGGGGTGGTGCGCATTGTATGGGTGTGTAACATTACATTCACTAGTAGGAGTAAGAAAGACATCATGGGGTGGTGTGAATCATAGGGTCTGAATTAGGATAGGCAGTGAGTGGCAATGTAGGATGGAGAAAACACCAGGGGGTGGTCAGCATGGGGAGGTCAGGAAACATGCAGTGGCAATATAGGATAGGTTTCTGAAAAACATCGCGGGGTGGTGCGCATTGAATGGGTGTGTAACATTACATTCACTAGTAGGAGTGAGAAAAACATCACGGGGTGGTGTGAATCATAGGGTCTGAATTAGGATAGGCAGTGAGGGGCAATGGAGGATGGAGGAAAGCACCACGGGGTGGTCAGCATGGGGAGGTCAGGAAACATGCAGTGGCAATGTAAGATAGGTTTCTGAAAAACATCACGGGGTGGTGCGCATTGTATGGTTGTGTAACATTACATTCACTAGTAGGAGTGAGAAAAACAGCACGGGGTGGTGTGAATCATATTGTGTGCATTAGGATAGGCAGTGAGTGGCAAAGTAGGATGGAGAAAAGCACCACGGACTGGTCAGCATGGGGAGGTCAGGAAACATGCAGTGGCATTGTAGTATAGGTTTCTGAAAAACATCGCGGGGTGCTGCAAATTGTATGGTTGTGTAACATTACATTCACTAATAGGAGTGAGAAAGACATCACGGGGTGGTGTGAATCATAGGGTCTGAATTATGATAGGAAGTGAGTGGCAATGTAGGATGGAGAAAACACCACGGGGTGGTCAGCATGGGGAGGTCAGGAAACATGCAGTGGCAATGTAGGATAGGTTTCTGAAAAACATCGCGGGGTGGTGCGCATTGTATGGGTGTGTAACATTACATTCACTAGTAGGAGTGATAAATACATCACGGGGTGGTGTGAATCATAGGGTCTGAATTAGGAAAGGCAGTGAGTGGCAATACAGGATGGAGGAAAGCACCACGGGGTGTTCAGCATGAGGAGGTCAGGAAACATGCAGTGGCAATTTAGGATAGGTTTCTGAAAAACATCGCGGGGTGGTGCGCATTGTATGGGTGTGTAAAATTACATTCACTAGTAGGAGTGAGAAAAACATCACGGGGTGGTGTGAATCATAGGGTCTGAATTAGGATAGGCAGTGAGTTGCAATGTAGGATGGAGAAAAGCACCACGGGGTGCTCATCATGGGGAGGTCAGGAAACATGCAGTGGCAATGTAGGATAGGTTTCTGAAAAACATCGCGGGGTGGTGCTCATTGTATGGGTGTGTAACATTACATTCACTAGTAGGAGTGAGAAAGACATCACGGGGTGGTGTGAATCATAGGGTCTGAATTAGGATAGGCAGTGAGTGGCAATGTAGGATGGAAAAAAGCATCACGGGGTGGTCAGCAAGGGGAGTCAGGAAAAATGCAGTGGCAATGTAGGATAGGTTTCTGAAAAACAACACGGGGTGGTGCACATAATATGGGTGTGTAACATTACATTTACTTGTAGGAGTGAGAAAAACATCACGGGGTGGTGTGAATCATAGGGTGTGAATTAGGATAGGCAGTGAGGTGCAATGTAGGATGGAGAAAAGCACCACGGGGTGGTCAGCATGGGGAGGTCAGGAAACATGCAGTGGCAATGTAGGATAGGTTTCTGAAAAACAACACGGGGTGGTGCACATAATGTGGGTGTGTAACATTACATTCACTAGTAGGAGTGAGAAAAACATCACGGGGTGGTGTGAATCATAGTGTCTGAATAAGGATAGGCACTGAGTGTCAATGTAGAATGGAGAAAAGCATCACGGGGTGGTCAGCAAGGGGAGTCAGGAAAAATGCAGTGGCAATGTAGCATAGGTTTCTGAAAAAACATCGCGGGGTGGTGTGAATCATAGGGTGAGAATTAGGATAGGCAGTGAGTGGCAATGTAGGATGGAGAAAAGCACCACGGGGTGGGCAGCATGGGGAGGTCAGGAAACATGCAGTGGCAATGTAGGATAGGTTTCTGAAAAACAACACGGGGTGGTGCGCATTGTATGGGTGTGTACCAATACATTCACTAGTAGGAGTGAGAAAAACATCACAGGGTGGTGTGAATCATAGGGTCTGAATTAGAATAGGCAGTGAGAGGCAATGTAGGATGGAGAAAAGCACCACGGGGTGGTCAGCATGGGGAGATCAGGAAACATGCAGTGGCAATGTAGGATAGGTTTCTGAAAAACAACACGGGGTGGTGCCCATAGTATGGGTGTGTACCATTACATTCACTAGTAGGAGTGAGAAAACCATCACGGGGTGGTGTGAATCATAGGGTCTGAATTAGGATAGGCAATGAGTGGCAATGCAGGATGGAGAAAAGCACCACGGGGTGGTAGGCATGGGGAGGTCAGGAAACATGCAGTGGCAATGTAGGACAGGTTTCTGAAAAACATCGCGGGTTGGTGCGCATTGTATGGGGGTGTAACATTACATTCACTAGTACGAGTGAGAAAAACATCACGGGGTGGTGTGAATCATAGGGTCTGAATTAGGATAGGCAGTGAGTTGCAATGTAGGATGGAGAAAAGCACCACGGGGTGCTCATCATGGGGAGGTCAGGAAACATGCAGTGGCAATGTAGGATAGGTTTCTGAAAAACATCGCGGGGTCGTGCTCATTGTATGGGTGTGTAACATTACATTCACTAGAAGGAGTGAGAAAAACATCACGGGGTGGTGTGAATCATAGGGTCTGAATTAGGATAGGCAGTGAGTGGCAATGTAGGATGGAGAAAAGCATCACGGGGTGGTCAGCAAGGGGAGTCAGGAAAAATTCAGTGGCAATGTAGGATAGGTTTCTGAAAAACAACATGGGGTGGTGCACATAATATGGGTGTGTAAAATTACATTCACTTGTAGGAGTGAGAAAAACATCACGGGGTGGTGTGAATCATAGGGTGTGAATTAGGATAGGCAGTGAGGTGCAATGTAGGATGGAGAAAAGCACCACGGGGTGGTCAGCATGGGGAGGTCAGGAAACATGCAGTGGCAATGTAGGATAGGTTTCTGAAAAACAACACGGGGTGGTGCACATAATATGGGTGTGTAACATTACATTCACTAGTAGGAGTGAGAAAAACTTCACGGGGTGGTGTGAATCATAGTGTCTGAATAAGGATAGGCACTGAGTGTCAATGTAGAATGGAGAAAAGCATCACGGGGTGGTCAGCAAGGGGAGTCAGGAAAAATGCAGTGGCAATGTAGCATAGGTTTCTGAAAAAACATCGCGGGGTGGTGTGAATCATAGGGTGAGAATTAGGATAGGCAGTGAGTGGCAATGTAGGATGGAGGAAAGCACCACGGGGTGGTCAGCATGGGGAGGTCAGGAAACATGCAGTGGCAATGTAGGATAGGTTTCTGAAAAACAACACGGGGTGGTGCGCATTGTATGGGTGTGTACCAATACATTCACTAGTAGGAGTGAGAAAAACATCACAGGGTGGTGTGAATCATAGGGTCTGAATTAGAATACGCAGTGAGAGGCAATGTAGGATGGAGAAAAGCACCACGGGGTGGTCAGCATGGGGAGATCAGGAAACATGCAGTGGCAATGTAGGATAGGTTTCTGAAAAACAACACGGGGTGGTGCCCATAGTATGGGTGTGTAACATTACATTCACTAGTAGGAGTGAGAAAACCATCACGGGGTGGTGTGAATCATAGGGTCTGAATTAGGATAGGCAGTGAGTGGCAATGTAGGATGGAGAAAAGCACCACGTGGTGGCCAGCATGGGGACGTCAGGAAACATGCCGTGGCTATGTAGGATAGGTTTCTGAAAAACATCGCGGGGTGGTGCGCAACGTATGGGTGTGCAATACTACATTGGCTAGTAGTAGTGCGAAAAACATCACGGGGTGGTGTGAATCGTAGGTTCAGAATTAGGATAGGCAGTGAGTTGCAATGTAGGATGGAGGAAAGCACCACGGGGTAGTCAGCATGGGGAGGTCAGGAAACATGCAGTGGCAATGTAGGATAGGTTTGTGAAAAACATCACGGGCTGGTGCACATTGTATGGGTGTGTAACATTACATTCACTAGTAGGAGTGAGAAAAACATCACGGGGTGGTGTGAATCATAGGCTCTGAATTAGGATAGGCAGTGAGTGGCAATGTAGGATGGAGAAAAGCACCACGGGGTGGTCAGCATGGGGAGGTCAAGACACATGCAGTGGCAATGTAGGATTGGTTTCTGAAAAATATCGCGGCGTGGTGCGTATTGTATGGGTGTGTAACATTACATTCACTAGTAGGAGTGAGAAAACCATCACGGGTTGGTGTGAATCATAGGGTCTGAATTAGGATAGGCAGTGAGTGGCAATGTTGGATGGAGAAACGCACCAGGGGTTGGTCAGCATGGGGAGGTCAGGAAACATGCAGTGGCAATGTAGGATAGGTTTCTGAAAAACATTCCAGGGTGGTGCGCATTGTATGTGTGTGTAATATTACATTCACAGGTAGGAGTGCGAAAAACAACACTTGGTGGTGTGAATCATAGAGTCTGAATTAGGATAGGCAGTGAGTGGCAATCTAGGATGGAGAAAAGCACCACGGGGTGGTCAGCATGGGGAGGTCAGGAAACATGCAGTTGCAATGTAGGATAGGTTTTTGAAAAACATCGCGGGGTGGTGTGCATTGTATGGGTGTGTAACATTACATTCACTAGTAGGAGTGAGAAAAACATCACGGGGTGGTGTGAATCATCGGGTGTGAATTAGGATAGGCAGTGAGTGGCAATGCAGGATGTAGAAAAGCACCACGGGGTGGTCAGCAAGGGGAGGTCAGGAAAAATGCCGTGGCAATGTAGCATAGGTTTCTGAAAAACATCGCGGGGTGGTGCGCATTGTATGGGTGTGTAACATTACATTCACTAGTAGGAGTAAGAAAGACATCATGGGGTGGTGTGAATCATAGCGTCTGAATTAGGATAGGCAGTGAGTGGTAATGTAGGATGGAGAAAACACCAGGGGGTGGTCAGCATGGGGAGGTCAGGAAACATGCAGTGGCAATATAGGATAGGTTTCTGAAAAACATCGCGGGGTGGTGCGCATTGAATGGGTGTGTAACATTACATTCACTAGTAGGAGTGAGAAAAACATCACGGGGTGGTGTGAATCATAGGGTCTGAATTAGGATAGGCAGTGAGGGGCAATGGAGGATGGAGGAAAGCACCACGGGGTGGTCAGCATGGGGAGGTCAGGAAACATGCAGTGGCAATGTAAGATAGGTTTCTGAAAAACATCACGGGGTGGTGCGCATTGTATGGGTGTGTAACATTACATTCACTAGTAGGAGTGAGAAAAACAGCACGGGGTGGTGTGAATCATATTGTTTGCATTAGGATAGGCAGTGAGTGGCAAAGTAGGATGGAGAAAAGCACCACGGACTGGTCAGCATGGGGAGGTCAGGAAACATGCAGTGGCATTGTAGGATAGGTTTCTGAAAAACATCGCGTGGTGCTGCGAATTGTATGGTTGTGCAACATTACATTCACTAATAGGAGTGAGAAAGACATCACGGGGTGGTGTGAATCATAGGGTCTGAATTATGATAGGAAGTGAGTGGCAATGTAGGATGGAGAAAACACCACGGGGTGGTCAGCATGGGGAGGTCAGGAAACATGCAGTGGCAATGTAGCATAGGTTTCTGAAAAACATCGCGGGGTGGTGCGCATTGTATGGGTGTGTAACATTACATTCACTAGTAGGAGTAAGAAAGACATCATGGGGTGGTGTGAATCATAGGGTCTGAATTAGGATAGGCAGTGAGTGGCAATGTAGGATGGAGAAAACACCAGGGGGTGGTCAGCATGGGGAGGTCAGGAAACATGCAGTGGCAATATAGGATAGGTTTCTGAAAAACATCGCGGGGTGGTGCGCATTGAATGGGTGTGTAACATTACATTCACTAGTAGGAGTGAGAAAAACATCACGGGGTGGTGTGAATCATAGGGTCTGAATTAGGATAGGCAGTGAGGGGCAATGGAGGATGGAGGAAAGCACCACGGGGTGGTCAGCATGGGGAGGTCAGGAAACATGCAGTGGCAATGTAAGATAGGTTTCTGAAAAACATCACGGGGTGGTGCGCATTGTATGGGTGTGTAACATTACATTCACTAGTAGGAGTGAGAAAAACAGCACGGGGTGGTGTGAATCATATTGTGTGCATTAGGATAGGCAGTGAGTGGCAAAGTAGGATGGAGAAAAGCACCACGGACTGGTCAGCATGGGGAGGTCAGGAAACATGCAGTGGCATTGTAGGATAGGTTTCTGAAAAACATCGCGGGGTGCTGCAAATTGTATGGTTGTGTAACATTACATTCACTAATAGGAGTGAGAAAGACATCACGGGGTGGTGTGAATCATAGGGTCTGAATTATGATAGGAAGTGAGTGGCAATGTAGGATGGAGAAAACACCACGGGGTGGTCAGCATGGGGAGGTCAGGAAACATGCAGTGGCAATGTAGGATAGGTTTCTGAAAAACATCGCGGGGTGGTGCGCATTGTATGGGTGTGTAACATTACATTCACTAGTAGGAGTGATAAATACATCACGGGGTGGTGTGAATCATAGGGTCTGAATTAGGAAAGGCAGTGAGTGGCAATACAGGATGGAGGAAAGCACCACGGGGTGTTCAGCATGAGGAGGTCAGGAAACATGCAGTGGCAATTTAGGATAGGTTTCTGAAAAACATCGCGGGGTGGTGCGCATTGTATGGGTGTGTAAAATTACATTCACTAGTAGGAGTGAGAAAAACATCACGGGGTGGTGTGAATCATAGGGTCTGAATTAGGATAGGCAGTGAGTTGCAATGTAGGATGGAGAAAAGCACCACGGGGTGCTCATCATGGGGAGGTCAGGAAACATGCAGTGGCAATGTAGGATAGGTTTCTGAAAAACATCGCGGGGTGGTGCTCATTGTATGGGTGTGTAACATTACATTCACTAGTAGGAGTGAGAAAGACATCACGGGGTGGTGTGAATCATAGGGTCTGAATTAGGATAGGCAGTGAGTGGCAATGTAGGATGGAAAAAAGCATCACGGGGTGGTCAGCAAGGGGAGTCAGGAAAAATGCAGTGGCAATGTAGGATAGGTTTCTGAAAAACAACACGGGGTGGTGCACATAATATGGGTGTGTAACATTACATTTACTTGTAGGAGTGAGAAAAACATCACGGGGTGGTGTGAATCATAGGGTGTGAATTAGGATAGGCAGTGAGGTGCAATGTAGGATGGAGAAAAGCACCACGGGGTGGTCAGCATGGGGAGGTCAGGAAACATGCAGTGGCAATGTAGGATAGGTTTCTGAAAAACAACACGGGGTGGTGCACATAATGTGGGTGTGTAACATTACATTCACTAGTAGGAGTGAGAAAAACATCACGGGGTGGTGTGAATCATAGTGTCTGAATAAGGATAGGCACTGAGTGTCAATGTAGAATGGAGAAAAGCATCACGGGGTGGTCAGCAAGGGGAGTCAGGAAAAATGCAGTGGCAATGTAGCATAGGTTTCTGAAAAAACATCGCGGGGTGGTGTGAATCATAGGGTGAGAATTAGGATAGGCAGTGAGTGGCAATGTAGGATGGAGAAAAGCACCACGGGGTGGGCAGCATGGGGAGGTCAGGAAACATGCAGTGGCAATGTAGGATAGGTTTCTGAAAAACAACACGGGGTGGTGCGCATTGTATGGGTGTGTACCAATACATTCACTAGTAGGAGTGAGAAAAACATCACAGGGTGGTGTGAATCATAGGGTCTGAATTAGAATAGGCAGTGAGAGGCAATGTAGGATGGAGAAAAGCACCACGGGGTGGTCAGCATGGGGAGATCAGGAAACATGCAGTGGCAATGTAGGATAGGTTTCTGAAAAACAACACGGGGTGGTGCCCATAGTATGGGTGTGTACCATTACATTCACTAGTAGGAGTGAGAAAACCATCACGGGGTGGTGTGAATCATAGGGTCTGAATTAGGATAGGCAATGAGTGGCAATGCAGGATGGAGAAAAGCACCACGGGGTGGTAGGCATGGGGAGGTCAGGAAACATGCAGTGGCAATGTAGGACAGGTTTCTGAAAAACATCGCGGGTTGGTGCGCATTGTATGGGGGTGTAACATTACATTCACTAGTAGGAGTGAGAAAAACATCACGGTGTGGTGTGAATCATCGGGTGTGAATTAGGATAGGCAGTGAGTGGCATTGCAGGATGTAGAAAAGCACCACGGGTTTTCAGCATGGGGAGGTCAGGACACATGCAGTGGCAATGTAGGATAGGTTTCTGAAAAACCTCGCAGGGTGGTGCGCATTGTATGACTGTGTATCATTACATTCACTAGTATGAGTGAGAAAAACATCACGGGGTGGTGTGAATCATAGGGTCTGAATTAGGATAGGCAGTGAGTGGCAATGTAGGATGGAGAAAAGCACCACGTGGTGGCCAGCATGGGGATGTCAGGAAACATGCCGTGGCTATGTAGGATAGGTTTCTGAAAAACATCGATGGGTGGTGTGCAACGTATGGGTGTGCAATACTACATTGGCTAGTAGTAGTGCGAACAACATCACGGGGTGGTGTGAATCGTAGGTTCAGAATTAGGATAGGCAGTGAGTTGCAATGTAGGATGGAGGAAAGCACCACGGGGTGGTCAGCATGGGGAGGTCAGGAAACATGCAGTGGCAATGTAGGATAGGTTTCTGAAAAACATCACGGGCTGGTGCACATTGTATGGGTGTGTAACATTACATTCACTAGTAGGAGTGAGAAAAACATCACGGGGAGGTGTGAATCATAGGGTCTGAATTAGTATAGGCAGTGAGTGGCAATCTAGAATGGAGAAAAGCACCACGGGGTGGTCAGCATGGGGAGGTCAGGAAACATGCAGTTGCAATGTAGGATAGGTTTTTGAAAACATCGCGGGGTGGTGTGCATTGTATGGGTGTGTAACATTACATTCACTAGTAGGAGGGAGAAAAACATCACGGGGTGGTGTGAATCATAAGATCTGAATTAGAATAGGCAGTGAGTGGCAATGTAGGAGGGAGAAAAGCACCACGGGGTGGTCAGCATGGGGAGGTCAGGAAACATGCAGTGGCAATATAGGTAGGTTTCTGAAAAACATCGCAGGTGGTGTGCATTGTATGGGTGTGTAACATTGCATTCACTAGTAGGATTGAGAAAAACATCACGGGGTGGTGTGAATCATAGGATCTGAATTAGGATAGGCAGTGAGTGGCAGTGTAGGATGTAGAATAGCACCACGGGTTGGTTAGCATGGGGAGGTCAGGAAACATGCAGTGGCAATGTAGGATACGTTTCTGAAAAACATCGCGGGGTGGTGCGCATTGTATGGGTGTGTAACATTACATTCACTACTAGGAGTGAGAAAGACATCATGGGGTGGTGTGAATCATAGGGTCTGAATTAAAATAGGCTGTGAGTGGCAATCTAGGATGGAGAAAAGCACCACGGGGTGTTCAGCATGGGGAGGTCAGGAAACATGCAGTTGCAATGTAGGATAGGTTTTTGAAAAACATTGCGGGGTGGTGTGCATTGTATGGGTGTGTAACATTACATTCACTAGTAGGAGTGAGAAAACCATCACGGGTTGGTGTGAATCATAGGGTCTGAATTAGGATAGGCAGTGAGTGGCAATGTAGGATGGAGAAAACACCACGGGGTGGTCAGCATGGGGAGGTCAGGAAACATGCAGTGGCAATTTAGGATAGGTTTCTGAAAAACATCCCGGGGTGGTGCGCATTGTATGTGTGTGTAATATTACATTCACAGGTAGGAGTGAGAAAAACAACACTTGGTGGTGTGAATCATAGGGTCTGAATTAAAATAGGCTGTGAGTGGCAATCTAGGATGGAGAAAAGCACCACGGGGTGTTCAGCATGGGGAGGTCAGGAAACATGCAGTTGCAATGTAGGATACGTTTTTGAAAAACTTTGCGGGGTGGTGTGCATTGTATGGGTGTGTAATATTACATTCACTAGTAGGAGTGAGAAAAACATCACGGGGTGGTGTGAATCATAAGGTCTGAATTAGGATAGGCAGTGAGTGGCAATGTAGGATGGAGAAAAGCACCACGGGGTGGTCAGCATGGGGAGGTCAGGAAACATGCAGTGGCAATGTAGTATAGGTTTCTGAAAAACAACCCAGGGTGGTGCGCATTGTATGGATGTGTAACGTTACATTCACAACAAGCAGTGAGTAAAACATCACGGGGTGGTGTGAATCATAGGGTGTGCATTAGGATAGGAAGTGAGTGGCAATGTAGGATGGAGAAAAGCACCACGGAGTGGTCAGCATGGAGAGGTCAGGAAACATGCAGTGGCATTGTCGGATAGTTTTCTGAAAAACATCGCGGGGTGGTGCGAATTGTATGGGTGTGTAACGTTACATTCACTAATAGGAGTGAGAAAGACATCACGGGGTGGTGTGAATCATAGGGTCTGAATTAGGATAGGCAGTGAGTGGCAATGTAGGATGGAGAAAAGCACCACGGGGTGGTCAGCATTGGGAGGGCAGGAAACATGCAGTGGAAATTTAGGATAGGTTTCTGTAAAATATCCCGGGGTGGTGCGCATTGTATGTGTGTGTAATATTAAGTTCACAGGTAGGAGTGAGAAAAACAATACTTTGTGGTGTGAATCATAGGGTCTGAATTAGGATAGGCAGTGAGTGGCAATCTAGGATTTGGAAAAGCACCACGGGCTGGTCAGCATGGGGAGGTCAGGAAACATGCAGTTGCAATGTAGGATACGTTTTTGAAAAACATCGGGGGTGGTGTGCATTGTATGGGTGTGTAATATTACATTCACTAGTAGGAGTGAGAAAAACATCACGGGGTGGTGTGAATCATAAGGTCTGAATAGGGATAGGCAGTGAGTGGCAATGTAGGCTGGAGAAAAGCACCACGGGGTGGTCAGCATGAGGAGGTCAGGACACATGCAGTGGCAATGTAGGATAGGTTTCTGAAAATCATCGTGGGGTGGTGCGCAATGTATGGGTGTGTAACATGACATTCACTAGTAGGAGTGAGAAAAACATCACAGGGTGGTGTGAATCATATGGTCTGAATTAGAATAGGCAGTGAGAGGCAATGTAGGATGGAGAAAAGCACCACGGGGTGGTCAGCATGGGGAGATCAGGAAACATGCAGTGGCAATGTAGGATAGGTTTCTGAAAAACAACACGGGGTGGTGCCCATAGTATGGGTGTGTAACATTACATTCACTAGTAGGAGTGAGAAAACCATCACGGGGTGGTGTGAATCATAGGGTCTGAATTAGGATAGGCAATGAGTGGCAATGCAGGATGGAGAAAAGCACCACGGGGTGGTAGGCATGGGGAGGTCAGGAAACATGCAGTGGCAATGTAGGACAGGTTTCTGAAAAACATCGCGGGTTGGTGCGCATTGTATGGGGGTGTAACATTACATTCACTAGTAGGAGTGAGAAAAACATCACGGGGTGGTGTGAATCATCGGGTGTGAATTAGGATAGGCAGTGAGTGGCATTGCAGGATGTAGAAAAGCACCACGGGTTGGTCAGCATGGGGAGGTCAGGACACATGCAGTGGCAATGTAGGATAGGTTTCTGAAAAACCTCGCAGGGTGGTGCGCATTGTATGACTGTGTATCATTACATTCACTAGTATGAGTGAGAAAAACATCACGGGGTGGTGTGAATCATAGGGTCTGAATTAGGATAGGCAGTGAGTGGCAATGTAGGATGGAGAAAAGCACCACGTGGTGGCCAGCATGGGGATGTCAGGAAACATGCCGTGGCTATGTAGGATAGGTTTCTGAAAAACATCGCGGGGTGGTTCGCAACGTATGGGTGTGCAATGCTACATTGGCTAGTAGTAGTGCGAACAACATCACGGGGTGGTGTGAATCGTAGGTTCAGAATTAGGATAGGCAGTGAGTTGCAATGTAGGATGGAGGAAAGCACCACGGGGTGGTCAGCATGGGGAGGTCAGGAAACATGCAGTGGCAATGTAGGATAGGTTTCTGAAAAACATCACGGGCTGGTGCACATTGTATGGGTGTGTAACATTACATTCACTAGTAGGAGTGAGAAAAACATCACGGGGAGGTGTGAATCATAGGGTCTGAATTAGTATAGGCAGTGAGTGGCAATGTAGGATGGAGAAAAGCACCACGGGGTGGTCAGCATGGGGAGGTCAAGACACATGCAGTGGAAATGTAGGATTGGTTTCTGAAAAATATCGCGGCGTGGTGCGAATTGTATGGGTGTGTAACATTACATTCACTAGTAGGTGTGAGAAAACCATCACGGGTTGGTGTGAATCATAGGGTCTGAATTAGGATAGGCAGTGAGTGGCAATGTTGGATGGAGAAACGCACCATGGGTTGGTCAGCATGGGGAGGTCAGGAAACATGCAGTGGCAATGTAGGATAGGTTTCTGAAAAACATTCCGGGGTGGTGCGCATTGTATGTGTGTGTAATATTACATTCACAGGTAGGAGTGCGAAAAACAACACTTGGTGGTGTGAATCATAGAGTCTGAATTAGGATAGGCAGTGAGTGGCAATCTAGGATGGAGAAAAGCACCACGGGGTGGTCAGCATGGGGAGGTCAGGAAACATGCAGTTGCAATGTAGGATAGGTTTTTGAAAACATCGCGGGGTGGTGTGCATTGTATGGGTGTGTAACATTACATTCACTAGTAGGAGTGAGAAAAACATCACGGGGTGGTGTGAATCATAAGATCTGAATTAGGATAGGCAGTGAGTGGCAATGTAGGAGGGAGAAAAGCACCACGGGGTGGTCAGCATGGGGAGGTCAGGAAACATGCAGTGGCAATATAGGTAGGTTTCTGAAAAACATCGCGGGTGGTGTGCATTGTATGGGTGTGTAACATTGCATTCACTAGTAGGAGTGAGAAAAACATCACGGGGTGGTGTGAATCATAGGATCTGAATTAGGATAGGCAGTGAGTGGCAGTGTAGGATGTAGAATAGCACCACGGGTTGGTTAGCATGGGGAGGTCAGGAAACATGCAGTGGCAATGTAGGATACGTTTCTGAAAAACATCGCGGGGTGGTGCGCATTGTATGGGTGTGTAACATTACATTCACTAGTAGGAGTGAGAAAGACATCATGGGGTGGTGTGAATCATAGGGACTGAATTAGGATAGGCAGTGAGGGGCAATGTAGGATGGAGAAAAGCACCACGGGGTGGTCAGCATGGGGAGGTCAGGAAACATGCCGTGGCAATGTAAGATAGGTTTCTGAAAAACATCGCGGGGTGGTAAGCATTGTATGGGTGTGTAACATTACATTCACTAGTAGGAGTGAGAAAACCATCACGGGTTGGTGTGAATCATAGGGTCTGAATTAGGATAGGCAGTGAGTGGCAATGTAGGATGGAGAAAACACCACGGGGTGGTCAGCATGGGGAGGTCAGGAAACATGCAGTGGCAATTTAGGATAGGTTTCTGTAAAACATCCCGGGGTGGTGCGCATTGTATGTGTGTGTAATATTACAATCACAGGTAGGAGTGAGAAAAACAACACTTGGTGGTGTGAATCATAGGGTCTGAATTAAAATAGGCTGTGAGTGGCAATCTAGGATGGAGAAAAGCACCACGGGGTGTTCAGCATGGGGAGGTCAGGAAACATGCAGTTGCAATGTAGGATAGGTTTTTGAAAAACATTGCGGGGTGGTGTGCATTGTATGGGTGTGTAATATTACATTCACTAGTAGGAATGAGAAAAACATCACGGGGTGGTGTGAATCATAAGGTCTGAATTAGGATAGGCAGTGAGTGGCAATGTAGGATGGAGAAAAGCACCACGGGGTGGTCAGCATGGGGAGGTCAGGAAACATGCAGTGGCAATGTAGTATAGGTTTCTGAAAAACAACCCAGGGTGGTGCGCATTGTATGGGTGTGTAACATTACATTCACAACAAGCAGTGAGTAAAACATCACGGGGTGGTGTGAATCATAGGGTGTGCATTAGGATAGGAAGTGAGTGGCAATGTAGGATGGAGAAAAGCACCACGGAGTGGTCAGCATGGAGAGGTCAGGAAACATGCAGTGGCATTGTCGGATAGGTTTCTGAAAAACATCGCGGGGTGGTGCGAATTGTATGGGTGTGTAACGTTACATTCACTAATAGGAGTGAGAAAGACATCACGGGGTGGTGTGAATCATGGGGTCTGAATTAGGATAGGCAGTGAGTGGCAATGTAGGATGGAGAAAAGCACCACGGGGTGGTCAGCATTGGGAGGTCAGGAAACATGCAGTGGCAATTTAGGATAGGTTTCTGTAAAATATCCCGGGGTGGTGCGCATTGTATGTGTGTGTAATATTAAGTTCACAGGTAGGAGTGAGAAAAACAACACTTTGTGGTGTGAATCATAGGGTCTGAATTAGGATAGGCAGTGAGTGGCAATCTAGGATTTGGAAAAGCACCACGGGCTGGTCAGCATGGGGAGGTCAGGAAACATGCAGTTGCAATGTAGGATACGTTTTTGAAAAACATCGCGGGGTGGTGTGCATTGTATGGGTGTGTAATATTACATTCACTAGTAGGAGTGAGAAAAACATAACGGGGTGGTGTGAATCATAAGGTCTGAGTAGGGATAGGCAGTGAGTGGCAATGTAGGCTGGAGAAAAGCACCACGGGGTGGTCAGCATGAGGAGGTCAGGACACATGCAGTGGCAATGTAGGATAGGTTTCTGAAAATCATCGTGGGGTGGTGCGCAATGTATGGGTGTGTAACATGACATTCACTAGTAGGAGTGAGAAAAACATACCGGGGTGGTGTGTATCATAGGGTCTGAATTAGGATAGGCAGTGAGTGGCAATGTAGGATGGAGAAAAGCACCACGGGGTGGTCAGCATTGGGAGGGCAGGAAACATGCAGTGGAAATTTAGGATAGGTTTCTGTAAAATATCCCGGGGTGGTGCGCATTGTATGTGTGTGTAATATTAAGTTCACAGGTAGGAGTGAGAAAAACAATACTTTGTGGTGTGAATCATAGGGTCTGAATTAGGATAGGCAGTGAGTGGCAATCTAGGATTTGGAAAAGCACCACGGGCTGGTCAGCATGGGGAGGTCAGGAAACATGCAGTTGCAATGTAGGATACGTTTTTGAAAAACATCGGGGGTGGTGTGCATTGTATGGGTGTGTAATATTACATTCACTAGTAGGAGTGAGAAAAACATCACGGGGTGGTGTGAATCATAAGGTCTGAATAGGGATAGGCAGTGAGTGGCAATGTAGGCTGGAGAAAAGCACCACGGGGTGGTCAGCATGAGGAGGTCAGGACACATGCAGTGGCAATGTAGGATAGGTTTCTGAAAATCATCGTGGGGTGGTGCGCAATGTATGGGTGTGTAACATGACATTCACTAGTAGGAGTGAGAAAAACATCACAGGGTGGTGTGAATCATATGGTCTGAATTAGAATAGGCAGTGAGAGGCAATGTAGGATGGAGAAAAGCACCACGGGGTGGTCAGCATGGGGAGATCAGGAAACATGCAGTGGCAATGTAGGATAGGTTTCTGAAAAACAACACGGGGTGGTGCCCATAGTATGGGTGTGTAACATTACATTCACTAGTAGGAGTGAGAAAACCATCACGGGGTGGTGTGAATCATAGGGTCTGAATTAGGATAGGCAATGAGTGGCAATGCAGGATGGAGAAAAGCACCACGGGGTGGTAGGCATGGGGAGGTCAGGAAACATGCAGTGGCAATGTAGGACAGGTTTCTGAAAAACATCGCGGGTTGGTGCGCATTGTATGGGGGTGTAACATTACATTCACTAGTAGGAGTGAGAAAAACATCACGGGGTGGTGTGAATCATCGGGTGTGAATTAGGATAGGCAGTGAGTGGCATTGCAGGATGTAGAAAAGCACCACGGGTTGGTCAGCATGGGGAGGTCAGGACACATGCAGTGGCAATGTAGGATAGGTTTCTGAAAAACCTCGCAGGGTGGTGCGCATTGTATGACTGTGTATCATTACATTCACTAGTATGAGTGAGAAAAACATCACGGGGTGGTGTGAATCATAGGGTCTGAATTAGGATAGGCAGTGAGTGGCAATGTAGGATGGAGAAAAGCACCACGTGGTGGCCAGCATGGGGATGTCAGGAAACATGCCGTGGCTATGTAGGATAGGTTTCTGAAAAACATCGCGGGGTGGTTCGCAACGTATGGGTGTGCAATGCTACATTGGCTAGTAGTAGTGCGAACAACATCACGGGGTGGTGTGAATCGTAGGTTCAGAATTAGGATAGGCAGTGAGTTGCAATGTAGGATGGAGGAAAGCACCACGGGGTGGTCAGCATGGGGAGGTCAGGAAACATGCAGTGGCAATGTAGGATAGGTTTCTGAAAAACATCACGGGCTGGTGCACATTGTATGGGTGTGTAACATTACATTCACTAGTAGGAGTGAGAAAAACATCACGGGGAGGTGTGAATCATAGGGTCTGAATTAGTATAGGCAGTGAGTGGCAATGTAGGATGGAGAAAAGCACCACGGGGTGGTCAGCATGGGGAGGTCAAGACACATGCAGTGGAAATGTAGGATTGGTTTCTGAAAAATATCGCGGCGTGGTGCGAATTGTATGGGTGTGTAACATTACATTCACTAGTAGGTGTGAGAAAACCATCACGGGTTGGTGTGAATCATAGGGTCTGAATTAGGATAGGCAGTGAGTGGCAATGTTGGATGGAGAAACGCACCATGGGTTGGTCAGCATGGGGAGGTCAGGAAACATGCAGTGGCAATGTAGGATAGGTTTCTGAAAAACATTCCGGGGTGGTGCGCATTGTATGTGTGTGTAATATTACATTCACAGGTAGGAGTGCGAAAAACAACACTTGGTGGTGTGAATCATAGAGTCTGAATTAGGATAGGCAGTGAGTGGCAATCTAGGATGGAGAAAAGCACCACGGGGTGGTCAGCATGGGGAGGTCAGGAAACATGCAGTTGCAATGTAGGATAGGTTTTTGAAAACATCGCGGGGTGGTGTGCATTGTATGGGTGTGTAACATTACATTCACTAGTAGGAGTGAGAAAAACATCACGGGGTGGTGTGAATCATAAGATCTGAATTAGGATAGGCAGTGAGTGGCAATGTAGGAGGGAGAAAAGCACCACGGGGTGGTCAGCATGGGGAGGTCAGGAAACATGCAGTGGCAATATAGGTAGGTTTCTGAAAAACATCGCGGGTGGTGTGCATTGTATGGGTGTGTAACATTGCATTCACTAGTAGGAGTGAGAAAAACATCACGGGGTGGTGTGAATCATAGGATCTGAATTAGGATAGGCAGTGAGTGGCAGTGTAGGATGTAGAATAGCACCACGGGTTGGTTAGCATGGGGAGGTCAGGAAACATGCAGTGGCAATGTAGGATACGTTTCTGAAAAACATCGCGGGGTGGTGCGCATTGTATGGGTGTGTAACATTACATTCACTAGTAGGAGTGAGAAAGACATCATGGGGTGGTGTGAATCATAGGGACTGAATTAGGATAGGCAGTGAGGGGCAATGTAGGATGGAGAAAAGCACCACGGGGTGGTCAGCATGGGGAGGTCAGGAAACATGCCGTGGCAATGTAAGATAGGTTTCTGAAAAACATCGCGGGGTGGTAAGCATTGTATGGGTGTGTAACATTACATTCACTAGTAGGAGTGAGAAAACCATCACGGGTTGGTGTGAATCATAGGGTCTGAATTAGGATAGGCAGTGAGTGGCAATGTAGGATGGAGAAAACACCACGGGGTGGTCAGCATGGGGAGGTCAGGAAACATGCAGTGGCAATTTAGGATAGGTTTCTGTAAAACATCCCGGGGTGGTGCGCATTGTATGTGTGTGTAATATTACAATCACAGGTAGGAGTGAGAAAAACAACACTTGGTGGTGTGAATCATAGGGTCTGAATTAAAATAGGCTGTGAGTGGCAATCTAGGATGGAGAAAAGCACCACGGGGTGTTCAGCATGGGGAGGTCAGGAAACATGCAGTTGCAATGTAGGATAGGTTTTTGAAAAACATTGCGGGGTGGTGTGCATTGTATGGGTGTGTAATATTACATTCACTAGTAGGAATGAGAAAAACATCACGGGGTGGTGTGAATCATAAGGTCTGAATTAGGATAGGCAGTGAGTGGCAATGTAGGATGGAGAAAAGCACCACGGGGTGGTCAGCATGGGGAGGTCAGGAAACATGCAGTGGCAATGTAGTATAGGTTTCTGAAAAACAACCCAGGGTGGTGCGCATTGTATGGGTGTGTAACATTACATTCACAACAAGCAGTGAGTAAAACATCACGGGGTGGTGTGAATCATAGGGTGTGCATTAGGATAGGAAGTGAGTGGCAATGTAGGATGGAGAAAAGCACCACGGAGTGGTCAGCATGGAGAGGTCAGGAAACATGCAGTGGCATTGTCGGATAGGTTTCTGAAAAACATCGCGGGGTGGTGCGAATTGTATGGGTGTGTAACGTTACATTCACTAATAGGAGTGAGAAAGACATCACGGGGTGGTGTGAATCATGGGGTCTGAATTAGGATAGGCAGTGAGTGGCAATGTAGGATGGAGAAAAGCACCACGGGGTGGTCAGCATTGGGAGGTCAGGAAACATGCAGTGGCAATTTAGGATAGGTTTCTGTAAAATATCCCGGGGTGGTGCGCATTGTATGTGTGTGTAATATTAAGTTCACAGGTAGGAGTGAGAAAAACAACACTTTGTGGTGTGAATCATAGGGTCTGAATTAGGATAGGCAGTGAGTGGCAATCTAGGATTTGGAAAAGCACCACGGGCTGGTCAGCATGGGGAGGTCAGGAAACATGCAGTTGCAATGTAGGATACGTTTTTGAAAAACATCGCGGGGTGGTGTGCATTGTATGGGTGTGTAATATTACATTCACTAGTAGGAGTGAGAAAAACATAACGGGGTGGTGTGAATCATAAGGTCTGAGTAGGGATAGGCAGTGAGTGGCAATGTAGGCTGGAGAAAAGCACCACGGGGTGGTCAGCATGAGGAGGTCAGGACACATGCAGTGGCAATGTAGGATAGGTTTCTGAAAATCATCGTGGGGTGGTGCGCAATGTATGGGTGTGTAACATGACATTCACTAGTAGGAGTGAGAAAAACATACCGGGGTGGTGTGTATCATAGGGTCTGAATTAGGATAGGCAGTGCTTCGCAATGTAGGATGGAGAAAAGGACCACGGGTTGGTCAGCATGGCGAGGTCAGGACACATGCAGTGGCAATGTAGGATAGGTTTCTGAAAAACATCGCGGTGTGGTGCGCATTGTATGGGTGTGTAACATTACATTCACTAGTAGGAGTGAGAAAAACATCACGGGGTGGTGTGAATCATAAGGTCTGAATTAGCATAGGCAGTGAGGGGCAATGTAGGATGGAGAAAAGCACCACGCGGTGGTCAGCATGGGGAGGTCAGGAAACATGCAGTGGCAATGTAGGATAGTTTTCTGAAAAACAACAAGGGGTGGTGCGCATTGTATGGGTGTGTACCAATACATTCACTAGTAGGAGTGTGAAAAACATCACGGGGTGGTGTGAATCATAGGGTCTGAATTAGAATAGGCAGTGAAAGGCAATGTAGGATGGAGAAAACACCACGGGGTGGTTAGCATGTGGAGGTCAGGAAACATGCAGTGGCAATGTAGGATAGGTTTCTGAAAAACATCGCGGGGCGGTGGTCATTGTATGGGTGTGTAACATTACTTTCACTAGTAGGAGTGAGAAAAACATCACGGGGTGGTGTGAATCATAGGGTCTGAATTAGGATAGGCAGTGAGAGGCAATGTAGGATGGAGAAAAGCACCACGGGGTGGTCAGCATGGCGAGGTCAGGAAACATGCAGTGGCAATGTAGGATACGTTTCTGAAAAACATCGCGGGATGGTGCGAATTGTATGGGTGTGTAACATTACATTCACTAGTAGGAGTGAGAAAAACATCACGGGGTGGTGTGAATCATAGGGTCTGAATTAGGATAGGCAGTGAGGGGCAATGGAGGATGGAGGAAAGCACCACGGGGTGGTCAGCATGGGGAGGTCAGGAAACATGCAGTGGCATTGTAGGATAGGTTTCTGAAGAACATCGCGGGGTGGTGCGAATTGTATGGGTGTGTAACATTACATTCACTAATAGGAGTGAGAAAGACATCACGGGGTGGTGTGAATCATAGGGTCTGAATTAGGATAGGCAGTGAGTGGCAATGTAGGATGGAGAAAACACCACGGGGTGGTCATCATGGGGAGGTCAGGAAACATGCAGTGGCAATATAGGATAGGTTTCTGGAAAAACATCGCGGGGTCGTGCGCATTGTATGGGTGTGTAACATTACATTGACTAGTAGGAGTGAGAAAAACATCACGGGGTGGTGTGAATTATAGGGTGTGAATTAAGATAGGCAGTGAGTGGCAATGTAGGATGGAGAAAAGCACCACGGGGTGGTCAGCATGGGGAGGTCAGGAAACATGCAGTGGCAATGTAGGATACGTTTCTAAAAAACATCGCGGAGTGGTGCGAATTGTATGGGTGTGTAACATTACATTCACTAGTAGGAGTGAGAAAAACATCACGGGGTGGTGTGAATCATAGGGTCTGAATTAGGATAGGCATTGAGGGGCAATGGAGGATGGAGGAAAGCACCACGGGGTGGTCAGCATGGGGAGGTCAGGAAACATGCAGTGGCAATGTAAGATAGGTTTCTGAAAAACATCACGGGGTGGTGCGCATTGTATGGGTGTGTAACATTACATTCACTAGTAGGAGTGAGAAAAACAGCACGGGGTGGTGTGAATCATAGGGTGTGCATTAGGATAGGCAGTGAGTGGCAATGTAGGATGGAGAAAAGCACCACGGAGTGGTCAGCATGGGGAGGTCAGGAAACATGCAGTGGCATTGTAGGATAGGTTTCTGAAAAACATCGCGGAGTGGTGCGAATTGTATGGGTGTGTAACATTACATTCACTAATAGGAGTGAGAAAGACATCATGGGGTGGTGTGAATCATAGGGTCTGAATTAGGATAGGCAGTGAGTGGCAATGTAGGATGGAGAAAACACCACGGGGTGGTCAGCATGGGGAGGTCAGGAAACATGCAGTGGCAATGTAGGATAGTTTTCTGAAAAACAACACGGGGTGGTGCGCATTGTATGGGTGTGTACCAATACATTCACTAGTAGGAGTGCGAAAAACATCACGGGGTGGTGTGTATCATAGGGTCTGAATTAGAATAGGCAATGAGAGGCAATGTAGGATGGAGAAAAGCACCACGGGGTGGTCAGCATGGGGAGATCAGGAAACATGCAGTGGTAATGTAGGATAGGTTTCTGAAAAACAACACGGGGTGGTGCACATAGTATGGGTGTGTAACATTACATTCACTAGTAGGAGTGAGAAAAACATCACAGGGTGGTGTGAATCATAGGGTGTGCATTACGATAGGCAGTGAGTGGCAATGTAGGATGGAGAAAAGCACCACGGAGTGGTCAGCATGGGGAGGTCAGGAATTATGCAGTGGCATTGTAGGATAGGTTTCTGAAAAACATCGCGGGATGGTGCGAATTGTATGGGTGTGAAACATTACATTCACTAATAGGAGTGAGAAAGACATCACGGGGTGGTGTGAATCATAGGGTCTGAATTAGGATAGGCAGTGAGTGGCAATGTAGGATGGAGAAAACACCACGGGGTTGTCAGCATGGGGAGGTCAGGAAACATGCAGTGGCAATGTAGGATAGGTTTCTGAAAAACATCGCGGGGTGGTGCGCATTGTATGGGTGTGTAACATTACTTTCACTAGTAGGAGTGAGAAAAACATCACGGGGTGGTGTGAATCATAGGGTCTGAATTAGGATAGGCAGTGAGTGGCAATGTAGGATGGAGAAAAGCACCACGGGGTGGTCATCATGGGGAGGTCAGGAAACATGCAGTGGCAATGTAGGATAGGTTTCTGAAAAACATCGCGGAGTGGTGCTCATTGTATGGGTGAGTAACATTACATTCACTTGTAGGAGTGAGAAAAACATCACGGGGTGGTGTGAATCATAGGGTCTGAATTAGGATAGGCAGTGAGGTGCAATGTAGGATGGAGAAAAGCACCACGGGGTGGTCAGCATGGGGAGTTCAGGAAACATGCAGTGGCAATGTAGGATAGGTTTCTGAAAAACAACACGGGGTGGTGCACATAGTATGGGTGTGTAACATTACATTCACCAGTAGGAGTGAGAAAAACATCACGGGGTGGTGTGAATCATAGTGTCTGAATTAGGATAGGCACTGAGTGTCAATGTAGGATGGAGAAAAGGATCACGGGGTGGTCAGCAAGGGGAGGTCAGGAAAAATGCAGCGGCAATGTAGCATAGGTTTCTGAAAAACATCGCGGGATGGTGCGCATTGTATGGGTGTGTAACATTACTTTCACTAGTAGGAGTGAGAAAAACATCACGGGGTGGTGTGAATCATAGGGTCTGAATTAGGATAGGCAGTGAGTGGCAATGTAGGATGGAGAAAACACCACGGGGTGGTCAGCATGCGGAGGTCAGGAAACATGCAGTGGCAATGTAGGATAGGTTTCTGAAAAACATCGCGGGGTGGTGCGCATTGTATGGGTGTGTAACATTACATTCACTAGTAGGAGTGATAAAAACATCACGGGGTGGTGTGAATCATAGGGTCTGAATTAGGATAGGCAGTGAGTGGCAATGCAGGATGGAGGAAAGCACCACGGGGTGTTCAGCATGGGGAGGTCAGGAAACATGCAGTGGCAATTTAGGATAGGTTTCTGAAAAACATCGCGGGGTGGGGCGCATTGTATGGGTGTGTAACATTACATTCACTAGTAGGAGTGAGAAAAACATCACGGGGTGGTGTGAATCATAGGGTCTGAATTAGGATAGGCAGTGCGTGGCAATGTAGGATGGAGAAATGCACCACGGGGTGATCATCATGGGGAGGTCAGGAAACATGCAGTGGCAATGTAGGATAGGTTTCTTAAAAACATCGCGGGGTGGTGCTCATTGTATGGGTGTGTAAAATTACATTCACTAGTAGGAGTGAGAAAAACATCACGGGGTGGTGTGAATCATAGGGTCTGAATTAGGATAGGCAGTGAGTGGCAATGTAGGATGGAGAAAAGCACCACGGGGTGGTCATCATGGAGAGGTCAGGAAACATGCAGTGGCAATATAGGATAGGTTTCTGAAAAACATCGCGGGGTGGTGCTCACTGTATGGGTGTGTAACATTACATTCACTTGTAGGAGTGAGAAAAACATCACGGGGTGGTGTGAATCATAGGGTCTGAATTAGAATAGGCAGTGAGTGGCAATGTAGGATGGAGAAAAGCACCACCGGGTGGTCAGCATGGGGAGGTCAGGAAACATGCAGTGGCAATGTAGGATAGGTTTCTGAAAAACAACACGGGGTGGTGCACATTGTATGGGTGTGTAATATTACATTCACAACAAGGAGTGAGAAAAACATCACGGGGTGGTTTGAATCATAGGGTCTGAATTAGAATAGGCAGTGAGTGGCAATGTAGGATGGAGAAAAGCACCACGGGGTGGCCATCATGGGGAGGTAAGGAAGCATGCAGTGGCAATGTAGGATAGGTTTCTGAAAAACATCGCGGGGTGGTGCGCATTGTATGGGTGTGTAAATTTACATTCACTAGTAGGAGTGAGAAAAACATCATGTGGTGGTGTGAATTATAGAGCCTGAATTAGGATAGGCTATGAGTGGCAATGTAGGATGGAGAAAAGCACCACGGGGTGGTCAGCATGGGGAGGTCAGGAAACATGCAGTGGCAATGTAGGATAGGTTTCTGAAAAACATTGCGGAGTGGTGTGCAATGTATGGGTGTGTAACATTACCTTCAGTAGTAGGAGTGAGAAAAACATCACGGGGTGGTGTGAATCATAGGGTCTGAATTAGCATAGGCAGTGAGGGGCAATGTAGGATGGAGAAAAGCACCACGCGGTGGTCAGCATGGGGAGGTCAGGAAACATGCAGTGGCAATGTAGGATAGTTTTCTGAAAAACAACAAGGGGTGGTGCGCATTGTATGGGTGTGTACCAATACATTCACTAGTAGGAGTGTGAAAAACATCACGGGGTGGTGTGAATCATAGATTCTGAATTAGAATAGGCAGTGAAAGGCAATGTAGGATGGAGAAAAGCACCACGGGGTGGTCAGCATGGGGAGATCAGGAAACATGCAGTGGCAATGTAGGATAGGTTTCTGAAAAACATCACGGGGTGGTGCACATAGTATGGGTGTGTAATATTACATTCACTAGAAGGAGAGAGAAAAACATCACAGGGTGGTGTGAATCATAGGGTGTGCATTACGATAGGCAGTGAGTGGCAATGTAGGATGGAGAAAAGCACCACGGAGTGGTCAGCATGGAGAGGTCAGGAAATATGCAGTGGCATTGTAGGATAGGTTTCTGAAAAACATCGTGGGGTGGTGCGAATTTTATGGGTGTGTAACATTACGTTCACTAATAGGAGTGAGAAAGACATCACGGGGTGGTGTGAATCATAGGGTCTGAATTAGGATAGGCAGTGAGTGGCAATGTAGGATGGAGAAAACACCACGGGGTGGTTAGCATGGGGAGGTCAGGAAACATGCAGTGGCAATGTAGGATAGGTTTCTGAAAAACATCGCGGGGCGGTGGTCATTGTATGGGTGTGTAACATTACTTTCACTAGTAGGAGTGAGAAAAACATCACGGGGTGGTGTGAATCATAGGGTCTGAATTAGGATAGGCAGTGAGTGGCAATGTAGGATGGAGAAAAGCACCACGGGTTGGTCAGCATGGCGCGGTCAGGAAACATGCAGTGGCAATGTAGGATACGTTTCTGAAAAACATCGCGGGATGGTGCGAATTGTATGGGTGTGTAACATTACATTCACTAGTAGGAGTGAGAAAAACATCACGGGGTGGTGTGAATCATAGGGTCTGAATTAGGATAGGCAGTGAGGGGCAATGGAGGATGGAGGAAAGCACCACGGGGTGGTCAGCATGGGGAGGTCAGGAAACATGCAGTGGCATTGTAGGATAGGTTTCTGAAAAACATCGCGGGGTGGTGCGAATTGTATGGGTGTGTAACATTACATTCACTAATAGGAGTGAGAAAGACATCACGGGGTGGTGTGAATCATAGGGTCTGAATTAGGATAGGCAGTGAGTGGCAATGTAGGATGGAGAAAACACCACGGGGTGGTCATCATGGGGAGGTCAGGAAACATGCAGTGGCAATATAGGATAGGTTTCTGGAAAAACATCGCGGGGTCATGCGCATTGTATGGGTGTGTAACATTACATTGACTAGTAGGAGTGAGAAAAACATCACGGGGTGGTGTGAATTATAGGGTGTGAATTAAGATAGGCAGTGAGTGGCAATGTAGGATGGAGAAAAGCACCACGGGGTGGTCAGCATGGGGAGGTCAGGAAACATGCAGTGGCAATGTAGGATACGTTTCTGAAAAACATCGCGGAGTGGTGCGAATTGTATGGGTGTGTAACATTACATTCACTAGTAGGAGTGAGAAAAACATCACGGGGTGGTGTGAATCATAGGGTCTGAATTAGGATAGGCATTGAGGGGCAATGGAGGATGGAGGAAAGCACCACGGGGTGGTCAGCATGGGGAGGTCAGGAAACATGCAGTGGCAATGTAAGATAGGTTTCTGAAAAACATCACGGGGTGGTGCGCATTGTATGGGTGTGTAACATTACATTCACTAGTAGGAGTGAGAAAAACAGCACGGGGTGGTGTGAATCATAGGGTGTGCATTAGGATAGGCAGTGAGTGGCAATGTAGGATGGAGAAAAGCACCACGGAGTGGTCAGCATGGGGAGGTCAGGAAACATGCAGTGGCATTGTAGGATAGGTTTCTGAAAAACATCGCGGGGTGGTGCGAATTGTATGGGTGTGTAACATTACATTCACTAATAGGAGTGAGAAAGACATCATGGGGTGGTGTGAATCATAGGGTCTGAATTAGGATAGGCAGTGAGTGGCAATGTAGGATGGAGAAAACACCACGGGGTGGTCAGCATGGGGAGGTCAGGAAACATGCAGTGGCAATGTAGGATAGTTTTCTGAAAAACAACACGGGGTGGTGCGCATTGTATGGGTGTGTACCAATACATTCACTAGTAGGAGTGCGAAAAACATCACGGGGTGGTGTGTATCATAGGGTCTGAATTAGAATAGGCAGTGAGAGGCAATGTAGGATGGAGAAAAGCACCACGGGGTGGTCAGCATGGGGAGATCAGGAAACATGCAGTGGTAATGTAGGATAGGTTTCTGAAAAACAACACGGGTTGGTGCGCATAGTATGGGTGTGTAACATTACATTCACTAGTAGGAGTGAGAAAAACATCAGAGGGTGGTGTGAATCATAGGGTGTGCATTACGATAGGCAGTGAGTGGCAATGTAGGATGGAGAAAAGCACCACGGAGTGGTCAGCATGGGGAGGTCAGGAATTATGCAGTGGCATTGTAGGATAGGTTTCTGAAAAACATTGCGGGGTGGTGCGAATTGTATGGGTGTGTAACATTACATTCACTAATAGGAGTGAGAAAGACATCACGGGGTGGTGTGAATCATAGGGTCTGAATTAGGATAGGCAGTGAGTGGCAATGTAGGATGGAGAAAACACCACGGGGTTGTCAGCATGGGGAGGTCAGGAAACATGCAGTGGCAATGTAGGATAGGTTTCTGAAAAACATCGCGGGGTGGTGCGCATTGTATGGGTGTGTAACATTACTTTCACTAGTAGGAGTGAGAAAAACATCACGGGGTGGTGTCAATCATAGGGTCTGAATTAGGATAGGCAGTGAGTGGCAATGTAGGATGGAGAAAAGCACCACGGGGTCGTCATCATGGGGAGGTCAGGAAACATGCAGTGGCAATGTAGGATAGGTTTCTGAAAAACATCGCGGAGTGGTGCTCATTGTATGGGTGTGTAACATTACATTCACTTGTAGGAGTGAGAAAAACATCACAGGGTGGTTTGAATAATAGGGTCTGAATTAGGATAGGCAGTGAGGTGCAATGTAGGATGGAGAAAAGCACCACGGGGTGGTCAGCATGGGGAGTTCAGGAAACATGCAGTGGCAATGTAGGATAGGTTTCTGAAAAACAACACGGGGTGGTGCACATAGTATGGGTGTGTAACATTACATTCACCAGTAGGAGTGAGAAAAACATCACGGGGTGGTGTGAATCATAGTGTCTGAATTAGGATAGGCACTGAGTGTCAATGTAGGATGGAGAAAAGGATCACGGGGTGGTCAGCAAGGGGAGGTCAGGAAAAATGCAGCGGCAATGTAGCATAGGTTTCTGAAAAACATCGCGGGATGGTGCGCATTGTATGGGTGTGTAACATTACATTCACTAGTAGGAGTAAGAAAGACATCATGGGGTGGTGTCAATCATAGGGTCTGAATTAGGATCGGCAGTGAGTGGCAATGTAGGATGGAGAAAACACCACGGGGTGGTCAGCATGGGGAGGTCAGGAAACATGCAGTGGCAATATAGGATAGGTTTCTGAAAAACATCGCGGGGTGGTGCGCATTGTATGGGTGTGTAACATTACATTCACTAGTAGGAGTGAGAAAAACATCACGGGGTGGTGTGTATCATAAGGTGTGAATTAGGATAGGCAGTGAGTGGCAATGTAGGATGGAGAAAAGCACCACGGGGTGTTCAGCATGGGGAGGTCTGGAAACATGCAGTGGCAATTTAGGATAGGTTTCTGAAAAACATTGTGGGGTGGTGCGCATTGTATGGGTGTGTAACATTACATTCACTGGTAGGAGTGAGAAAAACATCACGGGGTGGTGTGAATCATAGGGTCTGAATTAGGATAGGCAGTGAGTGGCAATGTAGGATGGAGAAAACACCACGGGGTGGTCAGCATGCGGAGGTCAGGAAACATGCAGTGGCAATGTAGGATAGGTTTCTGAAAAACATCGCGGGGTGGTGCGCATTGTATGGGTGTGTAACATTACATTCACTAGTAGGAGTGATAAAAACATCACGGGGTGGTGTGAATCATAGGGTCTGAATTAGGATAGGCAGTGAGTGGCAATGCAGGATGGAGGAAAGCACCACGGGGTGTTCAGCATGGGGAGGTCAGGAAACATGCAGTGGCAATTTAGGATAGGTTTCTGAAAAACATCGCGGGGTGGGGCGCATTGTATGGGTGTGTAACATTACATTCACTAGTAGGAGTGAGAAAAACATCACGGGGTGGTGTGAATCATAGGGTCTGAATTAGGATAGGCAGTGCGTGGCAATGTAGGATGGAGAAATGCACCACGGGGTGCTCATCATGGGGAGGTCAGGAAACATGCAGTGGCAATGTAGGATAGGTTTCTGAAAAACATCACGGGGTGGTGCTCATTGTATGGGTGTGTAAAATTACATTCACTAGTAGGAGTGAGAAAAACATCACGGGGTGGTGTGAATCATAGGGTCTGAATTAGGATAGGCAGTGAGTGGCAATGTAGGATGGAGAAAAGCACCACGGGGTGGTCATCATGGAGAGGTCAGGAAACATGCAGTGGCAATATAGGATAGGTTTCTGAAAAACATCGCGGGGTGGTGCTCACTGTATGGGTGTGTAACATTACATTCACTTGTAGGAGTGAGAAAAACATCACGGGGTGGTGAGAATCATAGGGTCTGAATTAGGATAGGCAGTGAGTGGCAATATAGGATGGAGAAAAGCACCACCGGGTGGTCAGCATGGGGAGGTCAGGAAACATGCAGTGGCAATGTAGGATAGGTTTCTGAAAAACAACACGGGGTGGTGCACATAGTATGGGTGTGTAACATTACATTCACCAGTAGGAGTGAGAAAAACATCACGGGGTGGTGTGAATCATAGTGTCTGAATTAGGATAGGCACTGAGTGTCAATGTAGGATGGAGAAAAGGATCACGGGGTGGTCAGCAAGGGGAGGTCAGGAAAAATGCAGCGGCAATGTAGCATAGCTTTCTGAAAAACATCGCGGGATGGTGCGCATTGTATGGGTGTGTAACATTACATTCACTAGTAGGAGTAAGAAAGACATCATGGGGTGGTGTCAATCATAGGGTCTGAATTAGGATAGGCAGTGAGTGGCAATGTAGGATGGAGAAAACACCACGGGGTGGTCAGCATGGGGAGGTCAGGAAACATGCAGTGGCAATATAGGATAGGTTTCTGAAAAACATCGCGGGGTGGTGCGCATTGTATGGGTGTGTAACATTACATTCACTAGTAGGAGTGAGAAAAACATCACGGGGTGGTGTGTATCATAAGGTGTGAATTAGGATAGGCAGTGAGTGGCAATGTAGGATGGAGAAAAGCACCACGGGGTGTTCAGCATGGGGAGGTCTGGAAACATGCAGTGGCAATTTAGGATAGGTTTCTGAAAAACATTGTGGGGTGGTGCGCATTGTATGGGTGTGTAACATTACATTCACTGGTAGGAGTGAGAAAAACATCACGGGGTGGTGTGAATCATAGGGTCTGAATTAGGATAGGCAGTGAGTGGCAATGTAGGATGGAGAAAACACCACGGGGTGGTCAGCATGCGGAGGTCAGGAAACATGCAGTGGCAATGTAGGATAGGTTTCTGAAAAACATCGCGGGGTGGTGCGCATTGTATGGGTGTGTAACATTACATTCACTAGTAGGAGTGATAAAAACATCACGGGGTGGTGTGAATCATAGGGTCTGAATTAGGATAGGCAGTGAGTGGCAATGCAGGATGGAGGAAAGCACCACGGGGTGTTCAGCATGGGGAGGTCAGGAAACATGCAGTGGCAATTTAGGATAGGTTTCTGAAAAACATCGCGGGGTGGGGCGCATTGTATGGGTGTGTAACATTACATTCACTAGTAGGAGTGAGAAAAACATCACGGGGTGGTGTGAATCATAGGGTCTGAATTAGGATAGGCAGTGCGTGGCAATGTAGGATGGAGAAATGCACCACGGGGTGCTCATCATGGGGAGGTCAGGAAACATGCAGTGGCAATGTAGGATAGGTTTCTGAAAAACATCACGGGGTGGTGCTCATTGTATGGGTGTGTAAAATTACATTCACTAGTAGGAGTGAGAAAAACATCACGGGGTGGTGTGAATCATAGGGTCTGAATTAGGATAGGCAGTGAGTGGCAATGTAGGATGGAGAAAAGCACCACGGGGTGGTCATCATGGAGAGGTCAGGAAACATGCAGTGGCAATATAGGATAGGTTTCTGAAAAACATCGCGGGGTGGTGCTCACTGTATGGGTGTGTAACATTACATTCACTTGTAGGAGTGAGAAAAACATCACGGGGTGGTGAGAATCATAGGGTCTGAATTAGGATAGGCAGTGAGTGGCAATGTAGGATGGAGAAAAGCACCACCGGGTGGTCAGCATGGGGAGGTCAGGAAACATGCAGTGACAATGTAGGATAGGTTTCTGAAAAACAACACGGGGTGGTGCACATAGTATGGGTGTGTAACATTACATTCACTAGTAGGAGTGAGAAAAACATCACGGGGTGGTGTGAATCATAGTGTCTGAATTAGGATAGGCACTGAGTGTCAATGTAGGATGGAGAAAAGCATCACGGGGTGGTCAGGAAGGGGAGGTCAGGAAAAATGCAGTGGCAATGTAGCATAGGTTTCTGAAAAACATCGCGGGGTGGTGCGCATTGTATGGGTGTGTATCATTACATTCACTAGTAGGAGTAAGAAAGACATCATGGGGTGGTGTGAATCATAGGGTCTGAATTAGGATACCCAGTGAGTGGCAATGTAGGATGGAGAAAACACCACGGGGTGGTCAGCATGGGGAGTTCAGGAAACATGCAGTGGCAATATAGGATAGGTTTCTGAAAAACATCGCGGGGTGGTGCGCATTGTATGGGTGTGTAACATTACATTCACTAGTAGGAATGAGAAAAACATCACGGGGTGGTGTGAATCATAGGGTCTGAATTAGGATAGGCAGTGAGTGGCAATGTAGGATGGAGAAAACACCGCGGGGTGGTCAGCATGCGGAGGTCAGGAAACATGCAGTGGCAATGTAGGATAGGTTTCTGAAAAACATCGCGGGGTGGTGCGCATTGTATGGGTGTGTAACATTACATTCACTAGTAGGAGTGAGAAAAACATCACGGGGTGGTGTGAATCATAGGGTCTGAATTAGGATAGGCAGTGAGTGGCAATGCAGGATGGAGGAAAGCACCACGGGGTGTTCAGCATGTGGAGGTCAGGAAACATGCAGTGGCAATTTAGGATAGGTTTCTGAAAAACATCGCGGGGTGGTGCGCGTTGTATGGGTGTGTAACATTACATTCACTAGTAGGAGTGAGAAAAACATCACGGGGTGGTGTGAATCATAGGGTCTGAATTAGGATAGGCTGTGAGTGGCAATGTAGGATGGAGAAAAGCACCACGGGGTGCTCATCATGGGGAGGTCAGGAAACATGCAGTGGCAATATAGGATAGGTTTCTGAAAAACATCGCGGGGTGGTGCTCATTGTATGGGTGTGTAACATTACATTCACTAGTAGGAGTGAGAAAAACATCACGGGGTGGTGTGAATCATAGGGTCTGAATTAGGATAGGCAGTGAGTGGCAATGTAGGATGGAGAAAAGCACCACGGGGTGGTCATCATGGGGAGGTCAGGAAACATGCAGTGGCAATGTTGGATAGGTTTCTGAAAAACATCGCGAGGTGGTGCTCATTGTATGGGTGTGTAACATTACATTCACTTGTAGGAGTGAGAAAAACATCACGGGGTGGTGTGAATCATAGGGTCTGAATTAGGATAGGCAGTGATGTGCAATGTAGGATGGAGAAAAGCACCACGGCGTGGTCAGCATGGGGAGGTCAGGAAACATGCAGTGGCAATGTAGGATAGGTTTCTGAAAAACAACACGGGGTGGTGGACATAGTATGGGTGTGTAACATTACATTCACTAGTAGGAGTGAGAAAAACATCACGGGGTGGTGTGAATCATAGTGTCTGAATTAGGATAGGCACTGAGTGTCAATGTAGGATGGAGAAAAGCATCACGGGGTGGTCAGGAAGGGGAGGTCAGGAAAAATGCAGTGGCAATGTAGCATAGGTTTCTGAAAAACATCGCGGGGTGGTGCGCATTGTATGGGTGTGTAACATTACATTCACTAGTAGGAGTAAGAAAGACATCATGGGGTGGTGTGAATCATAGGGTCTGAATTAGGATACCCAGTGAGTGGCAATGTAGGTTGGAGAAAACAACACGGGGTGGTCAGCATGGGGAGGTCAGGAAACATGCATTGGCAATATAGGATAGTTTTCTGAAAAACATCGCGGGGTGGTGCGCATTGTATGGGTGTGTAACATTACATTCACTAGTAGGAGTGAGAAAAACATCACGGGGTGGTGTGAATCATAGGGTGTGAATTAGGATAGGCAGTGAGTGGCAATGTAGGATGGAGAAAAGCACCACGGGGTGCTCAGCATGGGGAGGTCAGGAAACATGCAGTGGCAATGTAGGATAGGTTTCTGAAAAACATCGCTGGGTGGTGCTCATTGTATGGGTGTGTAACATTACATTCACTAGTAGGAGTGAGAAAAACATCACGGGGTGGTGTGAATCATAGGGTCTGAATTAGGATAGGCAGCGAGTGCAATGTAGGATGGAGAAAAGCACCACGGGGTGGTCATCATGGGGAGGTCAAGAAACATGCAGTGGCAATGTAGGATAGGTTTCTGAAAAACATCGCGGGGTGGTGCTCATTGTATGGGTGTGTAACATTACATTCACTTGTAGGAGTGAGAAAAACATCATGGGGTGGTGTGAATCATAGGGTCTGAATTAGGATAGGCAGTGAGGTGCAATGTAGGATGGAGAAAAGCACCACAGGGTGCTCAGCATGGGGAGGTCAGGAAACATGCAGGGGCAATGTAGGATAGGTTTCTGAAAAACAACACGGGGTGGTGCACATAGTATGGGTGTGTAACATTACATTCACTAGTAGGAGTGAGAAAAACATCATGGGGTGGAGTGAATCATAGTGTCTGAATTAGGATAGGCACTGAGTGTCAATGTAGGATGGAGAAAAGCATCACGGGGTGGTCAGCAAGGGGAGTCAGGAAAGATGCAGTGGCAATGTAGCATAGGTTTCTGAAAACATCGCGGGATGGTGTGCATCATAGGGTGTGAATTAGGATAGGCAGTGAGTGGCAATGTAGGATGGAGAAAAGCACGACGGGGTGGTCAGCATGGGGAGGTAAGGAAACATGCAGTGGCAATGTAGGATAGGTTTCTGAAAAACAACCCGGGGTGGTGCGCATTGTATGGGTGTGTACCAATACATTCACTAGTAGGAGTGAGAAAAACATCACAGGGTGGTGTGAATCATAGGGTCTGAATTAGAATAGGCAGTGAGAGGCAATGTAGGATGGAGAAAAGCACCACGGGGTGGTCAGCATGGGGAGATCAGGAAACATGCAGTGGCAATGTAGGATAGGTTTCTGAAAAACCACAAGGGGTGGTGCCCATAGTATGGGTGTGTAACATTACATTCACTAGTAGGAGTGAGAAAAACATCACGGGGTGGTGTGAATCATAGGGTCAGAATTAGGATAGGCACTGAGTGACAATGTAGGATGGAGAAAAGCATCACGGGTTGGTCAGCAAGGGGAGGTCAGGAAAAATGCAGTGGCAATGTAGCATAGGTTTCTGAAAAACATCGCGGGGTGGTGCGCATTGTATGGGTGTGTAACATTACATTCACTAGTAGGAGTGAGAAAACCATCACGGGGTGGTGTGAATCATAGGGTCTGAATTAGGATAGGCAATGAGTGGCAATGCAGGATGGAGAAGAGCACCACGGGGTGTTAGGCATGGGGAGGTCAGAAAACATGCAGTGGCAATGTAGGACAGGTTTCAGAAAAACATCGCGGGGTGGTGCGCATTGTATGGGTGTGTAACATTACATTCACTAGTAGGAGTGAGAAAAACATCACGGGATGGTGTGAATCATCGGGTGTGAATTAGGATAGGCAGTGAGTGGCAATGCAGGATGTAGAAAAGCACCACGGGTTGGTCAGCATGGGGAGGTCAGGACACATGCAGTGGCAATGTAGGATAGGTTTCTGAAAAACCTCGCAGGGTGGTGTGCATTGTATGACTGTTTATCATTACATTCACTAGTAGGAGTGAGAAAAACATCACGGGGTGGGGTGAATCATAGGGTCTGAATTAGGATAGGCAGTGAGTGGCAATGTAGGATGGAGAAAAGCACCACGTGGTGGCCAGCATGGGGATGTCAGGAAACATGCCATGGCAATGTAGGATAGGTTTCTGAAAAACATCGCGGGGTGGTGCGCAACGTATGGGTGTGCAATACTACACTGGCTAGTAGTAGTGCGAAAAACATCACGGGGTGGTGTGAATCATAGGGTCTGAATTAGGATACGCAGTGAGTGGCAATGAAGGATGGAGAAAAGCACCACGGGGTTGTCAGCAGGCGGAGGTCAGTAAACATGCAGTGGCAATGTAGGATACCTTTCTGAAAAACATCGCGGGGTGGTGCCCATTTTATGGGTGTGTAACATTACATTCACTAGTAGGAGTGATAAAAACATCACGGGGTGGTGTAAATCATAGGGTCTGAATTAGGATAGGCAGGGAGTGGCAATGTAGGATGGAGTAAAGCACCACGGGGTGGTCAGCATGGGGAGGTCAGGAAACATGCTGTGGCAATGTAGGATAGGTTTCTGAAAAACATCGCCAGGTGGTGCGCATCCTTTGGATGTGTAACATTACATTCACTAGTAGGAGTGAGAAAAACATGACGGGGTGGTGTGAATCATAGGGTCTGAATTAGGATAGGCAGTGAGTGGCAATGTAGGATGGAGAAAAGCACAACGGGGTGGTCAGCATGGGGAGGTCAGGACACATGCAGTGGCAATGTAGGATAGGTAGCTGTAAAATATCGCGGGGTGGTGCGCATTGTATGGGTGTGTAACATTACATCCACTATTAGGAGTGAGAAAACCATCACGGTTGGGTGTGAATCATATGGTCTGAATTAGGATAGGCAGTGAGTGGCAATGTAGGATGGAGAAAAGCACCACGGGTTGGTCAGCATGGGGAGTTCAGGAAACATGCAGTGGCAATGTAGGATAGGTTTCTAAAAAACATCACGGGGTGGTTCGCATTGTATGGGTGTGTAACATTACATTCACTAGTAGGAGTGAGAAAAACATCCCGGGGTGTTGTGAATCATAGGGTCTGAATTAGGATAGGCAGTGATGTGCAATGTAGGATGGAGAAAAGCACCACGGCGTGGTCAGCATGGGGAGGTCAGGAAACATGCAGTGGCAATGTAGGATAGGTTTCTGAAAAACAACACGGGGTGGTGCACATAGTATGGGTGTGTAACATTACATTCACTAGTAGGAGTGAGAAAAACATCACGGGGTGGTGTGAATCATAGTGTCTGAATTAGGATAGGCACTGAGTGTCAATGTAGGATGGAGAAAAGCATCACGGGGTGGTCAGGAAGGGGAGGTCAGGAAAAATGCAGTGGCAATGTAGCATAGGTTTCTGAAAAACATCGCGGGGTGGTGCGCATTGTATGGGTGTGTAACATTACATTCACTAGTAGGAGTAAGAAAGACATTATGGGGTGGTGTGAATCATAGGGTCTGAATTAGGATACCCAGTGAGTGGCAATGTAGGATGGAGAAAACACCACGGGGTGGTCAGCATGGGGAGGTCAGGAAACATGCAGTGGCAATATAGGATAGGTTTCTGAAAAACATCGCGGGGTGGTGCGCATTGTATGGGTTTGTAACATTACATTCACTAGTAGGAGTGAGAAAAACATCACGGGGTGGTGTGAATCATAGGGTGTGAATTAGGATAGGCAGTGAGTGGCAATGTAGAATGGAGAAAAGCACCATGGGGTGGTCAGCATGGGGAGGTCAGGAAACATGCAGTGGCAATGTAGGATAAGTTTCTGAAAAACATCGTGGGGTGGTGCGAATTGTATGGGTGTGTAACATTACATTCACTAGTAGGAGTGAGAAAAACATCACGGGGTGGTGTGAATCATATGGTCTGAATTAGGATAGGCAGTGAGGGGCAATGGAGGATGGAGGAAAGCACCACGGGGTGGTCAGCATGGGGAGGTCAGGAAACATGCAGTGGCAAACTAAGATAGGTTTCTGAAAAACATCACGGGGTGGTGCGCATTGTATGGGTGTGTATCATTACATTCACTAGTAGGAGTGAGAAAAACAGCACGCGGTGGTGTGAATCATTGGGTGTGCATTAGGATAGGCAGTGAGTGGCAATGTAGGATGAAGAAAAGCACCACGGAGTGGTCAGCATGGGGAGGTCAGGAAACATGCAGTGGCAATTTAGGATAGGTTTCTGAAAAACATCGCGGGGTGGTGCGCATTGTATGGGTGTGTAACATTACATTCACTAGTAGGAGTGAGAAAAACATCACGGGGTGGTGTGAATCATAGGGTCTGAATTAGGATAGGCAGTGAGTGGCAATGTAGGATGGAGAAAAGCACCACGGGGTGCTCAGCATGGGGAGGTCAGGAAACATGCAGTGGCAATGTAGGATAGGTTTCTGAAAAACATCGCGGGGTGGTGCTCATTGTATGGGTGTGTAACATTACATTCACTAGTAGGAGTGATAAAAACATCACGGGGTGGTGTGAATCATAGGGTCTGAATTAGGATAGGCAGCGAGTGGCAATGTAGGATGGAGAAAAGCACCACGGGGTGGTCAGCATGGGGAGGTCAGGAAACATGCTGTGGCAATGTAGGATAGGTTTCTGAAAAACAACACGGGGTGGTGCACATAGTATGGTTGTGTAACATTACATTCACTAGTAGGAGTGAGAAAAACATCACGGGGTGGTGTGAATCATAGTGTCTGAATTAGGATAGGCACTGAGTGTAAATGTAGGATGGAGAAAAGCATCACGGGGTGGTCAGCAAGGGGAGTCAGGAAAAATGCAGTGGCAATGTAGCATAGGTTTCTGAAAACATCGCGGGGTGGTGTGCATTATAGTGTGTGAATTAGGATAGGCAGTGAGTGGCAATGTAGGATGGAGAAAAGCACCACGGTGTGGTCAGCATGGGGAGGTCAGGAAACATGCAGTGGCAATGTAGGATAGGTTTCTGAAAAACAACACGGGGTGGTGCGCATTGTATGGGTGTGTACCAATACATTCACCAGTAGGAGTGAGAAAAACATCACAGGGTGGTGTGAATCATAGTGTCTGAATTAGAATAGGCAGTGAGAGGCAATGTAGGATGGAGAAAAGCACCACGGGGTGGTCAGCATGGGGAGATCAGGAAACATGCAGTGGCAATGTAGGATAGGTTTCTGAAAAACCACAAGGGGTGGTGCCCATAGTATGGGTGTGTAACATTACATTCACTAGTAGGAGTGAGAAAAACATCACGGGGTGGTGTGAATCATAGGGTCTGAATTAGGATAGGCACTGAGTGACAATGTAGGATGGAGAAAAGCATCACGGGGTGGTCAGCAAGGGGAGGTCAGGAAAAATGCAGTGGCAATGTAGGATAGGTTTCTGAAAAACATCGCGGGGTGGTGCGCATAGTATGGGTGTGTAACATTACATTCACTAGTAGGAGTGAGAAAACCATCACGGGGTGGTGTGAATCATAGGGTCTGAATTAGGATAGGCAATGAGTGGCAATGCAGGATGGAGAAAAGCACCACGGGGTGTTAGGCATGGGGAGGTCAGAAAACATGCAGTGGCAATGTAGGACAGGTTTCAGAAAAACATCGCGGGGTGGTGCGCATTGTATGGGTGTGTAACATTACATTCACTAGTAGGAGTGAGAAAACCATCACGGGTTGGTGTGAATCATAGGGTCTGAATTAGGATAGGCAGTGAGTGGCAATGTTGGATGGAGAAAAGCACCACGGGTTGGTCAGCATGGGGAGGTCAGGAAACATGCAGTGGCAATGTAGGATAGGTTTCTGAAAAACATCGCGGGGTGGTGCGCATTGTATGTGTGTGTAATATTACATTCACAGGTAGGAGTGAGAAAAACAACACTTGGTGGTGTGAATCATAGGGTCTGAATTAGGATAGGCAGTGAGTGGCAATCTAGGATGGAGAAAAGCACCACGGGGTGGTCAGCATGGGGAGGTCAGGAAACATGCAGTTGCAATGTAGGATAGGTTTTTGAAAAACATCGCGGGGTGGTGTGCATTGTATGGGTGTGTAACATTACATTAACTAGTAGGAGTGAGAAAAACATCACGGGGTGGTGTGAATCATAAGATCTGAATTAGAATAGGCTGTGAGTGGCAATGTAGGATGGAGAAAAGCACCACGGGGTGGTCAGCATGGGGAGGTCAGGAAACATGCAGTGGCAATGTAGGTAGGTTTCTGAAAAACATCGCGGGGTGGTGTGCATTGTATGGGTGTGTAACATTGCATTCACTAGTAGGAGTGAGAAAAACATCACGGGGTAGTGTGAATCATAGGATCTGAATTAGTATAGGCAGTGAGTGGCAGTGTAGGATGGAGCATAGCACCACGGGTTGGTTAGCATGGGGAGGTCAGGAAACATGCAGTGGCAATGTAGGATACGTTTCTGAAAAACATCGCGGGGTGGTGCGCATTGAATGTCTGTGTAATATTACATTCACAGGTAGGCGTGAGAAAAACAACAAGTGGTGGTGTGAATCATAGGGTCTGAATTAGGATAGGCAGTGAGTGGCAATGTAGGATGGAGAAAACACCACGGGGTGGTCAGCATGGGGAGGTCAGGAAACATGCAGTGGCAATGTAGGATAGGTTTCTGAAAAACATCGCGGGGTGGTGCGCATTGTATGTGTGTTTAACATTACATTCAGTAGTACGAGTGAGAAAAACATCACGGGGTGGTGTGAATCATAGGGACTGAATTAGGATAGGCAGTGAGGGGCAATGTAGGATGGAGAAAAGCACCACGGGGTGGTCAGCATGGGGAGGTCAGGAAACATGCAGTGGCAATGTAAGATAGGTTTCTGAAAAACATCGCGGGGTGGTGCGAATTGTATGGGTGTGTAACATTACATTCACTAATAGGAGTGAGAAAGACATCACGGGGTGGTGTGAATCATAGGGTCTGAATTAGGATAGGCAGTGAGTGGCAATGTAGGATGGAGAAAACACCACGGGGTGGTCAGCTTGAGGAGGTCAGGAAACATGCAGTGGCAATTTAGGATAGGTTTCTGTAAAACATCCCGGGTTGGTGCGCATTGCATGTGTGTGTAATATTACATTCACAGGTAGGAGTGAGAAAAACAACACTTGGTGGTGTGAATCATAGGGTCTGAATTAGGATAGGCTGTGAGTGGCAATCTAGGATGGAGAAAAGCACCACGGGGTGGTCAGCATGGGGAGGTCAGGAAAAATGCAGTGGCAATGTAGCATAGGTTTCTGAAAAACATCGCGGGGTGGTGCTCATTGTATGGGTGTGTAACATTACATTCACAAGTAGGAGTGAGAAAAAAATCACGGGGTGGTGTGAATCATAGGTTCTGAATTAGGATAGGCAGTGAGGGGCAATGTAGGATGGAGAAAAGCACCACGGGGTGATCAGCATGGGGAGGTCAGGAAACATGCAGTGGCAATGTAGGATACGTTTCTGAAAAACAACACGGGGTGGTGAACATAGTATGGTTGTGTAACATTACATTCACTAGTAGGAGTGAGAAAAACATCACGGGGTGGTGTGTATCATAGTGTCTGAATTAGGATAGGCACTGAGTGTCAATGTAGGATGGAGAAAAGCATCACGGGGTGGTCAGCAAGGGGAGGTCAGGTTAAATGCAGTGGCAATGTAGCATAGGTTTCTGAAAAACATCACGGGGTGTTGTGAATCATAGGGTGTGAATTAGGATAGGCAGTGAGTGGCAATGTAGGATGGAGAAAAGCACCACGGGGTGGTCAGCATGGGGAGGTCAGGAAACATGCAGTGGCAATGTAGGATAGGTTTCTGAAAAACAACACGGGGTGGTGCGCATTGTATGGGTGTGTACCAATACATTCACTAGTAGGAGTGCGAAAAACATCACGGGGTGGTGTGAATCATAGGGTCTGAATTAGAATAGGCAATGAGAGGCAATGTAGGATGGAGAAAAGCACCACGGGGTGGTCAGCATGGGGAGATAAGGAAACATGCAGTGGCAATGTAGGATAAGTTTCTGAAAAACAACATGGGGTGGTGCACATAATATGGGTGTGTAACATTACATTCACTAGTAGGAGTGAGAAAAACATCACGGGGTGGTGTGAATCATAGGGTCTGAATTAGGATAGGCACTGAGTGTCAATGTAGGATGGAGAAAAGAATCACGGGGTGGTCAGCAAAAGGAGGTCAGGAAAAATTCAGTGGCAATGTAGCATAGGTTTCTGAAAAACATCGCGGGGTGGTGCGCATTGTATGGGTGTGTAACATTACATTCACTAGTAGGAGTAAGAAAGACATCATGGGGTGGTGTGAATCATAGGGTCTGAATTAGGATAGGCAGTGAGTGGCAATGTAGGATGGAGAAAACACCACGGGGTGGTCAGCATGGGGAGGTCAGGAAACATGCAGTGGCAATGTAGGATAGGTTTCTGAAAAACATCGCGGGGTGGTGCGCATTGTAAGGGTGTGTAACATTACATTCAGTAGTACGAGTGAGAAAAACATCACGGGGCGGTGTGAATCATAGGGAATGAATTAGGATAGGCAGTGAGGGGCAATGTAGGATGGAGAAAAGCACCACGGGGTGGTCAGCATGGGGAGGTCAGGAAACATGCAGTGGCAATGTAAGATAGGTTTCTGAAAAACATCGCGGGGTGGTGCGAATTGTATGGGTGTGTAACATTACATTCACTAATAGGAGTGAGAAAGACATCACGGGGTGGTGTGAATCATAGGGTCTGAATTAGGATAGGCAGTGAGTGGCAATGTAGGATGGAGAAAACACCACGGGGTGGTCAGCATGAGGAGGTCAGGAAACATGCAGTGGCAACTCAGGATAGGTTTCTGTAAAACATCCCGGGGTGATGCGCATTGTATGTGTGTGTAATATTACATTCACAGGTAGGAGTGAGAAAAACAACACTTGGTGGTGTGAATCATAGGGTCTGAATTAGGATAGGCTGTGAGTGGCAATCTAGGATGGAGAAAAGCACCACGGGGTGGTCAGCATGGGGAGGTCAGGAAACATGCAGTTGCAATGTAGGATAGGTTTTTGAAAAACATCGCGGGGTGGTGTGCATTGTATGGGTGTGTAATATTACATTCACTAGTAGGAGTGAGAAAAACATCACGGGGTGGTGTGAATCATAAGGTCTGAATTAGGATAGGCAGTGAGTGGCAATGTAGGATGGAGAAAAGCACCACAGGGTGGTCAGCATGGTGAGGTCAGGAAACATGCAGTGGCATTGTAGTATAGGTTTCTGAAAAACAACCCAGGGTGGTGCGCATTGTATGGGTGTGTAACATTACATTCACAACAAGCAGTAAGTAAAAATCACGGGGTGGTGTGAATCATAGGGTGTGCATTAGGATAGGCAGTGAGTGGCAATCTAGGATTGAGAAAAGCACCACGGGGTGGTCAGCATGGGGAGGTCAGGAAACATGCAGTGGCAATGTAGTATAGGTTTCTGAAAAACAACCCAGGGTGGTGTGCATTGTATGGGTGTGTAATATTACATTCACTAGTAGGAGTGAGAAAATCATCACGGGGTGGTGTGAATCATAAGGTCTGAATTAGGATAGGCAGTGAGTGGCAATGTAGGCTGGAGAAAAGCACCACGGGGTGGTTAGCATGTGGAGGTCAGGACACATGCAGTGGCAATGTAGGATAGGTTTCTGAAAAACATCGCGGTGTGGTGCGCATTTTATGGGTGTGTAACATTACATTCACTAGTAGGAGTGAGAAAAACATCACTGGGTGGTGTGAATCATAGGGTCTGAATTAGGATAGGCAGTGAGTGGCATTGTAGGATCGAGAAAAGCACCCCGGGGTGGGCAGCATGTGGAGGTCAGGACACATGTTGTGGCAATGTAGGATAAGTTTCTGAAAAAGATCGCGGGGTGGTGCGCATTGCATGTGTGTGTAACATTACATTCAATAGTAGGACTGAGAAAACCATCACGGGGTGGTGTGAATCATAGGGTCTGAATTAGAATAGGCAGAGAGTGGCTATGTAGGATGGAAAAAAGCACAACCGGGTGGTCAGCATGGGGATGTCAGGACACATGCAGTGGCAATGTAGGATACGTTTCTGAAAAACAACGCGGGTTGGTGCGCATTGTATGGGTGTGTAATATTACATTCACAACAAGGAGTGAGAAAAACATCACGGGGTGGTTTCAATCATAGGGTCTGAATTAGAATAGGCAGTGAGTGGCAATGTAGGATGGAGAAAAGCACCACGGCGTGGCCATCATTGGGAGGTAAGGAAACATGCAGTGGCAATGTAGGATAGGTTTCTGAAAAACATCGCGGGGTGGTGCGCATTGTATGGGTGTGTAACTTTACATTCACTAGTAGGAGTGAGAAAAACATCATGTGGTGGTGTGAATTATAGAGCCTGAATTAGGATACGTTATGAGTGGCAATGTAGGATGGAGAAAAGCACCACGGGGTGGTCAGCATGGGGAGGTCAGGAAACATGCAGTGGCAATATAGGATAGGTTTCTGAAAAACATTGCGGAGTGGTGTGCAATGTATGGGTGTGTAACATTACATTCAGTAGTAGGAGTGAGAAAAACATCACGGGGTGGTGTGAATCATAGGGTCTGAATTAGGATAGGCAGTGAGGGGCAATGTAGGATGGAGAAAAGCACCACGGGGTGGTCAGGTTGGGGAGGTCAGGAAACATGCAGTGGCAATGTAAGATAGGTTTCTGAAAAACATCGCGGTGTGGTACGCATTGTATGAGTGTGTAACATTACATTCACTAGTAGGAGTGAGAAAAACATCACGGGGTGGTGTGAATCATAGGGTCTGAATTAGTATAGGCAGTGAGTGGCAATGTAGGATGGAGAAAAGCAACACGGAGTGGTAAGCATGGGGAGGTCAGGAAACATGCAGTGGCAATTTAGGATAGGTTTCTGAAAAACATCGTGGGGTGGTGCGCATTGTATGGGTGTGTAACATTACATTCACTAGTAGAAGTGAGAAAAACATCACGGGGTGGTGTGAATCATAGGGTCTGAATTAGGATAGGCAGTGAGTGGCAATGTAGGATGGAGAAAAGCACCACGGGGTGGTCATCATGGGGAGGTCAGGAAACATGCAGTGGCAATGTAGGATAGGTTTCTGAAAAACATCGCGGGGTGGTGTGAATCATAGGGTGTGAATTAGGATAGGCAGTGAGTGGCAATGTAGGATGGAGAAAAGCACCACGGGGTGGTCAGCATGGGGAGGTCAGGAAACATGCAGTGGCAATGTAGGATAGTTTTCTGAAAAACAACACGGGGTGGTGCGCATTGTATGGGTGTGTACCAATACATTCACTAGTAGGAGTGCGAAAAACATCACGGGGTGGTGTGAATCATAGGGTCTGAATTAGAATAGGCAGTGAGAGGCAATGTAGGATGGAGAAAAGCACCACGGGGTGGTCAGCATGGGGAGATCAGGAAACATGCAGTGGCAATATAGGATAGGTTTCTGAAAAACAACACGGGGTGGTGCACATAGTATGGGTGTGTAACATTACATTCACTCGTAGGAGTGAGAAAAACATCACAGGGTGGTGTGAATCATAGGGTGTGCATTACGATAGGCAGTGAGTGGCAATGTAGGATGGAGAAAAGCACCACGGAGTGGTCAGCATGTGGAGGTCAGGAAACATGCAGTGGCATTGTACAATAGGTTTCTGAAAAACATCGCGGGGTGGTGCGAATTGTATGGGTGTGTAACATTACATTCACTAATAGGAGTGAGAAAGACATCACGGGATGGTGTGAATCATACGGTCTGAATTAGGATAGGCAGTGAGTGGCAATGTAGGATGGAGAAAACACCACGGGGTGGTCAGCATGGGGAGGTCAGGAAACATGCAGTGGCAATGTAGGATAGGTTTCTGAAAAACATCGCGGGGTGGTGCGCATTGTATTGGTGTGTAACATTACATTCACTAGTAGGAGTGAGAAAAACATCACGGGGTGGTGTGAATCATAGGGTGTGAATTAGGATAGGCAGTGAGTGGCAATGCAGGATGGAGGAAAGCACCACGGGGAGTTCAGCATGGGGAGGTCAGGAAACATGTAGTGGCAATTTAGGATAGGTTTCTGAAAAACATCGTGGGGTGGTGCGCATTGTATGGGTGTGTAACATTACATTCACTAGTAGGAGTGAGAAAACATCACGGGGTGGTGTGAATTCTAGGGTCTGAATTAGGATAGGCAGTGAGTGGCAATGTAGGATGGAGAAAAGCACCACGGTGTGGTCATCATCGGGAGGTCAGGAAACATTCAGTGGCAATGTAGGATAGGTTTCTGAAAAACATCGCGGGGTGGTGCTCATTGTATGGGTGTGTAACATTACATTCACTAGTAGGAGTGAGAAAAACATGACGGGGTGGTGTGAATCATAGGGTCTGAATTAGGATAGGCAGTGAGGGGCAATGTAGGATGGAGAAAAGCACCACGGGGTGGTCAGCATGGGGAGGTCAGGAAACATGCAGTGGCAATGTAGGATAGGTTTCTGAAAAAAAACACGGGGTGGTGAACATAGTATGGTTGTGTAACATTATATTCACTAGTACGAGTGAGAAAAACATAACGGGGTGGTGTGTATCATAGTGTCTGAATTAGGATAGGCACTGAGTGTCAATGTAGGATGGAGAAAAGCCTCACGGGGTGGTCAGCAAGGGGAGGTCAGGAAAAATGCAGTGGCAATGTAGCATAGGTTTCTGAAAAACATCGCGGGGTGGTGTGAATCATAGGGTGTGAATTAGGATAGGCAGTGAGTGGCAATGTAGGATGGAGAAATGCACCACGGGGTGGTCAGCATGGGGAGGTCAGGAAACATGTAGTGGCAATGTAGGATAGGTTTCTGAAAAACAACACGGGGTGGTGCGCATTGTATGGGTGTGTACCAATACATTCACTAGTAGGAGTGCGAAAAACATCACGGGGTGGTGTGAATCATAGGGTCTGAATTAGAATAGGCAGTGAGAGGCAATGTAGGATGGAGAAAAGCACCACGGGGTGGTTAACATGGGGAGATCAGGAAACATGCAGTGGCAATGTAGGATAGGTTTCTGAAAAACAACACGGGGTGGTGCACATAGTATGGGTGTGTAACATTACATTCACTAGTAGGAGTGAGAAAAACATCACGGGGTGGTGTGAATCATAGGGTCTGAATTAGGATTGGCACTGAGTGTCAATGTAGGATGGAGAAAAGCATCACGGGGTGGTCAGCAAAAGGAGGTCAGGAGAAATGCAGTGGCAATGTAGCATAGGTTTCTGAAAAACATCGCGGGGTGGTGCGCATTGTATGGGTGTGTAACATTACATTCACTAGTAGGAGTGAGAAAAACATCACGGGGCGGTGTGAATCGTAGGGTCTGAATTAGGATAGGCAGTGAGTGGCAATGTAGGATGGAGAAAACCACCACGGGGTGGTCATCATGGAGAGGTCAGGAAACATGCAGTGGCAATGTAGGATAGGTTTCTGAAAAACATCGCGGGGTGGTGCTCATTGTATGGGTGTGTAACATTACATTCACTAGTAGGAGTGAGAAAAACATCACGGGGTGGTGTGAATCATAGGGTCTGAAATAGGATAGGCAGTGAGGGGCAATGTAGGATGGAGAAAAGCACCACGGGGTGGTCACCATGGGGAGGTCAGGAAACATGCTTTGGCAATGTAGGATAGGTTTCTGAAAAACAACACAGGGTGGTGCACATAGTATGTTTCTGTAACATTACATTCACTAGTAGGAGTGAGAAAAACATCACGGGGTGGTGTGAATCATAGTGTCTGAATTAGGATAGGCACTGAGTGTCAATGTAGGATGGAGAAAAGCATCACGGGGTGGTCAGCAAGGGGAGGTTAGGAAAAATGCAGTGGCAATGTAGCATAGGTTTCTGAAAAACATCGCGTGGTGGTGTGAATCATAGGGTGTGAATTAGAATAGGCAGTGAGTGGCAATGCAGGATGGAGAAAAGCACCACGGGGTGGTAGGCATGGGGAGGTCAGGAAACATGCATTGGCAATGTAGGATAGGTTACTGAAAAACATCACGGGGTGGTGTGAATCATATGATCTGAATTAGGATAGGCAGTGAGTGGCAATGTAGGATGGAGAAAAGCACCACGGGTTGGTCAGCATGGGGAGTTCAGGAAACATGCAGTGGCAATGTAGGATAGGTTTCTGAAAAACATCACGGGGTGGTGCGAATTGTAAGGGTGTGTAACATTACATTCACTAGTAGGAGTGATAAAAACATCATGGGGCGGTGTGAATCGTAGGGTCTGAATTAGGATAGGCAGTGAGTGGCAATGTAGGATGGAGAAAACCACCATTTGTGGTCATCATGGGGAGGTCAGGAAACATGCATTGGCAATGTAGGATAGGTTTCTGAAAAACATCACGCGGTGGTGCTCATTGTATGGGTGTGTAACATTACATTCACTAGTAGGAGTGAGAAAAACATCACGGGGTGGTGTGAATCATAGGGTCTGAATTAGGATAGGCAGTGAGAGGCAATGTAGGATGGAGAAAAGCACCACGGGGTGGTCAGCATGGGGAGGTCAGGAAACATGCAGTGGCAATGTAGGATAGGTTTCTGAAAAACAACACGGGGTGGTGCACATAGTATAGTTGTATAACATTACATTAACTAGTAGGAGTGAGAAAAACATCACGGGGTGGTGTGAATCATAGTGTCTGAATTAGGATAGGCACTGAGTGTCAATGTAGGATGGAGAAAAGCATCACGGGGTGGTGAGCCAGGGGAGGTCAGAAAAAATGCAGTGGCAATGTAGCATAGGTTTCGGAAAAACATCGCAGGGTGGTGCGCATTGTATGGGTGTGTAATATTACATTCACTAGTAGGAGTGAGAAAACCATCACAGGGTGGTGTGAATCATCGGGTGTGAATTAGGATAGGCAGTGAGTGGCAATGCAGGATGTAGAAAAGCACCACGGGTTGGTCAGCATTGGGAGGTCAGGACACATGCAGTGGCAATGTAGGATAGGTTTCTGGAAAACATCGCGGGGTGGTGCGCATTGTATGGGTGTGTAACATTACATTCACTAGTACGAGTGAGAAAAACATCACGGGGTGGTGTGAATCATCGGGTGTGAATTAGGATAGGCAGTGAGTGGCAATGCAGGATGTAGAAAAGCACCACAGGTTGGTCAGCATGGGGAGGTCAGGACACATGCAGTGGCAATGTAGGAGAGGTTTCTGAAAAATCTCGCAGAGTGGTGCGCATTGTATGACTGAGTATCATTACATTCACTAGTAGGAGTGAGAAAAACATCACGGGGTGGTGTGAATCATAGGGTCTGAATTAGGATAGGCAGTGAGTGGCAATGTAGGATGGAGAAAAGCACCACGGGTTGGCCAGCATTGAGAGGTCAGGAAACATGCCGTGGCAATGTAGGATAGGTTTCTGAAAAACATCGCGGGGTGGTGCGCAACGTATGGGTGTGCAACACTACATTGACTAGTTGTAGTGAGAAAAACATCACGGGGTGGTGTGAATCATAGGGTCTGAATTAGCATAGGCAGTGAGTGGCAATGAAGGATGGAGAAAAGCACCACGGGGTGGTCAGCAGGCGGAGGTCAGTAAACATGCAATGGCAATGTAGGATACCTTTATGAAAAACATTGTGGGGTGGTGCCCATTGTATGGGTGTGTAACATTACCTTCACTAGTAGGAGTGATAAAAACATCACGGTATGGTGTGAATCATAGGGTCTGAATTAGGATAGGCAGGGAGTGGCAATGTAGGATGGAGTAAAGCACCACGGGCTGGTCAGCATGGGGAGGTCATGAAACATGCAGTGGCAATTTAGGACAGGTTTCTGAAAAACATCGCCGGGTGGTGCGCATCCTATGGATGTGTAACATTACATTCACTAGTAGGAGTGAGAAAAACATGACGGGGTGGTGTGAATCATAGAGTCTGAATTAGGATAGGCAGTGAGTGGCAATGTAGGATGGAGAAAAGCACCACGGGTTGGTCAGCATGGGGAGTTCAGGAAACATGGAGTGGCAATGTAGGATAGGTTTCTGAAAAACATCACAGGGTGGTGCGCATTGTATGGGTGTGTAACATTAAATTCACTAGTAGGAGTGAGATAAACATCACGGGGTGGTGTGAATCGTAGGTTCAGAATTAGGATAGGCAGTGAGTTGCAATGTAGGATATAGGAAAGCACCACGGGGTGGTCAGCATGGGGAGGTCAGGAAAAATGCAGTGGCAATGTAGGATAGGTTTCTGAAAAACATCACGGGCTGGTGCACATTGTATGGGTGTGTAACATTACATTCACAAGTAGGAGTGAGAAAAACATCACAGGGTGGTGTGAATCATAGGGTCTGAATTAGGATAGGCAGTGAGTGGCAATGTAGGAGGGAGAAAAGCACCACTGGGTGGTCAGCATGGGGAGGTCAAGACACATGCAGTGGAAATGTAGGATTGGTTTCTGAAAAATATCGCGGCGTGGTGCGCATTGTATGGGTATGTAACATTACATTCACTAGTAGGAGTGAGAAAAACATCACGGGGTGGTGTGAATCATAGGGTCTGAATTAGGATAGGCAGTGAATGGCAATGTTGGATGGAGAAAAGCACCACGGGTTGGTCAGCATGGGGAGGTCAGGAAACATGCAGTGGCAATGTAGGATAGGTTTCTGAAAAACATCGCGGGGTGGTGCGCATTGTATGTGTGTGTAATATTACATTCCCAGGTAGGAGTGAGAAAAACAACACTTGGTGGTGTGAATCATAGGGTCTCAATTAGGATAGGCAGTGAGTGGCAATCTAGGATGGAGAAAAGCACCATGGGGTGGTCAGCATGGGGAGGTCAGGAAACATGCAGTTGCAATGTAGGATAGGTTTTTGAAAAACATCGCGGGGTGGTGTGCATTGTATGGGTGTGTAACATTACATTCACTAGTAGGAGTGAGAAAAACATCACGGGGTGGTGTGAATCATAAGATCTGAATTAGAATAGGCTGTGAGTGGCAATGTAGGATGGAGAAAAGCACCACGGGGTGGTCAGCATGGGGAGGTCATGAAACATGCAGTGGCAATGTAGGTAGGTTTCTGAAAAACATCGCGGGGTGGTGTGCATTGTATGGGTGTGTAACATTGCATTCACTAGTAGGAGTGAGAAAAACATCACGGGGTAGTGTGAATCATAGGATCTGAATTAGTATAGGCAGTGAGTGGCAGTGTAGGATGGAGAATAGCACCACGGGTTGGTTAGCATGGGGAGGTCAGGAAACATGCAGTGGCAATGTAGGATACGTTTCTGAAAAACATCGCGGGGTGGTGCGCATTGTATGTGTGTGTAATATTACATTCACAGGTAGGAGTGAGAAAAACAACACTTGGTGGTGTGAATCATAGGGTCTGAATTAGGATAGGCAGTGAGTGGCAATGTAGGATGGAGAAAACACCACGGGGTGGTCAGCATGGGGAGGTCAGGAAACATGCAGTGGCAATGTAGGATAGGTTTCTGAAAAACATCGCGGGGTGGTGCGCATTTTATGGGTGTGTAACATTACATTCAGTAGTACGACTGAGAAAAACATCACGGGGTGGTGTGAATCATAGGGACTGAATTAGGATAGGCAGTGAGGGGCAATGTAGGATGGAGAAAAGCACCACGGGGTGGTCAGCATGGGGAGGTCGGGAAACATGCAGTGGCAATGTAAGATAGGTTTCTGAAAAACATCGCGGGGTGGTGCGAATTGTATGGGTGTGTAACATTACATTCACTAATAGGAGTGAGAAAGACATCACGGGGTGGTGTGAATCATAGGGTCTGAATTAGGATAGGCAGTGTGTGGCAATGTAGGATGGAGAAAACACCACGGGGTGGTCAGCATGAGGAGGTCAGGAAACATGCAGTGGCAATTTAGGATAGGTTTCTGTAAAACATCCCGGGTTGGTGCGCATTGCATGTGTGTGTACTATTACATTCACAGGTAGGAGTGAGAAAAACAACACTTGGTGGTGTGAATCATAGGGTCTGAATTAGGATAGGCTGTGAGTGGCAATCTAGGATGGAGAAAAGCACCACGGGGTGGTCAGCATGGGGAGGTCAGGAAAAATGCTGTGGCAATGTAGCATAGGTTTCTGAAAAACATCGCGGGGTGGTGCTCATTGTATGGGTGTGTAACATTACATTCACAAGTAGGAGTGAGAAAAAAATCACGGGGTGGTGTGAATCATAGGTTCTGAATTAGGATAGGCAGTGAGGGGCAATGTAGGATGGAGAAAAGCACCACGGGGTGGTCAGCATGGGGACGTCAGGAAACATGCAGTGGCAATGTAGGATAGGTTTCTGAAAAACAACACGGGGTGGTGAACATAGTATGGTTGTGTAACATTACATTCACTAGTAGGAGTGAGAAAAACATCACGGGGTGGTGTGTATCATAGTGTCTGAATTAGGATAGGCACTGAGTGTCAATGTAGGATGGAGAAAAGCATCACGGGGTGGTCAGCAAGGGGAGGTCAGGTTAAATGCAGTGGAAAGGTAGCATAGGTTTCTGAAAAACATCGCGGGGTGGTGTGAATCATAGGGTGTGAATTAGGATAGGCAGTGAGTTGCAATGTAGAATGGAGAAAAGCACCACGGGGTGGTCAGCATGGGGCGGTCAGGAAACATGCAGTGGCAATGTAGGATAGGTTTCTGAAAAACAACACGGGGTGGTGCGCATTGTATGGGTGTGTACCAATACAGTCACTATTAGGAGTGCGAAAAACATCACGGGGTGGTGTGAATCATAGGGTCTGAATTAGAATAGGCAATGAGAGGCAATGTAGGATGGAGAAAAGCACCACGGGGTGGTCAGCATGGGGAGATAAGGAAACATGCAGTGGCACTGTAGGATAGGTTTCTGAAAAACAACATGGGGTGGTGCACATAGTATGGGTGTGTAACATTAAATTCACTAGTAGGAGTGAGAAAAACATCACGGGGTGGTGTGAATCATAGGGTCTGAATTAGGATAGGCACTGAGTGTCAATGTAGGATGGAGAAAAGCATCACGGGGTGGTCAGCAAAAGGAGGTCAGGAAAAATGCAGTGGCAATGTAGCATAGGTTTCTGAAAAACATCGCGGGGTGCTGCGCATTGTATGGGTGTGTAACATTACATTCACTAGTAGGAGTGAGAAAAACATCACGGGGCGGTGTGAATCGTAGGGTCTGAATTAGGATAGGCAGTGAGTGGCAATGTTGGATGGAGAAAAGCACCACGGGTTGGTCAGCATGGGGAGGTCAGGAAACATGCAGTGGCAATGTAGGATAGGTTTCTGAAAAACATCGCGGGGTGGTGCGCATTGTATGTGTATGTAATATTACATTCACAGGTAGGAGTGAGAAAAACAACACTTGGTGGTGTGAATCATAGGGTCTGAATTAGGATAGGCAGTGAGTGGCAATCTAGGATGGAGAAAAGCACCACGGGGTGGTCAGCATGGGGAGGTCAGGAAACATGCAGTTGCAATGTAGGATAGGTTTTTGAAAAACATCGCGGGGTGGTGTGCATTGTATGGGTGTGTAACATTACATTCACTAGTAGGAGTGAGAAAAACATCACGTGGTGGTGTGAATCATAAGATCTGAATTAGAATAGGCAGTGAGTGGCAATGTAGGATGGAGAAAAGCACCACGGGGTGGTCAGCATGGGGAGGTCAGGAAACATGCAGTGGCAATTTAGGTAGGTTTCTGAAAAACATCGCGGGGTGGTGTGCATTGTATGGGTGTGTAACATTGCATTCACTAGTAGGAGTGAGAAAAACATCACGGGGTAGTGTGAATCATAGGATCTGAATTAGTATAGGCAGTGAGTGGCAGTGTAGGATGCAGAATAGCACCACGGGTTGGTTAGCATGAGGAGGTCAGGAAACATGCAGTGGCAATGTAGGATACGTATCTGAAAATCATCGCGGGGTGGTGCGCATTGTATGGGTGTGGAACATTACATTCAGTAGTACGAGTGAGAAAAACATCACGGGGTGGTGTGAATCATAGGGACTGAATTAGGATAGGCAGTGAGGGGCAATGTAGGATGGAGAAAAGCACCACGGGGTGGTCAGCATGGGGAGGTCAGGAAACATGCAGTGGCAATGTAGGATAGGTTTCTGAAAAACAACACGGGGTGGTGCACATAGTATAGTTGTATAACATTACATTCACTAGTAGGAGTGAGAAAAACATCACGGGGTGGTGTGAATCATAGTGTCTGAATTAGGATAGGCACTGAGTGTCAATGTAGGATGGAGAAAAGCATCACGGGGTGGTGAGCCAGTGGAGGTCAGAAAAAATGCAGTGGCAATGTAGCATAGGTTTCTGAAAAACATCGCAGGGTGGTGCACATTGTATGGGTGTGTAACATTACATTCACTAGTAGGAGTGAGAAAACCATCACAGGGTGGTGTGAATCATCGGGTGTGAATTAGGATAGGCAGTGAGTGGCAATGCAGGATGTAGAAAAGCACCACGGGTTGGTCAGCATTGGGAGGTCAGGACACATGCAGTGGCAATGTAGGATAGGTTTCTGGAAAACATCGCGGGGTGGTGCGCATTGTATGGGTGTGTAACATTACATTCACTAGTACGAGTGAGAAAAACATCACGGGGTGGTGTGAATCATCGGGTGTGAATTAGGATAGGCAGTGAGTGGCAATGCAGGATGTAGAAAAGCACCACAGGTTGGTCAGCATGGGGAGGTCAGGACACATGCAGTGGCAATGTAGGAGAGGTTTCTGAAAAATCTCGCAGAGTGGTGCGCATTGTATGACTGAGTATCATTACATTCACTAGTAGGAGTGAGAAAAACATCACGGGGTGGTGTGAATCATAGGGTCTGAACTAGGATAGGCAGTGAGTGGCAATGTAGGATGGAGAAAAGCACCACGGGTTGGCCAGCATTGAGAGGTCAGGAAACATGCCGTGGCAATGTAGGATAGGTTTCTGAAAAACATCGCGGGGTGGTGCGCAACGTATGGGTGTGCAACACTACATTGACTAGTTGTAGTGAGAAAAACATCACGGGGTGGTGTGAATCATAGGGTCTGAATTAGGATAGGCAGTGAGTGGCAATGAAGGATGGAGAAAAGCACCACGGGGTGGTCAGCAGGCGGAGGTCAGTAAACATGCAATGGCAATGTAGGATACCTTTATGAAAAACATTGCGGGGTGGTGCCCATTGTATGGGTGTGTAACATTACCTTCACTAGTAGGAGTGATAAAAACATCACGGTTTGGTGTGAATCATAGGGTCTGAATTAGGATAGGCAGGGAGTGGAAATGTAGGATGGAGTAAAGCACCACGGGGTGGTCAGCATGGGGAGGTCATGAAACATGCAGTGGCAATTTAGGACAGGTTTCTGAAAAACATCGCCGGGTGGTGCGCATCCTATGGATGTGTAACATTACATTCACTAGTAGGAGTGAGAAAAACATGACGGGGTGGTGTGAATCATAGAGTCTGAATTAGGATAGGCAGTGAGTGGCAATGTAGGATGGAGAAAAGCACCACGGGTTGGTCAGCATGGGGAGGTCAGTACACACGCAGTGGTAATGTAGGATAGGTTTCTGAAAAACATCACGGGGTGGTGCGCATTGTATGGGTGTGTAACATTAAATTCACTAGTAGGAGTGAGATAAACATCACGGGGTGGTGTGAATCGTAGGTTCAGAATTAGGATAGGCAGTGAGTTGCAATGTAGGATATAGGAAAGCACCACGGGGTGGTCAGCATTGGGAGGTCAGGAAACATGCAGTGGCAATGTAGGATAGGTTTCTGAAAAACATCACGGGCTGGTGCACATTGTATGGGTGTGTAACATTACATTCACTAGTAGGAGTGAGAAAAACATCACAGGGTGGTGTGAATCATAGGGTCTGAATTAGGATAGGCAGTGAGTGGCAATGTAGGAGGGAGAAAAGAACCACTGGGTGGTCAGCATGGGGAGGTCAAGACACATGCAGTGGAAATGTAGGATTGGTTTCTGAAAAACATCGCGGGGTGGTGCGCATTGTATGTGTGTGTAATATTACATTCACAGGTAGGAGTGAGAAAAACAACACTTGGTGGTGTGAATCATAGGGTCTGAATTAGGATAGGCAGTGAGTGGCAATCTAGGATGGAGAAAAGCACCACGGGGTGGTCAGCATGGGGAGGTCAGGAAACATTCAGTTGCAATGTAGGATAGGTTTTTGAAAAACATCGCGGGGTGGTGTGCATTGTATGGGTGTGTAACATTACATTCACTAGTAGGAGTGAGAAAAACATCACGGGGTGGTGTGAATCATAAGATCTGAATTAGAATAGGCTGTGAGTGGCAATGTAGGATGGAGAAAAGCACCACGGGGTGGTCAGCATGGGGAGGTCATGAAACATGCAGTGGCAATGTAGGTAGGTTTCTGAAAAACATCGCGGGGTGGTGTGCATTGTATGGGTGTGTAACATTGCATTCACTAGTAGGAGTGAGAAAAACATCACGGGGTAGTGTGAATCATAGGATCTGAATTAGTATAGGCAGTGAGTGGCAGTGTAGGATGGAGAATAGCACCACGGGTTGGTTAGCATGGGGAGGTCAGGAAACATGCAGTGGCAATGTAGGATACGTTTCTGAAAAACATCGCGGGGTGGTGCGCATTGTATGTGTGTGTAATATTACATTCACAGGTAGGAGTGAGAAAAACAACACTTGGTGGTGTGAATCATAGGGTCTGAATTAGGATAGGCAGTGAGTGGCAATGTAGGATGGAGAAAACACCACGGGGTGGTCAGCATGGGGAGGTCAGGAAACATGCAGTGGCAATGTAGGATAGGTTTCTGAAAAACATCGCGGGGTGGTGCGCATTTTATGGGTGTGTAACATTACATTCAGTAGTACGAGTGAGAAAAACATCACGGGGTGGTGTGAATCATAGGGACTGAATTAGGATAGGCAGTGAGGGGCAATGTAGGATGGAGAAAAGCACCACGGGGTGGTCAGCATGGGGAGGTCAGGAAACATGCAGTGGCAATGTAAGATAGGTTTCTGAAAAACATCGCGGGGTGGTGCGAATTGTATGGGTGTGTAACATTACATTCACTAATAGGAGTGAGAAAGACATCACGGGGTGGTGTGAATCATAGGGTCTGAATTAGGATAGGCAGTGTGTGGCAATGTAGGATGGAGAAAACACCACGGGGTGGTCAGCATGAGGAGGTCAGGAAACATGCAGTGGCAATTTAGGATAGGTTTCTGTAAAACATCCCGGGTTGGTGCGCATTGCATGTGTGTGTACTATTACATTCACAGGTAGGAGTGAGAAAAACAACACTTGGTGGTGTGAATCATAGGTTCTGAATTAGGATAGGCAGTGAGGGGCAATGTAGGATGGAGAAAAGCACCACGGGGTGGTCAGCATGGGGACGTCAGGAAACATGCAGTGGCAATGTAGGATAGGTTTCTGAAAAACAACACGGGGTGGTGAACATAGTATGGTTGTGTAACATTACATTCACTAGTAGGAGTGAGAAAAACATCACGGGGTGGTGTGTATCATAGTGTCTGAATTAGGATAGGCACTGAGTGTCAATGTAGGATGGAGAAAAGCATCACGGGGTGGTCAGCAAGGGGAGGTCAGGTTAAATGCAGTGGCAATGTAGCATAGGTTTCTGAAAAACATCGCGGGGTGGTGTGAATCATAGGGTGTGAATTAGGATAGGCAGTGAGTTGCAATGTAGAATGGAGAAAAGCACCACGGGGTGGTCAGCATGGGGCGGTCAGGAAACATGCAGTGGCCATGTAGGATAGGTTTCTGAAAAACAACACGGCGTGGTGCGCATTGTATGGGTGTGTACCAATACAGTCACTATTAGGAGTGCGAAAAACATCACGGGGTGGTGTGAATCATAGGGTCTGAATTAGAATAGGCAATGAGAGGCAATGTAGGATGGAGAAAAGCACCACGGGGTGGTCAGCATGGGGAGATAAGGAAACATGCAGTGGCAATGTAGGATAGGTTTCTGAAAAACAACATGGGGTGGTGCACATAGTATGGGTGTGTAACATTACATTCACTAGTAGGAGTGAGAAAAACATCACGGGGTGGTGTGAATCATAGGGTCTGAATTAGGATAGGCACTGAGTGTCAATGTAGGATGGAGAAAAGCATCACGGGGTGGTCAGCAAAAGGAGGTCAGGAAAAATGCAGTGGCAATGTAGCATAGGTTTCTGAAAAACATCGCGGGGTGGTGCGCATTGTATGGGTGTGTAACATTACATTCACTAGTAGGAGTGAGAAAAACATCACGGGGCGGTGTGAATCGTAGGGTCTGAATTAGGATAGGCAGTGAGTGGCAATGTTGGATGGAGAAAAGCACCACGTGTTGGTCAGCATGGGGAGGTCAGGAAACATGCAGTGGCAATGTAGGATAGGTTTCTGAAAAACATCGCGGGGTGGTGCGCATTGTATGTGTATGTAATATTACATTCACAGGTAGGAGTGAGAAAAACAACACTTGGTGGTGTGAATCATAGGGTCTGAATTAGGATAGGCAGTGAGTGGCAATCTAGGATGGAGAAAAGCACCACGGGGTGGTCAGCATGGGGAGGTCAGGAAACATGCAGTTGCAATGTAGGATAGGTTTTTGAAAAACATCGCGGGGTGGTGTGCATTGTATGGGTGTGTAACATTACATTCACTAGTAGGAGTGAGAAAAACATCACGTGGTGGTGTGAATCATAAGATCTGAATTAGAATAGGCAGTGAGTGGCAATGTAGGATGGAGAAAAACACCACGGGGTGGTCAGCATGGGGAGGTCAGGAAACATGCAGTGGCAATTTAGGTAGGTTTCTGAAAAACATCGCGGGGTGGTGTGCATTGTATGGGTGTGTAACATTGCATTCACTAGTAGGAGTGAGAAAAACATCACGGGGTAGTGTGAATCATAGGATCTGAATTAGTATAGGCAGTGAGTGGCAGTGTAGGATGGAGAATAGCACCACGGGTTGGTTAGCATGAGGAGGTCAGGAAACATGCAGTGGCAATGTAGGATACGTTTCTGAAAATCATCGCGGGGTGGTGCGCATTGTATGGGTGTGTAACATTACATTCACTAGTAGGAGTAAGAAAGACATCATGGGGTGGTGTGAATCATAGGGTCTGAATTAGGATAGGCAGTGAGTGGCAATGTAGGATGGAGAAAACACCACGGGGTGGTCAGCATGGGGAGGTCAGGAAACATGCAGTGGCAATGTAGGATAGGTTTCTGAAAAACATCGCGGGGTGGTGCGCATTGTATGGGTGTGGAACATTACATTCAGTAGTACGAGTGAGAAAAACATCACGGGGTGGTGTGAATCATAGGGACTGAATTAGGATAGGCAGTGAGGGGCAATGTAGGATGGAGAAAAGCACCACGGGGTGGTCAGCATGGGGAGGTCAGGAAACATGCAGTGGCAATGTAAGATAGGTTTCTGAAAAACATCGAGGGGTGGTGCGAATTGTATGGGTGTGTAACATTACATTCACTAATAGGAGTGAGAAAAACAACACTTGTTGGTGTGAATCATAGGGTCTGAATTAGGATAGGCTGTGAGTGGCAATCTAGGATGGAGAAAAGCACCACGGGGTGGTCAGCATGGGGAGGTCAGGAAACATGCAGTTGCAATGTAGGATAGGTTTTTGAAAAACATCGCGGGGTGGTGTGCATTGTATGGGTGTGTAATATTACATTCACTAGTAGGAGTGATAAAAACATCACGGGGTGGTGTGAATCATTAGGTCTGAATTAGCATAGGCAGTGAGTGGCAATGTAGGATGGAGAAAAGCACCACAGGGTGGTCAGCATGGGGAGGTCAGGAAACATGCAGTGGCAATGTAGTATAGGTTTCTGAAAAACAACCCAGGGTGGTGCGCATTGTATGGGTGTGTAACATTACATTCACAAAAAGCAGTAAGTAAAACATCACGGGGTGGTGTGAATCATAGGGTGTGCATTAGGATAGGCAGTGAGTGGCAATCTAGGATTGAGAAAAGCACCACGGGGTGGTCAGCATGGGGAGGTCAGGAAACATTCAGTGGCAATGTAGGATAGGTTTCTGAAAAACATCGCGGGGTGGTGCTCATTGTATGGGTGTGTAACATTACATTCACTAGTAGGAGTGAGAAAAACATCATGGGGTGGTGTGAATCATAGTGTCTGAATTAGGATAGGCAGTGAGGGGCAATGTAGGATGGAGAAAAGCACCACGGGGTGGTCAGCATGGGGAGGTCAGGAAACATGCAGTGGCAATGTAGGATAGGTTTCTGAAAAACAACACGGGGTGGTGAACATAGTATGGTTGTGTAACATTACATTCACTAGTACGAGTGAGAAAAACATCACGGGGTGGTGTGTATCATAGTGTCTGAATTAGGATAGGCACTGAGTGTCAATGTAGGATGGAGAAAAGCATCACGGGGTGGTCAGCAAGGGGAGGTCAGGAAAACTGCAGTGGCAATGTAGCATAGGTTTCTGAAAAACATCGCGGGGTGGTGTGAATCATAGGGTGTGAATTAGGATAGGCAGTGAGTGGCAATGTAGGATGGAGAAAAGCACCACGGGGTGGTCAGCATGGGGAGGTCAGGAAACATGCAGTGGCAATGTAGGATAGTTTTCTGAAAAACAACACGGGGTGGTGCGCATTGTATGGGTGTGTACCAATACATTCACTAGTAGGAGTGCGAAAAACATCACGGGGTGGTGTGAATCATAGGGTCTGAATTAGAATAGGCAGTGAGAGGCAATGTAGGATGGAGAAAAGCACCACGGGGTGGTCAGCATGGGGAGATCAGGAAACATGCAGTGGCAATGTAGGATAGGTTTCTGAAAAACAACACGGGGTGGTGCACATAGTATGGGTGTGTAACATTACATTCACTAGTAGGAGTGAGAAAAACATCACGGGGTGGTGTGAATCATAGGGTCTGAATTAGGATTGGCACTGAGTGTAAATGTAGGATGGAGAAAAGCATCACGGGGTGGTCAGCAAAAGGAGGTCAGGAAAAATGCAGTGGCAATATAGCATAGTTTTCTGAAAAACATCGCGGGGTGGTGCGCATTGTTTGGGTGTGTAACATTACATTCACTAGTAGGAGTGAGAAAAACATCACGGGGCGGTGTGAATCGTAGGGTCTGAATTAGGATAGGCAGTGAGTGGCAATGTAGGATGGAGAAAAGCACCACGGGGTGGTCATCATGGGGAGGTCAGGAAACATGCAGTGGCAATGTAGGATAGGTTTCTGAAAAACATCGCGGGGTGGTGCTCATTGTATGGGTGTGTAACATTACATTCACTAGTAGGAGTGAGAAAAACATCACGGGGTGGTGTGAATCATAGGGTCTGAATTAGGATAGGCAGTGAGGGGCAATGTAGGATGGGGAAAAGCACCACGGGGTGGTCAGCATGGGGAGGTCAGGAAACATGCTTTGGCAAAGTAGGATAGGTTTCTGAAAAACAACACAGGGTGGTGCACATAGTATGGGTGTGTAACATTACATTCACTAGTAGGAGTGAGAAAAACATCACAGGGTGGTGTGAATCATAGTGTCTGAATTAGGATAGGCACTGAGTGTCAATGTAGAATGGAGAAAAGCATCACGGGGTGGTCAGCATGGGGAGGTCAGGAAAAATGCAGTGGCAATGTAGCATAGGTTTCTGAAAAACATCGCGGGGTGGTGTGAATCATAGGGTGTGAATTAGGATAGGCAGTGAGTGGCAATGTAGGATGGAGAAAAGCACCATGGGGTGGTCAGCATGTGGAGGTCAGGAAACATGCAGTGGCAATGTAGGATAGGTTTCTGAAAAACAACACGGGGTGGTGCACATATTATGGTTCTGTAACATTACATTCACTAGTAGGAGTGAGAAAAACATCACGGGGTGGTGTGAATCATAGTGTCTGAATTAGGATAGGCACTGAGTTTCAATGTAGGATGGAGAAAAGCATCACGGGGTGGTCAGCAAGGGGAGGTCAGGAAAAATGCAGTGGCAATGTAGCATAGGTTTCTGAAAAACATCGCGGGGTGGTGTGAATCATAGGGTGTGAATTAGGATAGGCAGTTAGTGGCAATGTAGGATGGAGAAAAGCACCATGGGGTGGTCAGCATGTGGAGGTCAGGAAACATGCAGTGGCAATGTAGGATAGGTTTCTGAAAAACAACACGGGGTGGTGCACATAGTATGGTTCTGTAACATTACATTCACTAGTAGGAGTGAGAAAAACATCACGGGGTGGTGTGAATCATAGTGTCTGAATTAGGATAGGCACTGAGTGTCAATGTAGGATGGAGAAAAGCATCACGGGGTGGTCAGCAAGGGGAGGTCAGGAAAAAAGCAGTGGCAATGTAGCATAGGTTTCTGAAAAACATCGCGTGGTGGTGTGAATCATAGGGTGTGAATTAGAATAGGCAGTGAGTGGCAATGTAGGATGGAGAAAAGCACCACGGGGTGGTCAGCATGGGGAGGTCAGGAAACATGCAGTGGCAATGTAGGATAGGTTTCTGAAAAACAACACGGGGTGGTGCGCATTGTATGGGTGTGTACCAATACATTCACTAGTAGGAGTGCGAAAAACATCACGGGGTGGTGTGAATCATAGGGTCTGAATTAGAATAGGCAGTGAGAGGCAATGTAGGATGGAGAAAAGCACCACGGGGTGGTCAGCATGGGGAGATCAGGAAACATGCAGTGGCAATGTAGGATAGGTTTCTGAAAAACAACACGGGTTGGTGCGCATTGTATGGGTGTGTACCAATACATTCACTAGTAGGAGTGCGAAAAACATGACGGGGTGGTGTGAATCATAGGGTCTGAATTAAAATAGGCAGTGAGAGGCAATGTAGGATGGAGAAAAGCACCACGGCGTGGACAGCATGGTGAGATCAGGAAACATGCAGTGGAAATGTAGGATAGGTTTCTGAAAAACAACACGGGGTGGTGCACATAGTATGGGTGTGTAACATTACATTCACTAGTAGGAGTGAGAAAAACATCACGGGGTGATGTGAATCATAGGGTCTGAATTAGTATAGGCACTGAGTGTCAATGTAGGATGGAGAAAAGCATCACGGGGTGGTCAGCAAGGGGAGGTCAGGAAAAATGCAGTAGCAATGTAGCATAGGTTTCTGAAAAACATCGCGGGGTGGTGCGCATTGTATGACTGTGTATCATTACATTCACTAGTAGGAGTGAGAAAAACATCACGGGGTGGTGTGAATCATAGGGTCTGAATTAGGATAGGCAGTGAGTGGCAATGAAGGATGGAGAAAAGCACCACGGGGTGGTCAGCAGGCGGAGGTCAGTAAACATGCAGTGGCAATGTATTATACCTTTCTGAAAAACATCGCGGTGTGGTGCCCATTGTATGGGTGTGTAACATTACATTCACTAGTAGGAGTGATAAAAACATCACGGGGTGGTGTAAATCATAGGGTCTTAATTAGGATAGGCAGGGAGTGGCAATGTAGGATGGAGTAAAGCACCACGGGGTGGTCAGCATGGGGAGGTCAGGAAACATGCAGTGGCAATGTAGGTTAGGTTTCTGAAAAACATCGCCGGGTGTTGCGCATCCTTTGGATGTGTAACATTACATTCACTTGTAGGAGTGAGAAAAACATGACGGGGTGGTGTGAATCATAGGGTCTGAATTAGGATAGGCAGTGAGTGGCAATGTAGGAAGGAGAAAAGCACCATGGGGTGGTCAGCATGGGGTGGTCAGGACACATGCAGTGGCAATGTAGGATAGGTATCTGAAAAATATAGCGGGGTGGTGCGCATTGTATGGGTGTGTAACATTACATTCACTAGTAGGAGTGAGAAAACCATCACGGTTGGGTGTGAATCATATGGTGTGAATTAGGATAGGCAGTGAGTGGCAATGTAGGATGGAGAAAAGCACCATGGGGTGGTCAGCATGGGGATGTCAGGAAACATGCAGTGGCAATGTAGGATAGGTTTCTGAAAAACAACACGGGGTGGTGCACATAGTATGGTTGTATAACATTACATTCACTAGTAGGAGTCAGAAAAACATCACGGGGTGGTGTGAATCATAGTGTGTGAATTAGGATAAGCACTGAGTGTCAATGTAGGATGGAGAAAAGCATCACGGGGTGGTCAACAAGGGGAGGTCAGGAAAAATGTAGTGGCAATGTAGCATAGGTTTCTGAAAAACATCGCGTGGTGGTGTGAATCATAGGGTGTGAATTAGGATAGGCAGTGAGTGGCAATGTAGGATGGAGAAAAGCACCACGGAGTGGTCAGCATGGGGAGGTCAGGAAACATGCAGTGGCAATGTAGGATAGGTTTCTGAAAAACAACACGGGGTGGTGCGCATTGTATGGGTGTGTACCAATACATTCACTAGTAGGAGTGCGAAAAACATCACGGAGTGGTGTGAATCATAGGGTCTGAATTAGGATAGGCACTGAGGGTCAATGTAGGATGGAGAAAAGCATCACGGGTTGGTCAGCAAAAGGAGGTCAGGAAAAATGCAGTGGAAATGTAGCATAGGTTTCTGAAAAACATCGCGGGGTGGTGCGCATTGTATGGGTGTGTAACATTACATTCACTAGTAGGAGTGAGAAAAACATCACGGGACGGTGTGAATCGTAGGGTCTGAATTAGTATAGGCAGTGAGTGGCAATGTAGGATGGAGAAAAGCACCACGGGGTGCTCATCATGGGGAGGTCAGGAAACATGCAGTGGCAATGTAGGATAGGTTTCTGAAAAACAACACCGGGTGTTGCACATAGTATGGTTGTGTAACATTACATTCACTAGTAGGAGTGAGAAAAACATCAGGGGCTGGTGTGAATCATAGTGTCTGAATTAGGAACGGCACTGAGTGTCAATGTAGGATGGAGAAAAGCATCACGGGGTGGTCAGCAAGGGGAGGTCAGGAAACATGCAGTGGCAATATAGCATAGGTTTCTAAAAAACAACACGGGGTGGTGCGCTTTGTATGGGTGTGTACCAATACATTCACTAGTAGGAGTGCGAAAAACATCACGGGGTGGTGTGAATCATAGGGTGTGAATTAGAATAGGCAGTGAGTGGCAATGTAGGATGGATAAAAGCACCACGGGGTGGTCAGCATGGGGAGGTCAGGAAACATGCAGTGGCAATGTAGGATAGGTTTCTGAAAAACAACACGGGGTGGTGCGCATTGTATGGGTGTGTACCAATACATTCACTAGTAGGAGTGCGAAAAACATCACGGGGTGGTGTGAATCATAGGGTCTGAATTAGAATAGGCAGTGAGAGGCAATGTAGGATGGAGAAAAGCATCACGGGGTGGTCAGCAGGCGGAGGTCAGTAAACATGCAGTGGCAATGTAGGATACCTTTCTGAAAAACATCACGGGGTGGTGCCGATTGTATGGGTGTGTAACATTACATTCACTAGTAGGAGTGATAAAAACATCACGGGGTGGTGTAAATCATAGGGTCTGAATTAGGATAGGCAGGGAGTGGCAATGTAGGATGGAGTAAAGCACCACGGGGTGGTCAGCATGGGGAGGTCAGGAAACATGCAGTGGCAATGTAGGATAGGTTTCTGAAAAACATCGCCGGGTGTTGCTCATCCTTTGGATGTGTAACATTACATTCACTTGTAGGAGTGAGAAAAACATGACGGGGTGGTGTGAATCATAGGGTCTGAATTAGAATAGGCAGTGAGTGGCAATGTAGGATGGAGAAAAGCACCATGGGGTGGTCAGCATGGGGAGGTCAGGACACATGCAGTGGCAATGTAGGATAGGTATCTGAAAAATATCGCGGGGTGGTGCGCATTGTATGGGTGTGTAACATTACATTCACTAGTAGGAGTGAGAAAACCATCACGGTTGGGTGTGAATCATATGGTCTGAATTAGGATAGGCAGTGAGTGGCAATGTAGGATGGAGAAAAGCACCATGGGGTGGTCAACATGGGGAGTTCAGGAAACATGCAGTGGCAATGTAGGATAGTTTTCTGAAAAACATCACGGGGTGGTGCGCATTGTAAGGGTGTGTAACATTACATTCACAAGTAGGAGTGAGAAAAACATCATGGGGCGGTGCGAATCGTAGGGTCTGAATTAGGATAGGCAGTGAGTGGCAATGTAGGATGGAGAAAACCACCATGGGTGGTCATCATGGGGAGGTCAGGAAACATGCAGTGACAATGTAGGATAGGTTTCTGAAAAACATCACGGGGTGGTGCTCATTGTATGGGTGTGTAACTTTACATTCACTAGTAGGAGTGAGAAAAACATCACGGGGTGGTGTGAATCATAGGGTCTGAATTAGGATAGGCAGTGAGAGGCAATGTAGGATGGAGAAAAGCACCACGGGGTGGTCAGCATGGGGAGGTCAGGAAACATGCAGTGGCAATGTAGGATAGGTTTCTGAAAAACAACACGGGGTGGTGCACATAGTATAGTTGTATAACATTACATTCACTAGTAGGAGTGAGAAAAACATCACGGGGTGGTGTGAATCATAGTGTCTGAATTAGGATAGGCACTGAGTGTCAATGTAGGATGGAGAAAAGCATCACGGGGTGGTGAGCAAGGGGAGGTCAGGAAAAATGCAGTGGCAATGTAGCATAGGTTTCTGAAAAACATCGCGGGGTGGTGTGAATCATAGGGTGTGAATTAGGATAGGCAGTGAGTGGCAATGTAGGATGGAGAAAAGCACCACGGGGTGGTCAGCATGGGGAGGTCAGGAAACATGCAGTGGCAATGTAGGATAGGTTTCTGAAAAACAACACGGGGTGTTGCGCATTGTATGGGTGTGTACCAATACATTCACTAGTAGGAGTGCGAAAAACATCATGGGGTGGTGTGAATCATAGGGTCTTAATTAGAATAGGCAGTGAGAGGCAATGTAGGATGGAGAAAAGCACCACGGGGTGGTCAGCATGGGGAGATCAGGAAACATGCAGTGGCAATGTAGGATAGGTTTCTGAAAAACAACACGGGGTGGTGCACATAGTATGGGTGTGTAACATTACATTCATTAGTAGGAGTGAGAAAAACATCACGGGGTGGTGTGAATCATAGGGTCTGAATTAGGATAGGCACTGAGTGTCTATGTAGGATGGAGAAAAGCATTACGGGTTGGTGAGCAAAAGGAGGTCAGGAAAAATGCAGTGGCAATGTAGCATAGGTTTCTGAAAAACATCGCAGGGTGGTGCGCATTGTATGGGTGTGTAACATTACATTCACTAGTAGGAGTGAGAAAACCATCACAGGGTGGTGTGAATCATCGGGTGTGAATTAGGATAGGCAGTGAGTGGCAATGCAGGATGTAGAAAAGCACCACGGGTTGGTCAGCATTGGGAGGTCAGGACACATGCAGTGGCAATGTAGGATAGGTTTCTGGAAAACATCGCGGGGTGGTGCGCATTGTATGGGTGTGTAACATTACATTCACTAGTACGAGTGAGAAAAACATCACGGGGTGGTGTGAATCATCGGGTGTGAATTAGGATAGGCAGTGAGTGGCAATGCAGGATGTAGAAAAGCACCACAGGTTGGTCAGCATGGGGAGGTCAGGACACATGCAGTGGCAATGTAGGAGAGGTTTCTGAAAAATCTCGCAGAGTGGTGCGCATTGTATGACTGAGTATCATTACATTCACTAGTAGGAGTGAGAAAAACATCACGGGGTGGTGTGAATCATAGGGTCTGAATTAGGATAGGCAGTGAGTGGCAATGTAGGATGGAGAAAAGCACCACGGGTTGGCCAGCATTGAGAGGTCAGGAAACATGCCGTGGCAATGTAGGATAGGTTTCTGAAAAACATCGCGGGGTGGTGCGCAACGTATGGGTGTGCAACACTACATTGACTAGTTGTAGTGAGAAACACATCACGGGGTGGTGTGAATCATAGGGTCTGAATTAGGATAGGCAGTGAGTGGCAATGAAGGATGGAGAAAAGCACCACGGGGTGGTCAGCAGGCGGAGGTCAGTAAAGATGCAATGGCAATGTAGGATACCTTTATGAAAAACATCGCGGGGTTGTGCCCATTGTATGGGTGTGTAACATTACCTTCACTAGTAGGAGTGATAAAAACATCACGGTTTGGTGTGAATCATAGGGTCTGAATTAGGATAGGCATGGAGTGGCAATGTAGGATGGAGTAAAGAACCACGGGGTGGTCAGCATGGGGAGGTCATGAAACATGCAGTGGCAATTTAGGATAGGTTTCTGAAAAACATTGCCGGGTGGTGCGCATCCTTTGGATGTGTAACATTACATTCACCATTAGGAGTGAGAAAAACATGACGGGGTGGTGTGAATCATAGAGTCTGAATTAGGATAGGCAGTGAGTGGCAATGTAGGATGGAGAAAAGCACCACGGGTTGGTCAGCATGTGGAGTTCAGGAAACATGCAGTGGCAATGTAGGATAGGTTTCTGAAAAACATCACGGGGTGGTGTGCATTGTATGAGTGTGTAACATTAAATTCACTAGTAGGAGTGAGATAAACATCACGGGGTGGTGTGAATCATAGGGTCTGAATTAGGATAGGCAGTGAGTGGCAATGTAGGATGGAGAAAAGCACCACGGGGTGGTCATCATGGGGAGGTCAGGAAACATGCAGTGGCAATGTAGGATAGGTTTCTGAAAAACATCGCGGGGTGGTGCTCATTGTATGTGTGTGTTACATTACATTCACTAGTAGGAGTGAGAAAAACATCACGGGGTGGTGTGAATCATAGGGTCTGAATTAGAATAGGCAGTGAGAGGCAATGTAGGATGGAGAAAAGCACCACGTTGTGGTCAGCATGGGGAGATCAGGAAACATGCAGTGGCAATGTAGGACAGGTTTCTGAAAAACAACACGGGGTGGTGCACATAGTATGGGTGTGTAACATTACGTTCACTAGTAGGAGTGAGAAAAACATCACGGGGTGGTGGGAATCATAGGGTCTGAATTAGTATAGGCAGTGAGTGGCAATGCAGGATGTAGAAAAGCACCACGGGTTGGTCAGCATGGGGAGGTCAGGACACATGCAGTGGCAATGTAGGATAGGTTTCTGAAAAACCTCGCAGGGTGGTGCGCATTGTATGATTGTGTATCATTACATTCACTAGTAGGAGTGAGAAAAACATCACGGGGTGGTGTGAATAATAGGGTCTGAATTAAGATAAGCAGTGAGTGGCAATGTAGGATGGAGAAAAGCACCACGGGGTGGCCAGCATGGAGATGTCAGAAAACATGCCGTGGCAATGTAGGATAGGTTTCTGAAAAACATCGCGGGGTGGTGCGCAATGTATGGGTGTGCAACACTACATTGACTAGTAGTAGTGAGAAAAACATCACGGGGTGGTGTGAATCATAGGGTCTGAATTAGGATAGGCAGTGAGTGGCAATGAAGGATGGAGAAAAGCACCACGGGGTGGTCAGCAGGCGGAGGTCAGTAAACATGCAGTGGCAATGTAGGATACCTTTCTGAAAAACATCGCGGGGTGGTGCCCATTGTATGGGTGTGTAACATTACATTCACTAGCAGGAGTGATAAAAACATCACGGGGTAGTGTAAATCATAGGGTCTTAATTAGGATAGGCAGGGAGTGGCAATGTAGGATGGAGTAAAGCTCCACGGGGTGGTCAGCATGGGGAGGTCAGGAAACATGCAGTGGCAATGTAGGATAGGTTTCTGAACAACATCGCCGGGTGGTGCGCATCATTTGGATGTGTAACATTACATTCACTAGTAGGAGTGAGAAAAACATGACGGGGTGGTGTGAATCATAGGGTCTGAATTAGGATAGGCAGTGAGTGGCAATGTAGGATGGAGAAAAGCACCACGGGGTGGTCAGCATGGGGAGGTCAGGACACATGCAGTGGCAATGTAGGATAGGTATCTGAAAAATATCGCGGGGTGGTGCGCATTGTATGGGTGTGTAACATTACACTCATTAGTAGGAGTGAGAAAACCATCACGGTTGGGTGTGAATCATATGGTCTGAATGAGGATAGGCAGTGAGTGGCAATGTAGGATGGAGAAAAGCACCACGGGTTGGTCTGCATGGGGAGTTCAGGAAACATGCAGTGGCAATGTAGGATAGGTTTCTGAAAAACATCACGGGTTGGTGCGCATTGTATGGGTGTGTAACATTACATTCACTAGTAGGAGTGAGAAAAACATGACGGGGTGGTGTGAATCATAGGGTCTGAATTAGGATAGGCAGTGAGTGGCAATGTAGGAGGGAGAAAAGCACCACAGTGTGGTCAGCATGGGGAGGTCAGGACACATGCAGTGGCAATGTAGGATTGGTGTCTGAAAAATATCGCGGCGTGGTGCGCATTGTATGGGTGTGTAACATTACATTCACTAATAGGAGTGAGAAAACCATCACGGGTTGGTGTGAATCATAGGGTCTGAATTAGGATAGGCAGTGAGTGGCAATGTTGGATAGAGAAAAGCACCACGGGTTGGTCCGCATGGGGAGGTCAGGAAACATGCCATTGCAATGTAGTATAGGTTTTTGAAAAACATCGCGGGGTGGTGCGCATTGTATGTGTGTGTAATATTACATTCACAGGTAGGAGTGAGAAAAACAACACTTGATGGTGTGAATCATAGGGTCTGAATTAGGATAGGCAGTGAGTGGCAATCTAGGATGGAGAAAAGCACCACGGGGTGGTCAGCATGGGGAGGTCAGGAAACATGCAGTTGCAATGTAGGATAGGTTTGTGAAAAACATCCCGGGGTGGTGCGCATTGTATGTGTGTGTAATATTACATTCACTAGTAGGAGTGAGAAATATATCACGGGGTGGTGTGAATCATAGGGTCTGAATTAGGATAGGCACTGAGTGTCTATGTAGGATGGAGAAAAGCATTACGGGTTGGTGAGCAAAAGGAGGTCAGGAAAAATGCAGTGGCAATGTAGCATAGGTTTCTGAAAAACATCGCAGGGTGGTGCGCATTGTATGGGTGTGTAACATTACATTCACTAGTAGGAGTGAGAAAACCATCACAGGGTGGTGTGAATCATCGGGTGTGAATTAGGATAGGCAGTGAGTGGCAATGCAGGATGTAGAAAAGCACCACGGGTTGGTCAGCATTGGGAGGTCAGGACACATGCAGTGGCAATGTAGGATAGGTTTCTGGAAAACATCGCGGGGTGGTGCGCATTGTATGGGTGTGTAACATTACATTCACTAGTACGAGTGAGAAAAACATCACGGGGTGGTGTGAATCATCGGGTGTGAATTAGGATAGGCAGTGAGTGGCAATGCAGGATGTAGAAAAGCACCACAGGTTGGTCAGCATGGGGAGGTCAGGACACATGCAGTGGCAATGTAGGAGAGGTTTCTGAAAAATCTCGCAGAGTGGTGCGCATTGTATGACTGAGTATCATTACATTCACTAGTAGGAGTGAGAAAAACATCACGGGGTGGTGTGAATCATAGGGTCTGAATTAGGATAGGCAGTTAGTGGCAATGTAGGATGGAGAAAAGCACCACGGGTTGGCCAGCATTGAGAGGTCAGGAAACATGCCGTGGCAATGTAGGATAGGTTTCTGAAAAACATCGCGGGGTGGTGCGCAACGTATGGGTGTGCAACACTACATTGACTAGTTGTAGTGACAAAAACATCACGGGCTGGTGTGAATCATAGGGTCTGAATTAGGATAGGCAGTGAGTGGCAATGAAGGATGGAGAAAAGCACCACGGGGTGGTCAGCAGGCGGAGGTCAGTAAACATGCAATGGCAATGTAGGATACCTTTATGAAAAACATCGCGGGGTTGTGCCCATTGTATGGGTGTGTAACATTACCTTCACTAGTAGGAGTGATAAAAACATCACGGTTTGGTGTGAATCATAGGGTCTGAATTAGGATAGGCATGGAGTGGCAATGTAGGATGGAGTAAAGAACCACGGGGTGGTCAGCATGGGGAGGTCATGAAACATGCAGTGGCAATTTAGGATAGGTTTCTGAAAAACATTGCCGGGTGGTGCGCATCCTTTGGATGTGTAACATTACATTCACTAGTAGGAGTGAGAAAAACATGACAGGGTGGTGTGAATCATAGAGTCTGAATTAGGATAGGCAGTGAGTGGCAATGTAGGATGGAGAAAAGCACCACGGGTTGGTCAGCATGGGGAGTTCAGGAAACATGCAGTGGCAATGTAGGATAGGTTTCTGAAAAACATCACGGGGTGGTGCGCATTGTATGGGTGTGTAACATTAAATTCACTAGTAGGAGTGAGATAAACATCACGGGGTGGTGTGAATCGTAGGGTCTGAATTAGGATAGGCAGTGAGTGGCAATGTAGGATGGAGAAAAGCACCACGGGGTGGTCATCATGGGGAGGTCAGGAAACATGCAGTGGCAATGTAGGATAGGTTTCTGAAAAACCTCGCAGGGTGGTGCGCATTGTATGATTGTGTATCATTACATTCACTAGTAGGAGTGAGAAAAACATCACGGGGTGGTGTGAATAATAGGGTCTGAATAAAGATAAGCAGTGAGTGGCAATGTAGGATGGAGAAAAGCACCACGGGGTGGCCAGCATGGAGATGTCAGAAAACATGCCGTGGCAATGTAGGATAGGTTTCTGAAAAACATCGCGGGGTGGTGCGCAACGTATGGGTGTGCAACACTACATTGACTAGTAGTAGTGAGAAAAACATCACGGGGTGGTGTGAATCATAGGGTCTGAATTAGGATAGGCAATGAGTGGCAATGAAGGATGGAGAAAAGCACCACGGGGTGGTCAGCAGGCGGAGTTCAGTAAACATGCAGTGGCAATGTAGGATACCTTTCTGAAAAACATCGCGGGGTGGTGCCCATTGTATGGGTGTGTAACATTACATTCACTAGTAGGAGTGATAAAAACATCACGGGGTGGTGTAAATCATAGGGTCTTAATTAGGATAGGCAGGGAGTATCAATGTAGGATGGAGTAAAGCACCATGGGGTGGTCATCATGGGGAGGTCAGGAAACATGCAGTGGCAATGTAGGATAGGTTTCTGAACAACATCGCCGGGTGGTGCGCATCATTTGGATGTGTAACATTACATTCACTAGTAGGAGTGAGAAAAACATGACGGGGTGGTGTGAATCATAGGGTCTGAATTAGGATAGGCAGTGAGTGGCAATGTAGGATGGAGAAAAGCACCACGGGGTGGTCAGCATGGGGAGGTCAGGACACATGCAGTGGCAATGTAGAATAGGTATCTGAAAAATATCGCGGGGTGGTGCGCATTGTATGGGTGTGTAACATTACACTCATTAGTAGGAGTGAGAAAACCATCACGGTTGGGTGTGAATCATATGGTCTGAATTAGGATAGGCAGTGAGTGGCAATGTAGGATGGAGAAAAGCACCACGGGTTGGTCTGCATGGGGAGTTCAGGAAACATGCAGTGGCAATGTAGAATAGGTTTCTGAAAAACATCACGGGTTGGTGCGCATTGTATGGGTGTGTAACATTACATTCACTAGTAGGAGTGAGAAAAATATCACGGGGTGGTGTGAATCATAGGGTCTGAATTAGGATAGGCAGTGAGTGGCAATGTAGGAGGGAGAAAAGCACCACAGTGTGGTCAGCATGGGGAGGTCAGGACACATGCAGTGGCAATGTAGGATTGGTGTGTGAAAAATATCGCGGCGTGGTGCGCATTGTATGGGTGTGTAACATTACATTCACTAATAGGAGTGAGAAAACCATCACGGGTTGGTGTGAATCATAGGGTCTGAATTAGGATAGGTAGTGAGTGGCAATGTTGGATGGAGAAAAGCACCACGGGTTGGTCCGCATGGGGAGGTCAGGAAACATGCCATGGCAATGTAGTATAGGTTTTTGAAAAACATCGCGGGGTGGTGCGCATTGTATGTGTGTGTAATATTACATTCACAGGTAGGAGTGAGAAAAACAACACTTGATGGTGTGAATCATAGGGTCTGAATTAGGATAGGCAGTGAGTGGCAATCTAGGATGGAGAAAAGCACCACGGGGTGGTCAGCATGAGGAGGTCAGGACACATGCAGTGGCAATGTAGGATAGGTTTCTGAAAAACATCGCGGGTTGGTGCGCATTGTATGGGTGTGTAACATTACATTCACTAGTAGGAGTGAGAAAAACATCACGGGGTGGTGTGAATCATCGGGTGTGAATTAGGATAGGCAGTGAGTGGCAATGCAGGATGTAGAAAAGCACCACGGGGTGGTCAGCAAGGGGAGGTCAGGAAAAATGCCGTGGCAATGTAGCATAGGTTTCTGAAAAACATCGCGGGGTGGTGCGCATTGTATGGGTGTGTAACATTACATTCACTAGTAGGAGTAAGAAAGACATCATGGGGTGGTGTGAATCATAGGGTCTGAATTAGGATAGGCAGTGAGTGGCAATGTAGGATGGAGAAAACACCAGGGGGTGGTCAGCATGGGGAGGTCAGGAAACATGCAGTGGCAATATAGGATAGGTTTCTGAAAAACATCGCGGGGTGGTGCGCATTGAATGGGTGTGTAACATTACATTCACTAGTAGGAGTGAGAAAAACATCACGGGGTGGTGTGAATCATAGGGTCTGAATTAGGATAGGCAGTGAGGGGCAATGGAGGATGGAGGAAAGCACCACGGGGTGGTCAGCATGGGGAGGTCAGGAAACATGCAGTGGCAATGTAAGATAGGTTTCTGAAAAACATCACGGGGTGGTGCGCATTGTATGGGTGTGTAACATTACATTCACTAGTAGGAGTGAGAAAAACAGCACGGGGTGGTGTGAATCATATTGTGTGCATTAGGATAGGCAGTGAGTGGCAAAGTAGGATGGAGAAAAGCACCACGGACTGGTCAGCATGGGGAGGTCAGGAAACATGCAGTGGCATTGTAGGATAGGTTTCTGAAAAACATTGCGGGGTGCTGCGAATTGTATGGTTGTGTAACATTACATTCACTAATAGGAGTGAGAAAGACATCACGGGGTGGTGTAAATCATAGGGTCTGAATTATGATAGGAAGTGAGTGGCAATGTAGGATGGAGAAAAGCATCACGGGGTGGTCAGCAAGGGGAGTCAGGAAAAATTCAGTGGCAATGTAGGATAGGTTTCTGAAAAACAACATGGGGTGGTGCACATAATATGGGTGTGTAAAATTACATTCACTTGTAGGAGTGAGAAAAACATCACGGGGTGGTGTGAATCATAGGGTGTGAATTAGGATAGGCAGTGAGGTGCAATGTAGGATGGAGAAAAGCACCACGGGGTGGTCAGCATGGGGAGGTCAGGAAACATGCAGTGGCAATGTAGGATAGGTTTCTGAAAAACAACACGGGGTGGTGCACATAATATGGGTGTGTAACATTACATTCACTAGTAGGAGTGAGAAAAACTTCACGGGGTGGTGTGAATCATAGTGTCTGAATAAGGATAGGCACTGAGTGTCAATGTAGAATGGAGAAAAGCATCACGGGGTGGTCAGCAAGGGGAGTCAGGAAAAATGCAGTGGCAATGTAGCATAGGTTTCTGAAAAAACATCGCGGGGTGGTGTGAATCATAGGGTGAGAATTAGGATAGGCAGTGAGTGGCAATGTAGGATAGAGGAAAGCACCACGGGGTGGTCAGCATGGGGAGGTCAGGAAACATGCAGTGGCAATGTAGGATAGGTTTCTGAAAAACAACACGGGGTGGTGCGCATTGTATGGGTGTGTACCAATACATTCACTAGTAGGAGTGAGAAAAACATCACAGGGTGGTGTGAATCATAGGGTCTGAATTAGAATACGCAGTGAGAGGCAATGTAGGATGGAAAAAAGCACCACGGGGTGGTCAGCATGGGGAGATCAGGAAACATGCAGTGGCAATGTAGGATAGGTTTCTGAAAAACAACACGGGGTGGTGCCCATAGTATGGGTGTGTAACATTACATTCACTAGTAGGAGTGAGAAAACCATCACGGGGTGGTGTGAATCATAGGGTCTGAATTAGGATAGGCAGTGAGTGGCAATGTAGGATGGAGAAAAGCACCACGTGGTGGCCAGCATGGGGACGTCAGGAAACATGCCGTGGCTATGTAGGATAGGTTTCTGAAAAACATCGCGGGGTGGTGCGCAACGTATGGGTGTGCAATACTACATTGGCTAGTAGTAGTGCGAAAAACATCACGGGGTGGTGTGAATCGTAGGTTCAGAATTAGGATAGGCAGTGAGTTGCAATGTAGGATGGAGGAAAGCACCACGGGGTAGTCAGCATGGCGAGGTCAGGAAACATGCAGTGGCAATGTAGGATAGGTTTGTGAAAAACATCACGGGCTGGTGCACATTGTATGGGTGTGTAACATTACATTCACTAGTAGGAGTGAGAAAAACATCACGGGGTGGTGTGAATCATAGGCTCTGAATTAGGATAGGCAGTGAGTGGCAATGTAGGATGGAGAAAAGCACCACGGGGTGGTCAGCATGGGGAGGTCAAGACACATGCAGTGGCAATGTAGGATTGGTTTCTGAAAAATATCGCGGCGTGGTGCGTATTGTATGGGTGTGTAACATTACATTCACTAGTAGGAGTGAGAAAACCATCACGGGTTGGTGTGAATCATAGGGTCTGAATTAGGATAGGCAGTGAGTGGCAATGTTGGATGGAGAAACGCACCAGGGGTTGGTCAGCATGGGGAGGTCAGGAAACATGCAGTGGCAATGTAGGATAGGTTTCTGAAAAACATTCCAGGGTGGTGCGCATTGTATGTGTGTGTAATATTACATTCACAGGTAGGAGTGCGAAAAACAACACTTGGTGGTGTGAATCATAGAGTCTGAATTAGGATAGGCAGTGAGTGGCAATCTAGGATGGAGAAAAGCACCACGGGGTGGTCAGCATGGGGAGGTCAGGAAACATGCAGTTGCAATGTAGGATAGGTTTTTGAAAAACTTTGCGGGGTGGTGTGCATTGTATGGGTGTGTAATATTACATTCACTAGTAGGAGTGAGAAAAACATCACGGGGTGGTGTGAATCATAAGGTCTGAATTAGGATAGGCAGTGAGTGGCAATGTAGGATGGAGAAAAGCACCACGGGGTGGTCAGCATGGGGAGGTCAGGAAACATGCAGTGGCAATGTAGTATAGGTTTCTGAAAAACAACCCAGGGTGGTGCGCATTGTATGGATGTGTAACGTTACATTCACAACAAGCAGTGAGTAAAACATCACGGGGTGGTGTGAATCATAGGGTGTGCATTAGGATAGGAAGTGAGTGGCAATGTAGGATGGAGAAAAGCACCACGGAGTGGTCAGCATGGAGAGGTCAGGAAACATGCAGTGGCATTGTCGGATAGTTTTCTGAAAAACATCGCGGGGTGGTGCGAATTGTATGGGTGTTTAACGTTACATTCACTAATAGGAGTGAGAAAGACATCACGGGGTGGTGTGAATCATAGGGTCTGAATTAGGATAGGCAGTGAGTGGCAATGTAGGATGGAGAAAAGCACCACGGGGTGGTCAGCATTGGGAGGTCAGGAAACATGCAGTGGAAATTTAGGATAGGTTTCTGTAAAATATCCCGGGGTGGTGCGCATTGTATGTGTGTGTAATATTAAGTTCACAGGTAGGAGTGAGAAAAACAATACTTTGTGGTGTGAATCATAGGGTCTGAATTAGGATAGGCAGTGAGTGGCAATCTAGGATTTGGAAAAGCACCACGGGCTGGTCAGCATGGGGAGGTCAGGAAACATGCAGTTGCAATGTAGGATACGTTTTTGAAAAACATCGGGGGTGGTGTGCATTGTATGGGTGTGTAATATTACATTCACTAGTAGGAGTGAGAAAAACATCACGGGGTGGTGTGAATCATAAGGTCTGAATAGGGATAGGCAGTGAGTGGCAATGTAGGCTGGAGAAAAGCACCACGGGGTGGTCAGCATGAGGAGGTCAGGACACATGCAGTGGCAATGTAGGATAGGTTTCTGAAAAACATCGCGGGTTGGTGCGCATTGTATGGGTGTGTAACATTACATTCACTAGTAGGAGTGAGAAAAACATCACGGGGTGGTGTGAATCATCGGGTGTGAATTAGGATAGGCAGTGAGTGGCAATGCAGGATGTAGAAAAGCACCACGGGGTGGTCAGCAAGGGGAGGTCAGGAAAAATGCCGTGGCAATGTAGCATAGGTTTCTGAAAAACATCGCGGGGTGGTGCGCATTGTATGGGTGTGTAACATTACATTCACTAGTAGGAGTAAGAAAGACATCATGGGGTGGTGTGAATCATAGGGTCTGAATTAGGATAGGCAGTGAGTGGCAATGTAGGATGGAGAAAACACCAGGGGGTGGTCAGCATGGGGAGGTCAGGAAACATGCAGTGGCAATATAGGATAGGTTTCTGAAAAACATCGCGGGGTGGTGCGCATTGAATGGGTGTGTAACATTACATTCACTAGTAGGAGTGAGAAAAACATCACGGGGTGGTGTGAATCATAGGGTCTGAATTAGGATAGGCAGTGAGGGGCAATGGAGGATGGAGGAAAGCACCACGGGGTGGTCAGCATGGGGAGGTCAGGAAACATGCAGTGGCAATGTAAGATAGGTTTCTGAAAAACATCACGGGGTGGTGCGCATTGTATGGGTGTGTAACATTACATTCACTAGTAGGAGTGAGAAAAACAGCACGGGGTGGTGTGAATCATATTGTGTGCATTAGGATAGGCAGTGAGTGGCAAAGTAGGATGGAGAAAAGCACCACGGACTGGTCAGCATGGGGAGGTCAGGAAACATGCAGTGGCATTGTAGGATAGGTTTCTGAAAAACATTGCGGGGTGCTGCGAATTGTATGGTTGTGTAACATTACATTCACTAATAGGAGTGAGAAAGACATCACGGGGTGGTGTAAATCATAGGGTCTGAATTATGATAGGAAGTGAGTGGCATTGTAGGATGGAGAAAACACCACGGGGTGGTCAGCATGGAGAGGTCAGGAAACATGCAGTGGCAATGTAGGATAGGTTTCTGAAAAACATCGCGGGGTGGTGCGCATTGTATGGGTGTGTAACATTACATTCACTAGTAGGAGTGATAAATACATCACGGGGTGGTGTGAATCATAGGGTCTGAATTAGGATAGGCAGTGAGTGGCAATACAGGATGGAGGAAAGCACCACGGGGTGTTCAGCATGGGGAGGTCAGGAAACATGCAGTGGCAATTTAGGATAGGTTTTTGTAAAACATCGCGGGGTGGTGCGCATTGTATGGGTGTGTAACATTACATTCACTAGTACGAGTGAGAAAAACATCACGGGGTGGTGTGAATCATAGGGTCTGAATTAGGATAGGCAGTGAGTTGCAATGTAGGATGGAGAAAAGCACCACGGGGTGCTCATCATGGGGAGGTCAGGAAACATGCAGTGGCAATGTAGGATAGGTTTCTGAAAAACATCGCGGGGTCGTGCTCATTGTATGGGTGTGTAACATTACATTCACTAGAAGGAGTGAGAAAAACATCACGGGGTGGTGTGAATCATAGGGTCTGAATTAGGATAGGCAGTGAGTGGCAATGTAGGATGGAGAAAAGCATCACGGGGTGGTCAGCAAGGGGAGTCAGGAAAAATTCAGTGGCAATGTAGGATAGGTTTCTGAAAAACAACATGGGGTGGTGCACATAATATGGGTGTGTAAAATTACATTCACTTGTAGGAGTGAGAAAAACATCACGGGGTGGTGTGAATCATAGGGTGTGAATTAGGATAGGCAGTGAGGTGCAATGTAGGATGGAGAAAAGCACCACGGGGTGGTCAGCATGGGGAGGTCAGGAAACATGCAGTGGCAATGTAGGATAGGTTTCTGAAAAACAACACGGGGTGTTGCACATAATATGGGTGTGTAACATTACATTCACTAGTAGGAGTGAGAAAAACTTCACGGGGTGGTGTGAATCATAGTGTCTGAATAAGGATAGGCACTGAGTGTCAATGTAGAATGGAGAAAAGCATCACGGGGTGGTCAGCAAGGGGAGTCAGGAAAAATGCAGTGGCAATGTAGCATAGGTTTCTGAAAAAACATCGCGGGGTGGTGTGAATCATAGGGTGAGAATTAGGATAGGCAGTGAGTGGCAATGTAGGATGGAGGAAAGCACCACGGGGTGGTCAGCATGGGGAGGTCAGGAAACATGCAGTGGCAATGTAGGATAGGTTTCTGAAAAACAACACGGGGTGGTGCGCATTGTATGGGTGTGTACCAATACATTCACTAGTAGGAGTGAGAAAAACATCACAGGGTGGTGTGAATCATAGGGTCTGAATTAGAATACGCAGTGAGAGGCAATGTAGGATGGAGAAAAGCACCACGGGGTGGTCAGCATGGGGAGATCAGGAAACATGCAGTGGCAATGTAGGATAGGTTTCTGAAAAACAACACGGGGTGGTGCCCATAGTATGGGTGTGTAACATTACATTCACTAGTAGGAGTGAGAAAACCATCACGGGGTGGTGTGAATCATAGGGTCTGAATTAGGATAGGCAGTGAGTGGCAATGTAGGATGGAGAAAAGCACCACGTGGTGGCCAGCATGGGGACGTCAGGAAACATGCCGTGGCTATGTAGGATAGGTTTCTGAAAAACATCGCGGGGTGGTGCGCAACGTATGGGTGTGCAATACTACATTGGCTAGTAGTAGTGCGAAAAACATCACGGGGTGGTGTGAATCGTAGGTTCAGAATTAGGATAGGCAGTGAGTTGCAATGTAGGATGGAGGAAAGCACCACGGGGTAGTCAGCATGGGGAGGTCAGGAAACATGCAGTGGCAATGTAGGATAGGTTTGTGAAAAACATCACGGGCTGGTGCACATTGTATGGGTGTGTAACATTACATTCACTAGTAGGAGTGAGAAAAACATCACGGGGTGGTGTGAATCATAGGCTCTGAATTAGGATAGGCAGTGAGTGGCAATGTAGGATGGAGAAAAGCACCACGGGGTGGTCAGCATGGGGAGGTCAAGACACATGCAGTGGCAATGTAGGATTGGTTTCTGAAAAATATCGCGGCGTGGTGCGTATTGTATGGGTGTGTAACATTACATTCACTAGTAGGAGTGAGAAAACCATCACGGGTTGGTGTGAATCATAGGGTCTGAATTAGGATAGGCAGTGAGTGGCAATGTTGGATGGAGAAACGCACCAGGGGTTGGTCAGCATGGGGAGGTCAGGAAACATGCAGTGGCAATGTAGGATAGGTTTCTGAAAAACATTCCAGGGTGGTGCGCATTGTATGTGTGTGTAATATTACATTCACAGGTAGGAGTGCGAAAAACAACACTTGGTGGTGTGAATCATAGAGTCTGAATTAGGATAGGCAGTGAGTGGCAATCTAGGATGGAGAAAAGCACCACGGGGTGGTCAGCATGGGGAGGTCAGGAAACATGCAGTTGCAATGTAGGATAGGTTTTTGAAAAACATCGCGGGGTGGTGTGCATTGTATGGGTGTGTAACATTACATTCACTAGTAGGAGTGAGAAAAACATCACGGGGTGGTGTGAATCATCGGGTGTGAATTAGGATAGGCAGTGAGTGGCAATGCAGGATGTAGAAAAGCACCACGGGGTGGTCAGCAAGGGGAGGTCAGGAAAAATGCCGTGGCAATGTAGCATAGGTTTCTGAAAAACATCGCGGGGTGGTGCGCATTGTATGGGTGTGTAACATTACATTCACTAGTAGGAGTAAGAAAGACATCATGGGGTGGTGTGAATCATAGCGTCTGAATTAGGATAGGCAGTGAGTGGTAATGTAGGATGGAGAAAACACCAGGGGGTGGTCAGCATGGGGAGGTCAGGAAAAATGCAGTGGCAATATAGGATAGGTTTCTGAAAAACATCGCGGGGTGGTGCGCATTGAATGGGTGTGTAACATTACATTCACTAGTAGGAGTGAGAAAAACATCACGGGGTGGTGTGAATCATAGGGTCTGAATTAGGATAGGCAGTGAGGGGCAATGGAGGATGGAGGAAAGCACCACGGGGTGGTCAGCATGGGGAGGTCAGGAAACATGCAGTGGCAATGTAAGATAGGTTTCTGAAAAACATCACGGGGTGGTGCGCATTGTATGGGTGTGTAACATTACATTCACTAGTAGGAGTGAGAAAAACAGCACGGGGTGGTGTGAATCATATTGTTTGCATTAGGATAGGCAGTGAGTGGCAAAGTAGGATGGAGAAAAGCACCACGGACTGGTCAGCATGGGGAGGTCAGGAAACATGCAGTGGCATTGTAGGATAGGTTTCTGAAAAACATCGCGTGGTGCTGCGAATTGTATGGTTGTGCAACATTACATTCACTAATAGGAGTGAGAAAGACATCACGGGGTGGTGTGAATCATAGGGTCTGAATTATGATAGGAAGTGAGTGGCAATGTAGGATGGAGAAAACACCACGGGGTGGTCAGCATGGGGAGGTCAGGAAACATGCAGTGGCAATGTAGCATAGGTTTCTGAAAAACATCGCGGGGTGGTGCGCATTGTATGGGTGTGTAACATTACATTCACTAGTAGGAGTAAGAAAGACATCATGGGGTGGTGTGAATCATAGGGTCTGAATTAGGATAGGCAGTGAGTGGCAATGTAGGATGGAGAAAACACCAGGGGGTGGTCAGCATGGGGAGGTCAGGAAACATGCAGTGGCAATATAGGATAGGTTTCTGAAAAACATCGCGGGGTGGTGCGCATTGAATGGGTGTGTAACATTACATTCACTAGTAGGAGTGAGAAAAACATCACGGGGTGGTGTGAATCATAGGGTCTGAATTAGGATAGGCAGTGAGGGGCAATGGAGGATGGAGGAAAGCACCACGGGGTGGTCAGCATGGGGAGGTCAGGAAACATGCAGTGGCAATGTAAGATAGGTTTCTGAAAAACATCACGGGGTGGTGCGCATTGTATGGGTGTGTAACATTACATTCAGTAGTAGGAGTGAGAAAAACAGCACGGGGTGGTGTGAATCATATTGTGTGCATTAGGATAGGCAGTGAGTGGCAAAGTAGGATGGAGAAAAGCACCACGGACTGGTCAGCATGGGGAGGTCAGGAAACATGCAGTGGCATTGTAGGATAGGTTTCTGAAAAACATCGCGGGGTGCTGCAAATTGTATGGTTGTGTAACATTACATTCACTAATAGGAGTGAGAAAGACATCACGGGGTGGTGTGAATCATAGGGTCTGAATTATGATAGGAAGTGAGTGGCAATGTAGGATGGAGAAAACACCACGGGGTGGTCAGCATGGGGAGGTCAGGAAACATGCAGTGGCAATGTAGGATAGGTTTCTGAAAAACATCGCGGGGTGGTGCGCATTGTATGGGTGTGTAACATTACATTCACTAGTAGGAGTGATAAATACATCACGGGGTGGTGTGAATCATAGGGTCTGAATTAGGAAAGGCAGTGAGTGGCAATACAGGATGGAGGAAAGCACCACGGGGTGTTCAGCATGAGGAGGTCAGGAAACATGCAGTGGCAATTTAGTATAGGTTTCTGAAAAACATCGCGGGGTGGTGCGCATTGTATGGGTGTGTAAAATTACATTCACTAGTACGAGTGAGAAAAACATCACGGGGTGGTGTGAATCATAGGGTCTGAATTAGGATAGGCAGTGAGTTGCAATGTAGGATGGAGAAAAGCACCACGGGGTGCTCATCATGGGGAGGTCAGGAAACATGCAGTGGCAATGTAGGATAGGTTTCTGAAAAACATCGCGGGGTGGTGCTCATTGTATGGGTGTGTAACATTACATTCACTAGTAGGAGTGAGAAAGACATCACGGGGTGGTGTGAATCATAGGGTCTGAATTAGGATAGGCAGTGAGTGGCAATGTGGGATGGAAAAAAGCATCACGGGGTGGTCAGCAAGGGGAGTCAGGAAAAATGCAGTGGCAATGTAGGATAGGTTTCTGAAAAACAACACGGGGTGGTGCACATAATATGGGTGTGTAACATTACATTTACTTGTAGGAGTGAGAAAAACATCACGGGGTGGTGTGAATCATAGGGTGTGAATTAGGATAGGCAGTGAGGTGCAATGTAGGATGGAGAAAAGCACCACGGGGTGGTCAGCATGGGGAGGTCAGGAAACATGCAGTGGCAATGTAGGATAGGTTTCTGAAAAACAACACGGGGTGGTGCACATAATGTGGGTGTGTAACATTACATTCACTAGTAGGAGTGAGAAAAACATCACGGGGTGGTGTGAATCATAGTGTCTGAATAAGGATAGGCACTGAGTGTCAATGTAGAATGGAGAAAAGCATCACGGGGTGGTCAGCAAGGGGAGTCAGGAAAAATGCAGTGGCAATGTAGCATAGGTTTCTGAAAAAACATCGCGGGGTGGTGTGAATCATAGGGTGAGAATTAGGATAGGCAGTGAGTGGCAATGTAGGATGGAGAAAAGCACCACGGGGTGGGCAGCATGGGGAGGTCAGGAAACATGCAGTGGCAATGTAGGATAGGTTTCTGAAAAACAACACGGGGTGGTGCGCATTGTATGGGTGTGTACCAATACATTCACTAGTAGGAGTGAGAAAAACATCACAGGGTGGTGTGAATCATAGGGTCTGAATTAGAATAGGCAGTGAGAGGCAATGTAGGATGGAGAAAAGCACCACGGGGTGGTCAGCATGGGGAGATCAGGAAACATGCAGTGGCAATGTAGGATAGGTTTCTGAAAAACAACACGGGGTGGTGCCCATAGTATGGGTGTGTACCATTACATTCACTAGTAGGAGTGAGAAAACCATCACGGGGTGGTGTGAATCATAGGGTCTGAATTAGGATAGGCAATGAGTGGCAATGCAGGATGGAGAAAAGCACCACGGGGTGGTAGGCATGGGGAGGTCAGGAAACATGCAGTGGCAATGTAGGACAGGTTTCTGAAAAACATCGCGGGTTGGTGCGCATTGTATGGGGGTGTAACATTACATTCACTAGTAGGAGTGAGAAAAACATCACGGGGTGGTGTGAATCATCGGGTGTGAATTAGGATAGGCAGTGAGTGGCATTGCAGGATGTAGAAAAGCACCACGGGTTGGTCAGCATGGGGAGGTCAGGACACATGCAGTGGCAATGTAGGATAGGTTTCTGAAAAACCTCGCAGGGTGGTGCGCATTGTATGACTGTGTATCATTACATTCACTAGTATGAGTGAGAAAAACATCACGGGGTGGTGTGAATCATAGGGTCTGAATTAGGATAGGCAGTGAGTGGCAATGTAGGATGGAGAAAAGCACCACGTGGTGGCCAGCATGGGGATGTCAGGAAACATGCCGTGGCTATGTAGGATAGGTTTCTGAAAAACATCGATGGGTGGTGTGCAACGTATGGGTGTGCAATACTACATTGGCTAGTAGTAGTGCGAACAACATCACGGGGTGGTGTGAATCGTAGGTTCAGAATTAGGATAGGCAGTGAGTTGCAATGTAGGATGGAGGAAAGCACCACGGGGTGGTCAGCATGGGGAGGTCAGGAAACATGCAGTGGCAATGTAGGATAGGTTTCTGAAAAACATCACGGGCTGGTGCACATTGTATGGGTGTGTAACATTACATTCACTAGTAGGAGTGAGAAAAACATCACGGGGAGGTGTGAATCATAGGGTCTGAATTAGTATAGGCAGTGAGTGGCAATCTAGGATGGAGAAAAGCACCACGGGGTGGTCAGCATGGGGAGGTCAGGAAACATGCAGTTGCAATGTAGGATAGGTTTTTGAAAACATCGCGGGGTGGTGTGCATTGTATGGGTGTGTAACATTACATTCACTAGTAGGAGGGAGAAAAACATCACGGGGTGGTGTGAATCATAAGATCTGAATTAGGATAGGCAGTGAGTGGCAATGTAGGAGGGAGAAAAGCACCACGGGGTGGTCAGCATGGGGAGGTCAGGAAACATGCAGTGGCAATATAGGTAGGTTTCTGAAAAACATCGCAGGTGGTGTGCATTGTATGGGTGTGTAACATTGCATTCACTAGTAGGATTGAGAAAAACATCACGGGGTGGTGTGAATCATAGGATCTGAATTAGGATAGGCAGTGAGTGGCAGTGTAGGATGTAGAATAGCACCACGGGTTGGTTAGCATGGGGAGGTCAGGAAACATGCAGTTGCAATGTAGGATAGGTTTTTGAAAAACATTGCGGGGTGGTGTGCATTGTATGGGTGTGTAACATTACATTCACTAGTAGGAGTGAGAAAACCATCACGGGTTGGTGTGAATCATAGGGTCTGAATTAGGATAGGCAGTGAGTGGCAATGTAGGATGGAGAAAACACCACGGGGTGGTCAGCATGGGGAGGTCAGGAAACATGCAGTGGCAATTTAGGATAGGTTTCTGAAAAACATCCCGGGGTGGTGCGCATTGTATGTGTGTGTAATATTACATTCACAGGTAGGAGTGAGAAAAACAACACTTGGTGGTGTGAATCATAGGGTGTGAATTAAAATAGGCTGTGAGTGGCAATCTAGGATGGAGAAAAGCACCACGGGGTGTTCAGCATGGGGAGGTCAGGAAACATGCAGTTGCAATGTAGGATAGGTTTTTGAAAAACTTTGCGGTGTGGTGTGCATTGTATGGGTGTGTAATATTACATTCACTAGTAGGAGTGAGAAAAACATCACGGGGTGGTGTGAATCATAAGGTCTGAATTAGGATAGGCAGTGAGTGGCAATGTAGGATGGAGAAAAGCACCACGGGGTGGTCAGCATGGGGAGGTCAGGAAACATGCAGTGGCAATGTAGTATAGGTTTCTGAAAAACAACCCAGGGTGGTGCGCATTGTATGGATGTGTAACGTTACATTCACAACAAGCAGTGAGTAAAACATCACGGGGTGGTGTGAATCATAGGGTGTGCATTAGGATAGGAAGTGAGTGGCAATGTAGGATGGAGAAAAGCACCACGGAGTGGTCAGCATGGAGAGGTCAGGAAACATGCAGTGGCATTGTCGGATAGTTTTCTGAAAAACATCGCGGGGTGGTGCGAATTGTATGGGTGTGTAACGTTACATTCACTAATAGGAGTGAGAAAGACATCACGGGGTGGTGTGAATCATAGGGTCTGAATTAGGATAGGCAGTGAGTGGCAATGTAGGATGGAGAAAAGCACCACGGGGTGGTCAGCATTGGGAGGTCAGGAAACATGCAGTGGAAATTTAGGATAGGTTTCTGTAAAATATCCCGGGGTGGTGCGCATTGTATGTGTGTGTAATATTAAGTTCACAGTTAGGAGTGAGAAAAACAATACTTTGTGGTGTGAATCATAGGGTCTGAATTAGGATAGGCAGTGAGTGGCAATCTAGGATTTGGAAAAGCACCACGGGCTGGTCAGCATGGGGAGGTCAGGAAACATGCAGTTGCAATGTAGGATACGTTTTTGAAAAACATCGGGGGTGGTGTGCATTGTATGGGTGTGTAATATTACATTCACTAGTAGGAGTGAGAAAAACATCACGGGGTGGTGTGAATCATAAGGTCTGAATAGGGATAGGCAGTGAGTGGCAATGTAGGCTGGAGAAAAGCACCACGGGGTGGTCAGCATGAGGAGGTCAGGACACATGCAGTGGCAATGTAGGATAGGTTTCTGAAAATCATCGTGGGGTGGTGCGCAATGTATGGGTGTGTAACATGACATTCACTAGTAGGAGTGAGAAAAACATCACAGGGTGGTGTGAATCATATGGTCTGAATTAGAATAGGCAGTGAGAGGCAATGTAGGATGGAGAAAAGCACCACGGGGTGGTCAGCATGGGGAGATCAGGAAACATGCAGTGGCAATGTAGGATAGGTTTCTGAAAAACAACACGGGGTGGTGCCCATAGTATGGGTGTGTACCATTACATTCACTAGTAGGAGTGAGAAAACCATCACGGGGTGGTGTGAATCATAGGGTCTGAATTAGGATAGGCAATGAGTGGCAATGCAGGATGGAGAAAAGCACCACGGGGTGGTAGGCATGGGGAGGTCACGAAACATGCAGTGGCAATGTAGGACAGGTTTCTGAAAAACATCGCGGGTTGGTGCGCATTGTATGGGGGTGTAACATTACATTCACTAGTAGGAGTGAGAAAAACATCACGGGGTGGTGTGAATCATCGGGTGTGAATTAGGATAGGCAGTGAGTGGCATTGCAGGATGTAGAAAAGCACCACGGGTTGGTCAGCATGGGGAGGTCAGGACACATGCAGTGGCAATGTAGGATAGGTTTCTGAAAAACCTCGCAGGGTGGTGCGCATTGTATGACTGTGTATCATTACATTCACTAGTATGAGTGAGAAAAACATCACGGGGTGGTGTGAATCATAGGGTCTGAATTAGGATAGGCAGTGAGTGGCAATGTAGGATGGAGAAAAGCACCACGTGGTGGCCAGCATGGGGATGTCAGGAAACATGCCGTGGCTATGTAGGATAGGTTTCTGAAAAACATCGCGGGGTGGTTCGCAACGTATGGGTGTGCAATACTACATTGGCTAGTAGTAGTGCGAACAACATCACGGGGTGGTGTGAATCGTAGGTTCAGAATTAGGATAGGCAGTGAGTTGCAATGTAGGATGGAGGAAAGCACCACGGGGTGGTCAGCATGGGGAGGTCAGGAAACATGCAGTGGCAATGTAGGATAGGTTTCTGAAAAACATCACGGGCTGGTGCACATTGTATCGGTGTGTAACATTACATTCACTAGTAGGAGTAGGAAAAACATCACGGGGAGGTGTGAATCATAGGGTCTGAATTAGTATAGGCAGTGAGTGGCAATGTAGGATGGAGAAAAGCACCACGGGGTGGTCAGCATGGGGAGGTCAAGACACATGCAGTGGAAATGTAGGATTGGTTTCTGAAAAATATCGCGGCGTGGTGCGAATTGTATGGGTGTGTAACATTACATTCACTAGTAGGTGTGAGAAAACCATCACGGGTTGGTGTGAATCATAGGGTCTGAATTAGGATAGGCAGTGAGTGGCAATGTTGGATGGAGAAACGCACCATGGGTTGGTCAGCATGGGGAGGTCAGGAAACATGCAGTGGCAATGTAGGATAGGTTTCTGAAAAACATTCCGGGGTGGTGCGCATTGTATGTGTGTGTAATATTACATTCACAGGTAGGAGTGCGAAAAACAACACTTGGTGGTGTGAATCATAGAGTCTGAATTAGGATAGGCAGTGAGTGGCAATCTAGGATGGAGAAAAGCACCACGGGGTGGTCAGCATGGGGAGGTCAGGAAACATGCAGTTGCAATGTAGGATAGGTTTTTGAAAACATCGCGGGGTGGTGTGCATTGTATGGGTGTGTAACATTACATTCACTAGTAGGAGTGAGAAAAACATCACGGGGTGGTGTGAATCATAAGATCTGAATTAGGATAGGCAGTGAGTGGCAATGTAGGAGGGAGAAAAGCACCACGGGGTGGTCAGCATGGGGAGGTCAGGAAACATGCAGTGGCAATATAGGTAGGTTTCTGAAAAACATCGCGGGTGGTGTGCATTGTATGGGTGTGTAACATTGCATTCACTAGTAGGAGTGAGAAAAACATCACGGGGTGGTGTGAATCATAGGATCTGAATTAGGATAGGCAGTGAGTGGCAGTGTAGGATGTAGAATAGCACCACGGGTTGGTTAGCATGGGGAGGTCAGGAAACATGCAGTGGCAATGTAGGATACGTTTCTGAAAAACATCGCGGGGTGGTGCGCATTGTATGGGTGTGTAACATTACATTCACTAGTAGGAGTGAGAAAGACATCATGGGGTGGTGTGAATCATAGGGACTGAATTAGGATAGGCAGTGAGGGGCAATGTAGGATGGAGAAAAGCACCACGGGGTGGTCAGCATGGGGAGGTCAGGAAACATGCCGTGGCAATGTAAGATAGGTTTCTGAAAAACATCGCGGAGTGGTAAGCATTGTATGGGTGTGTAACATTACATTCACTAGTAGGAGTGAGAAAACCATCACGGGTTGGTGTGAATCATAGGGTCTGAATTAGGATAGGCAGTGAGTGGCAATGTAGGATGGAGAAAACACCACGGGGTGGTCAGCATGGGGAGGTCAGGAAACATGCAGTGGCAATTTAGGATAGGTTTCTGTAAAACATCCCGGGGTGGTGCGCATTGTATGTGTGTGTAATATTACAATCACAGGTAGGAGTGAGAAAAACAACACTTGGTGGTGTGAATCATAGGGTCTGAATTAAAATAGGCTGTGAGTGGCAATCTAGGATGGAGAAAAGCACCACGGGGTGTTCAGCATGGGGAGGTCAGGAAACATGCAGTTGCAATGTAGGATAGGTTTTTGAAAAACATTGCGGGGTGGTGTGCATTGTATGGGTGTGTAATATTACATTCACTAGTAGGAGTGAGAAAAACATCACGGGGTGGTGTGAATCATAAGGTCTGAATTAGGATAGGCAGTGAGTGGCAATGTAGGATGGAGAAAAGCACCACGGGGTGGTCAGCATGGGGAGGTCAGGAAACATGCAGTGGCAATGTAGTATAGGTTTCTGAAAAACAACCCAGGGTGGTGCGCATTGTATGGGTGTGTAACATTACATTCACAACAAGCAGTGAGTAAAACATCACGGGGTGGTGTGAATCATAGGGTGTGCATTAGGATAGGAAGTGAGTGGCAATGTAGGATGGAGAAAAGCACCACGGAGTGGTCAGCATGGAGAGGTCAGGAAACATGCAGTGGCATTGTCGGATAGGTTTCTGAAAAACATCGCGGGGTGGTGCGAATTGTATGGGTGTGTAACGTTACATTCACTAATAGGAGTGAGAAAGACATCACGGGGTGGTGTGAATCATGGGGTCTGAATTAGGATAGGCAGTGAGTGGCAATGTAGGATGGAGAAAAGCACCACGGGGTGGTCAGCATTGGGAGGTCAGGAAACATGCAGTGGCAATTTAGGATAGGTTTCTGTAAAATATCCCGGGGTGGTGCGCATTGTATGTGTGTGTAATATTAAGTTCACAGGTAGGAGTGAGAAAAACAACACTTTGTGGTGTGAATCATAGGGTCTGAATTAGGATAGGCAGTGAGTGGCAATCTAGGATTTGGAAAAGCACCACGGGCTGGTCAGCATGGGGAGGTCAGGAAACATGCAGTTGCAATGTAGGATACGTTTTTGAAAAACATCGCGGGGTGGTGTGCATTGTATGGGTGTGTAATATTACATTCACTAGTAGGAGTGAGAAAAACATAACGGGGTGGTGTGAATCATAAGGTCTGAATAGGGATAGGCAGTGAGTGGCAATGTAGGCTGGAGAAAAGCACCACGGGGTGGTCAGCATGAGGAGGTCAGGACACATGCAGTGGCAATGTAGGATAGGTTTCTGAAAATCATCGTGGGGTGGTGCGCAATGTATGGGTGTGTAACATGACATTCACTAGTAGGAGTGAGAAAAACATACCGGGGTGGTGTGTATCATAGGGTCTGAATTAGGATAGGCAGTGCTTCGCAATGTAGGATGGAGAAAAGGACCACGGGTTGGTCAGCATGGCGAGGTCAGGACACATGCAGTGGCAATGTAGGATAGGTTTCTGAAAAACATCGCGGTGTGGTGCGCATTGTATGGGTGTGTAACATTACATTCACTAGTAGGAGTGAGAAAAACATCACGGGGTGGTGTGAATCATAAGGTCTGAATTAGCATAGGCTGTGAGGGGCAATGTAGGATGGAGAAAAGCACCACGCGGTGGTCAGCATGGGGAGGTCAGGAAACATGCAGTGGCAATGTAGGATAGTTTTCTGAAAAACAACAAGGGGTGGTGCGCATTGTATGGGTGTGTACCAATACATTCACTAGTAGGAGTGTGAAAAACATCACGGGGTGGTGTGAATCATAGGGTCTGAATTAGAATAGGCAGTGAAAGGCAATGTAGGATGGAGAAAACACCACGGGGTGGTTAGCATGTGGAGGTCAGGAAACATGCAGTGGCAATGTAGGATAGGTTTCTGAAAAACATCGCGGGGCGGTGGTCATTGTATGGGTGTGTAACATTACTTTCACTAGTAGGAGTGAGAAAAACATCACGGGGTGGTGTGAATCATAGGGTCTGAATTAGGATAGGCAGTGAGAGGCAATGTAGGATGGAGAAAAGCACCACGGGGTGGTCAGCATGGCGAGGTCAGGAAACATGCAGTGGCAATGTAGGATACGTTTCTGAAAAACATCGCGGGATGGTGCGAATTGTATGGGTGTGTAACATTACATTCACTAGTAGGAGTGAGAAAAACATCACGGGGTGGTGTGAATCATAGGGTCTGAATTAGGATAGGCAGTGAGGGGCAATGGAGGATGGAGGAAAGCACCACGGGGTGGTCAGCATGGGGAGGTCAGGAAACATGCAGTGGCATTGTAGGATAGGTTTCTGAAGAACATCGCGGGGTGGTGCGAATTGTATGGGTGTGTAACATTACATTCACTAATAGGAGTGAGAAAGACATCACGGGGTGGTGTGAATCATAGGGTCTGAATTAGGATAGGCAGTGAGTGGCAATGTAGGATGGAGAAAACACCACGGGGTGGTCATCATGGGGAGGTCAGGAAACATGCAGTGGCAATATAGGATAGGTTTCTGGAAAAACATCGCGGGGTCGTGCGCATTGTATGGGTGTGTAACATTACATTGACTAGTAGGAGTGAGAAAAACATCACGGGGTGGTGTGAATTATAGGGTGTGAATTAAGATAGGCAGTGAGTGGCAATGTAGGATGGAGAAAATCACCACGGGGTGGTCAGCATGGGGAGGTCAGGAAACATGCAGTGGCAATGTAGGATACGTTTCTAAAAAACATCGCGGAGTGGTGCGAATTGTATGGGTGTGTAACATTACATTCACTAGTAGGAGTGAGAAAAACATCACGGGGTGGTGTGAATCATAGGGTCTGAATTAGGATAGGCATTGAGGGGCAATGGAGGATGGAGGAAAGCACCACGGGGTGGTCAGCATGGGGAGGTCAGGAAACATGCAGTGGCAATGTAAGATAGGTTTCTGAAAAACATCACGGGGTGGTGCGCATTGTATGGGTGTGTAACATTACATTCACTAGTAGGAGTGAGAAAAACAGCACGGGGTGGTGTGAATCATAGGGTGTGCATTAGGATAGGCAGTGAGTGGCAATGTAGGATGGAGAAAAGCACCACGGAGTGGTCAGCATGGGGAGGTCAGGAAACATGCAGTGGCATTGTAGGATAGGTTTCTGAAAAACATCGCGGAGTGGTGCGAATTGTATGGGTGTGTAACATTACATTCACTAATAGGAGTGAGAAAGACATCATGGGGTGGTGTGAATCATAGGGTCTGAATTAGGATAGGCAGTGAGTGGCAATGTAGGATGGAGAAAACACCACGGGGTGGTCAGCATGGGGAGGTCAGGAAACATGCAGTGGCAATGTAGGATAGTTTTCTGAAAAACAACACGGGGTGGTGCGCATTGTATGGGTGTGTACCAATACATTCACTAGTAGGAGTGCGAAAAACATCACGGGGTGGTGTGTATCATAGGGTCTGAATTAGAATAGGCAATGAGAGGCAATGTAGGATGGAGAAAAGCACCACGGGGTGGTCAGCATGGGGAGATCAGGAAACATGCAGTGGTAATGTAGGATAGGTTTCTGAAAAACAACACGGGGTGGTGCACATAGTATGGGTGTGTAACATTACATTCACTAGTAGGAGTGAGAAAAACATCACAGGGTGGTGTGAATCATAGGGTGTGCATTACGATAGGCAGTGAGTGGCAATGTAGGATGGAGAAAAGCACCACGGAGTGGTCAGCATGGGGAGGTCAGGAATTATGCAGTGGCATTGTAGGATAGGTTTCTGAAAAACATCGCGGGATGGTGCGAATTGTATGGGTGTGAAACATTACATTCATTAATAGGAGTGAGAAAGACATCACGGGGTGGTGTGAATCATAGGGTCTGAATTAGGATAGGCAGTGAGTGGCAATGTAGGATGGAGAAAACACCACGGGGTTGTCAGCATGGGGAGGTCAGGAAACATGCAGTGGCAATGTAGGATAGGTTTCTGAAAAACATCGCGGGGTGGTGCGCATTGTATGGGTGTGTAACATTACTTTCACTAGTAGGAGTGAGAAAAACATCACGGGGTGGTGTGAATCATAGGGTCTGAATTAGGATAGGCAGTGAGTGGCAATGTAGGATGGAGAAAAGCACCACGGGGTGGTCATCATGGGGAGGTCAGGAAACATGCAGTGGCAATGTAGGATAGGTTTCTGAAAAACATCGCGGAGTGGTGCTCATTGTATGGGTGAGTAACATTACATTCACTTGTAGGAGTGAGAAAAACATCACGGGGTGGTGTGAATCATAGGGTCTGAATTAGGATAGGCAGTGAGGTGCAATGTAGGATGGAGAAAAGCACCACGGGGTGGTCAGCATGGGGAGTTCAGGAAACATGCAGTGGCAATGTAGGATAGGTTTCTGAAAAACAACACGGGGTGGTGCACATAGTATGGGTGTGTAACATTACATTCACCAGTAGGAGTGAGAAAAACATCACGGGGTGGTGTGAATCATAGTGTCTGAATTAGGATAGGCACTGAGTGTCAATGTAGGATGGAGAAAAGGATCACGGGGTGGTCAGCAAGGGGAGGTCAGGAAAAATGCAGCGGCAATGTAGCATAGGTTTCTGAAAAACATCGCGGGATGGTGCGCATTGTATGGGTGTGTAACATTACTTTCACTAGTAGGAGTGAGAAAAACATCACGGGGTGGTGTGAATCATAGGGTCTGAATTAGGATAGGCAGTGAGTGGCAATGTAGGATGGAGAAAACACCACGGGGTGGTCAGCATGCGGAGGTCAGGAAACATGCAGTGGCAATGTAGGATAGGTTTCTGAAAAACATCGCGGGGTGGTGCGCATTGTATGGGTGTGTAACATTACATTCACTAGTAGGAGTGATAAAAACATCACGGGGTGGTGTGAATCATAGGGTCTGAATTAGGATAGGCAGTGAGTGGCAATGCAGGATGGAGGAAAGCACCACGGGGTGTTCAGCATGGGGAGGTCAGGAAACATGCAGTGGCAATTTAGGATAGGTTTCTGAAAAACATCGCGGGGTGGGGCGCATTGTATGGGTGTGTAACATTACATTCACTAGTAGGAGTGAGAAAAACATCACGGGGTGGTGTGAATCATAGGGTCTGAATTAGGATAGGCAGTGCGTGGCAATGTAGGATGGAGAAATGCACCACGGGGTGATCATCATGGGGAGGTCAGGAAACATGCAGTGGCAATGTAGGATAGGTTTCTGAAAAACATCGCGGGGTGGTGCTCATTGTATGGGTGTGTAAAATTACATTCACTAGTAGGAGTGAGAAAAACATCACGGGGTGGTGTGAATCATAGGGTCTGAATTAGGATAGGCAGTGAGTGGCAATGTAGGATGGAGAAAAGCACCACGGGGTGGTCATCATGGAGAGGTCAGGAAACATGCAGTGGCAATATAGGATAGGTTTCTGAAAAACATCGCGGGGTGGTGCTCACTGTATGGGTGTGTAACATTACATTCACTTGTAGGAGTGAGAAAAACATCACGGGGTGGTGTGAATCATAGGGTCTGAATTAGAATAGGCAGTGAGAGGCAATGTAGGATGGAGAAAAGCACCACCGGGTGGTCAGCATGGGGAGGTCAGGAAACATGCAGTGGCAATGTAGGATAGGTTTCTGAAAAACAACACAGGGTGGTGCACATTGTATGGGTGTGTAATATTACATTCACAACAAGGAGTGAGAAAAACATCACGGGGTGGTTTGAATCATAGGGTCTGAATTAGAATAGGCAGTGAGTGGCAATGTAGGATGGAGAAAAGCACCACGGGGTGGCCATCATGGGGAGGTAAGGAAGCATGCAGTGGCAATGTAGGATAGGTTTCTGAAAAACATCGCGGGGTGGTGCGCATTGTATGGGTGTGTAAATTTACATTCACTAGTAGGAGTGAGAAAAACATCATGTGATGGTGTGAATTATAGAGCCTGAATTAGGATAGGCTATGAGTGGCAATGTAGGATGGAGAAAAGCACCACGGGGTGGTCAGCATGGGGAGGTCAGGAAACATGCAGTGGCAATGTAGGATAGGTTTCTGAAAAACATTGCGGAGTGGTGTGCAATGTATGGGTGTGTAACATTACCTTCAGTAGTAGGAGTGAGAAAAACATCACGGGGTGGTGTGAATCATAGGGTCTGAATTAGCATAGGCAGTGAGGGGCAATGTAGGATGGAGAAAAGCACCACGCGGTGGTCAGCATGGGGAGGTCAGGAAACATGCAGTGGCAATGTAGGATAGTTTTCTGAAAAACAACAAGGGGTGGTGCGTATTGTATGGGTGTGTACCAATACATTCACTAGTAGGAGTGTGAAAAACATCACGGGGTGGTGTGAATCATAGATTCTGAATTAGAATAGGCAGTGAAAGGCAATGTAGGATGGAGAAAAGCACCACGGGGTGGTCAGCATGGGGAGATCAGGAAACATGCAGTGGCAATGTAGGATAGGTTTCTGAAAAACATCACGGGGTGGTGCACATAGTATGGGTGTGTAATATTACATTCACTAGAAGGAGAGAGAAAAACATCACAGGGTGGTGTGAATCATAGGGTGTGCATTACGATAGGCAGTGAGTGGCAATGTAGGATGGAGAAAAGCACCACGGAGTGGTCAGCATGGAGAGGTCAGGAAATATGCAGTGGCATTGTAGGATAGGTTTCTGAAAAACATCGCGGGGTGGTGCGAATTTTATGGGTGTGTAACATTACGTTCACTAATAGGAGTGAGAAAGACATCACGGGGTGGTGTGAATCATAGGGTCTGAATTAGGATAGGCAGTGAGTGGCAATGTAGGATGGAGAAAACACCACGGGGTGGTTAGCATGGGGAGGTCAGGAAACATGCAGTGGCAATGTAGGATAGGTTTCTGAAAAACATCGCGGGGCGGTGGTCATTGTATGGGTGTGTAACATTACTTTCACTAGTAGGAGTGAGAAAAACATCACGGGGTGGTGTGAATCATAGGGTCTGAATTAGGATAGGCAGTGAGTGGCAATGTAGGATGGAGAAAAGCACCACGGGTTGGTCAGCATGGCGCGGTCAGGAAACATGCAGTGGCAATGTAGGATACGTTTCTGAAAAACATCGCGGGATGGTGCGAATTGTATGGGTGTGTAACATTACATTCACTAGTAGGAGTGAGAAAAACATCACGGGGTGGTGTGAATCATAGGGTCTGAATTAGGATAGGCAGTGAGGGGCAATGGAGGATGGAGGAAAGCACCACGGGGTGGTCAGCATGGGGAGGTCAGGAAACATGCAGTGGCATTGTAGGATAGGTTTCTGAAAAACATCGCGGGGTGGTGCGAATTGTATGGGTGTGTAACATTACATTCACTAATAGGAGTGAGAAAGACATCACGGGGTGGTGTGAATCATAGGGTCTGAATTAGGATAGGCAGTGAGTGGCAATGTAGGATGGAGAAAACACCACGGGGTGGTCATCATGGGGAGGTCAGGAAACATGCAGTGGCAATATAGGATAGGTTTCTGGAAAAACATCGCGGGGTCGTGCGCATTGTATGGGTGTGTAACATTACATTGACTAGTAGGAGTGAGAAAAACATCACGGGGTGGTGTGAATTATAGGGTGTGAATTAAGATAGGCAGTGAGTGGCAATGTAGGATGGAGAAAAGCACCACGGGGTGGTCAGCATGGGGAGGTCAGGAAACATGCAGTGGCAATGTAGGATACGTTTCTGAAAAACATCGCGGAGTGGTGCGAATTGTATGGGTGTGTAACATTACATTCACTAGTAGGAGTGAGAAAAACATCACGGGGTGGTGTGAATCATAGGGTCTGAATTAGGATAGGCATTGAGGGGCAATGGAGGATGGAGGAAAGCACCACGGGGTGGTCAGCATGGGGAGGTCAGGAAACATGCAGTGGCAATGTAAGATAGGTTTCTGAAAAACATCACGGGGTGGTGCGCATTGTATGGGTGTGTAACATTACATTCACTAGTAGGAGTGAGAAAAACAGCACGGGGTGGTGTGAATCATAGGGTGTGCATTAGGATAGGCAGTGAGTGGCAATGTAGGATGGAGAAAAGCACCACGGAGTGGTCAGCATGGGGAGGTCAAGAAACATGCAGTGGCATTGTAGGATAGGTTTCTGAAAAACATCGCGGGGTGGTGCGAATTGTATGGGTGTGTAACATTACATTCACTAATAGGAGTGAGAAAGACATCATGGGGTGGTGTGAATCATAGGGTCTGAATTAGGATAGGCAGTGAGTGGCAATGTAGGATGGAGAAAACACCACGGGGTGGTCAGCATGGGGAGGTCAGGAAACATGCAGTGGCAATGTAGGATAGTTTTCTGAAAAACAACACGGGGTGGTGCGCATTGTATGGGTGTGTACCAATACATTCACTAGTAGGAGTGCGAAAAACATCACGGGGTGGTGTGTATCATAGGGTCTGAATTAGAATAGGCAGTGAGAGGCAATGTAGGATGGAGAAAAGCACCACGGGGTGGTCAGCATGGGGAGATCAGGAAACATGCAGTGGTAATGTAGGATAGGTTTCTGAAAAACAACACGGGTTGGTGCGCATAGAATGGGTGTGTAACATTACATTCACTAGTAGGAGTGAGAAAAACATCAGAGGGTGGTGTGAATCATAGGGTGTGCATTACGATAGGCAGTGAGTGGCAATGTAGGATGGAGAAAAGCACCACGGAGTGGTCAGCATGGGGAGGTCAGGAATTATGCAGTGGCATTGTAGGATAGGTTTCTGAAAAACATTGCGGGGTGGTGCGAATTGTATGGGTGTGTAACATTACATTCACTAATAGGAGTGAGAAAGACATCACGGGGTGGTGTGAATCATAGGGTCTGAATTAGGATAGGCAGTGAGTGGCAATGTAGGATGGAGAAAACACCACGGGGTTGTCAGCATGGGGAGGTCAGGAAACATGCAGTGGCAATGTAGGATAGGTTTCTGAAAAACATCGCGGGGTGGTGCGCATTGTATGGGTGTGTAACATTACTTTCACTAGTAGGAGTGAGAAAAACATCACGGGGTGGTGTCAATCATAGGGTCTGAATTAGGATAGGCAGTGAGTGGCAATGTAGGATGGAGAAAAGCACCACGGGGTCGTCATCATGGGGAGGTCAGGAAACATGCAGTGGCAATGTAGGATAGGTTTCTGAAAAACATCGCGGAGTGGTGCTCATTGTATGGGTGTGTAACATTACATTCACTTGTAGGAGTGAGAAAAACATCACGGGGTGGTGTGAATAATAGGGTCTGAATTAGGATAGGCAGTGAGGTGCAATGTAGGATGGAGAAAAGCACCACGGGGTGGTCAGCATGGGGAGTTCAGGAAACATGCAGTGGCAATGTAGGATAGGTTTCTGAAAAACAACACGGGGTGGTGCACATAGTATGGGTGGGTAACATTACATTCACCAGTAGGAGTGAGAAAAACATCACGGGGTGGTGTGAATCATAGTGTCTGAATTAGGATAGGCACTGAGTGTCAATGTAGGATGGAGAAAAGGATCACGGGGTGGTCAGCAAGGGGAGGTCAGGAAAAATGCAGCGGCAATGTAGCATAGGTTTCTGAAAAACATCGCGGGATGGTGCGCATTGTATGGGTGTGTAACATTACATTCACTAGTAGGAGTAAGAAAGACATCATGGGGTGGTGTCAATCATAGGGTCTGAATTAGGATCGGCAGTGAGTGGCAATGTAGGATGGAGAAAACACCACGGGGTGGTCAGCATGGGGAGGTCAGGAAACATGCAGTGGCAATATAGGATAGGTTTCTAAAAAACATCGCGGGGTGGTGCGCATTGTATGGGTGTGTAACATTACATTCACTAGTAGGAGTGAGAAAAACATCACGGGGTGGTGTGTATCATAAGGTGTGAATTAGGATAGGCAGTGAGTGGCAATGTAGGATGGAGAAAAGCACCACGGGGTGTTCAGCATGGGGAGGTCTGGAAACATGCAGTGGCAATTTAGGATAGGTTTCTGAAAAACATTGTGGGGTGGTGCGCATTGTATGGGTGTGTAACATTACATTCACTGGTAGGAGTGAGAAAAACATCACGGGGTGGTGTGAATCATAGGGTCTGAATTAGGATAGGCAGTGAGTGGCAATGTAGGATGGAGAAAACACCACGGGGTGGTCAGCATGGGGAGGTCAGGAAACATGCAGTGGCAATGTAGGATAGGTTTCTGAAAAACATCGCGGGGTGGTGCGCATTGTATGGGTGTGTAACATTACATTCACTAGTAGGAGTGATAAAAACATCACGGGGTGGTGTGAATCATAGGGTCTGAATTAGGATAGGCAGTGAGTGGCAATGCAGGATGGAGGAAAGCACCACGGGGTGTTCAGCATGGGGAGGTCAGGAAACATGCAGTGGCAATTTAGGATAGGTTTCTGAAAAACATCGCGGGGTGGGGCGCATTGTATGGGTGTGTAACATTACATTCACTAGTAGGAGTGAGAAAAACATCACGGGGTGGTGTGAATCATAGGGTCTGAATTAGGATAGGCAGTGCGTGGCAATGTAGGATGGAGAAATGCACCACGGGGTGCTCATCATGGGGAGGTCAGGAAACATGCAGTGGCAATGTAGGATAGGTTTCTGAAAAACATCACGGGGTGGTGCTCATTGTATGGGTGTGTAAAATTACATTCACTAGTAGGAGTGAGAAAAACATCACGGGGTGGTGTGAATCATAGGGTCTGAATTAGGATAGGCAGTGAGTGGCAATGTAGGATGGAGAAAAGCACCACGGGGTGGTCATCATGGAGAGGTCAGGAAACATGCAGTGGCAATATAGGATAGGTTTCTGAAAAACATCGCGGGGTGGTGCTCACTGTATGGGTGTGTAACATTACATTCACTTGTAGGAGTGAGAAAAACATCACGGGGTGGTGAGAATCATAGGGTCTGAATTAGGATAGGCAGTGAGTGGCAATGTAGGATGGAGAAAAGCACCACCGGGTGGTCAGCATGGGGAGGTCAGGAAACATGCAGTGGCAATGTAGGATAGGTTTCTGAAAAACAACACGGGGTGGTGCACATAGTATGGGTGTGTAACATTACATTCACCAGTAGGAGTGAGAAAAACATCACGGGGTGGTGTGAATCATAGTGTCTGAATTAGGATAGGCACTGAGTGTCAATGTAGGATGGAGAAAAGGATCACGGGGTGGTCAGCAAGGGGAGGTCAGGAAAAATGCAGCGGCAATGTAGCATAGCTTTCTGAAAAACATCGCGGGATGGTGCGCATTGTATGGGTGTGTAACATTACATTCACTAGTAGGAGTAAGAAAGACATCATGGGGTGGTGTCAATCATAGGGTCTGAATTAGGATAGGCAGTGAGTGGCAATGTAGGATGGAGAAAACACCACGGGGTGGTCAGCATGGGGAGGTCAGGAAACATGCAGTGGCAATATAGGATAGGTTTCTGAAAAACATCGCGGGGTGGTGCGCATTGTATGGGTGTGTAACATTACATTCACTAGTAGGAGTGAGAAAAACATCACGGGGTGGTGTGTATCATAAGGTGTGAATTAGGATAGGCAGTGAGTGGCAATGTAGGATGGAGAAAAGCACCACGGGGTGTTCAGCATGGGGAGGTCTGGAAACATGCAGTGGCAATTTAGGATAGGTTTCTGAAAAACATTGTGGGGTGGTGCGCATTGTATGGGTGTGTAACATTACATTCACTGGTAGGAGTGAGAAAAACATCACGGGGTGGTGTGAATCATAGGGTCTGAATTAGGATAGGCAGTGAGTGGCAATGTAGGATGGAGAAAACACCACGGGGTGGTCAGCATGCGGAGGTCAGGAAACATGCAGTGGCAATGTAGGATAGGTTTCTGAAAAACATTGTGGGGTGGTGCGCATTGTATGGGTGTGTAACATTACATTCACTAGTAGGAGTGATAAAAACATCACGGGGTGGTGTGAATCATAGGGTCTGAATTAGGATAGGCAGTGAGTGGCAATGCAGGATGGAGGAAAGCACCACGGGGTGTTCAGCATGGGGAGGTCAGGAAACATGCAGTGGCAATTTAGGATAGGTTTCTGAAAAACATCGCGGGGTGGGGCGCATTGTATGGGTGTGTAACATTACATTCACTAGTAGGAGTGAGAAAAACATCACGGGGTGGTGTGAATCATAGGGTCTGAATTAGGATAGGCAGTGCGTGGCAATGTAGGATGGAGAAATGCACCACGGGGTGCTCATCATGGGGAGGTCAGGAAACATGCAGTGGCAATGTAGGATAGGTTTCTGAAAAACATCACGGGGTGGTGCTCATTGTATGGGTGTGTAAAATTACATTCACTAGTAGGAGTGAGAAAAACATCACGGGGTGGTGTGAATCATAGGGTCTGAATTAGGATAGGCAGTGAGTGGCAATGTAGGATGGAGAAAAGCACCACGGGGTGGTCATCATGGAGAGGTCAGGAAACATGCAGTGGCAATATAGGATAGGTTTCTGAAAAACATCGCGGGGTGGTGCTCACTGTATGGGTGTGTAACATTACATTCACTTGTAGGAGTGAGAAAAACATCACGGGGTGGTGAGAATCATAGGGTCTGAATTAGGATAGGCAGTGAGTGGCAATGTAGGATGGAGAAAAGCACCACCGGGTGGTCAGCATGGGGAGGTCAGGAAACATGCAGTGGCAATGTAGGATAGGTTTCTGAAAAACAACACGGGGTGGTGCACATAGTATGGGTGTGTAACATTACATTCACTAGTAGGAGTGAGAAAAACATCACGGGGTGGTGTGAATCATAGTGTCTGAATTAGGATAGGCACTGAGTGTCAATGTAGGATGGAGAAAAGCATCACGGGGTGGTCAGGAAGGGGAGGTCAGGAAAAATGCAGTGGCAATGTAGCATAGGTTTCTGAAAAACATCGCGGGGTGGTGCGCATTGTATGGGTGTGTATCATTACATTCACTAGTAGGAGTAAGAAAGACATCATGGGGTGGTGTGAATCATAGGGTCTGAATTAGGATACCCAGTGAGTGGCAATGTAGGATGGAGAAAACACCACGGGGTGGTCAGCATGGGGAGGTCAGGAAACATGCAGTGGCAATATAGGATAGGTTTCTGAAAAACATCGCGGGGTGGTGCGCATTGTATGGGTGTGTAACATTACATTCACTAGTAGGAATGAGAAAAACATCACGGGGTGGTGTGAATCATAGGGTCTGAATTAGGATAGGCAGTGAGTGGCAATGTAGGATGGAGAAAACACCGCGGGGTGGTCAGCATGCGGAGGTCAGGAAACATGCAGTGGCAATGTAGGATAGGTTTCTGAAAAACATCGCGGGGTGGTGCGCGTTGTATGGGTGTGTAACATTACATTCACTAGTAGGAGTGAGAAAAACATCACGGGGTGGTGTGAATCATAGGGTCTGAATTAGGATAGGCTGTGAGTGGCAATGTAGGATGGAGAAAAGCACCACGGGGTGCTCATCATGGGGAGGTCAGGAAACATGCAGTGGCAATATAGGATAGGTTTCTGAAAAACATCGCGGGGTGGTGCTCATTGTATGGGTGTGTAACATTACATTCACTAGTAGGAGTGAGAAAAACATCACGGGGTGGTGTGAATCATAGGGTCTGAATTAGGATAGGCAGTGAGTGGCAATGTAGGATGGAGAAAAGCACCACGGGGTGGTCATCATGGGGAGGTCAGGAAACATGCAGTGGCAATGTTGGATAGGTTTCTGAAAAACATCGCGAGGTGGTGCTCATTGTATGGGTGTGTAACATTACATTCACTTGTAGGAGTGAGAAAAACATCACGGGGTGGTGTGAATCATGGGGTCTGAATTAGGATAGGCAGTGATGTGCAATGTAGGATGGAGAAAAGCACCACGGCGTGGTCAGCATGGGGAGGTCAGGAAACATGCAGTGGCAATGTAGGATAGGTTTCTGAAAAACAACACGGGGTGGTGGACATAGTATGGGTGTGTAACATTACATTCACTAGTAGGAGTGAGAAAAACATCACGGGGTGGTGTGAATCATAGTGTCTGAATTAGGATAGGCACTGAGTGTCAATGTAGGATGGAGAAAAGCATCACGGGGTGGTCAGGAAGGGGAGGTCAGGAAAAATGCAGTGGCAATGTAGCATAGGTTTCTGAAAAACATCGCGGGGTGGTGCGCATTGTATGGGTGTGTAACATTACATTCACTAGTAGGAGTAAGAAAGACATCATGGGGTGGTGTGAATCATAGGGTCTGAATTAGTATAGGCAGTGAGTGGCAGTGTAGGATGGAGCATAGCACCACGGGTTGGTTAGCATGGGGAGGTCAGGAAACATGCAGTGGCAATGTAGGATACGTTTCTGAAAAACATCGCGGGGTGGTGCGCATTGAATGTCTGTGTAATATTACATTCACAGGTAGGCGTGAGAAAAACAACACTTGGTGGTGTGAATCATAGGGTCTGAATTAGGATAGGCAGTGAGTGGCAATGTAGGATGGAGAAAACACCACGGGGTGGTCAGCATGGGGAGGTCAGGAAACATGCAGTGGCAATGTAGGATAGGTTTCTGAAAAACATCGCGGGGTGGTGCGCATTGTATGTGTGTTTAACATTACATTCAGTAGTACGAGTGAGAAAAACATCACGGGGTGGTGTGAATCATAGGGACTGAATTAGGATAGGCAGTGAGGGGCAATGTAGGATGGAGAAAAGCACCACGGGGTGGTCAGCATGGGGAGGTCAGGAAACATGCAGTGGCAATGTAAGATAGGTTTCTGAAAAACATCGCGGGGTGGTGCGAATTGTATGGGTGTGTAACATTACATTCACTAATAGGAGTGAGAAAGACATCACGGGGTGGTGTGAATCATAGGGTCTGAATTAGGATAGGCAGTGAGTGGCAATGTAGGATGGAGAAAACACCACGGGGTGGTCAGCTTGAGGAGGTCAGGAAACATGCAGTGGCAATTTAGGATAGGTTTCTGTAAAACATCCCGGGTTGGTGCGCATTGCATGTGTGTGTAATATTACATTCACAGGTAGGAGTGAGAAAAACAACACTTGGTGGTGTGAATCATAGGGTCTGAATTAGGATAGGCTGTGAGTGGCAATCTAGGATGGAGAAAAGCACCACGGGGTGGTCAGCATGGGGAGGTCAGGAAAAATGCAGTGGCAATGTAGCATAGGTTTCTGAAAAACATCGCGGGCTGGTGCTCATTGTATGGGTGTGTAACATTACATTCACAAGTAGGAGTGAGAAAAAAATCACGGGGTGGTGTGAATCATAGGTTCTGAATTAGGATAGGCAGTGAGGGGCAATGTAGGATGGAGAAAAGCACCACGGGGTGATCAGCATGGGGAGGTCAGGAAACATGCAGTGGCAATGTAGGATACGTTTCTGAAAAACAACACGGGGTGGTGAACATAGTATGGTTGTGTAACATTACATTCACTAGTAGGAGTGAGAAAAACATCACGGGGTGGTGTGTATCATAGTGTCTGAATTAGGATAGGCACTGAGTGTCAATGTAGGATGGAGAAAAGCATCACGGGGTGGTCAGCAAGGGGAGGTCAGGTTAAATGCAGTGGCAATGTAGCATAGGTTTCTGAAAAACATCACGGGGTGTTGTGAATCATAGGGTGTGAATTAGGATAGGCAGTGAGTGGCAATGTAGGATGGAGAAAAGCACCACGGGGTGGTCAGCATGGGGAGGTCAGGAAACATGCAGTGGCAATGTAGGATAGGTTTCTGAAAAACAACACGGGGTGGTGCGCATTGTATGGGTGTGTACCAATACATTCACTAGTAGGAGTGCGAAAAACATCACGGGGTGGTGTGAATCATAGGGTCTGAATTAGAATAGGCAATGAGAGGCAATGTAGGATGGAGAAAAGCACCACGGGGTGGTCAGCATGGGGAGATAAGGAAACATGCAGTGGCAATGTAGGATAAGTTTCTGAAAAACAACATGGGGTGGTGCACATAGTATGGGTGTGTAACATTACATTCACTAGTAGGAGTGAGAAAAACATCACGGGGTGGTGTGAATCATAGGGTCTGAATTAGGATAGGCACTGAGTGTCAATGTAGGATGGAGAAAAGAATCACGGGGTGGTCAGCAAAAGGAGGTCAGGAAAAATGCAGTGGCAATGTAGCATAGGTTTCTGAAAAACATCGCGGGGTGGTGCGCATTGTATGGGTGTGTAACATTACATTCACTAGTAGGAGTAAGAAAGACATCATGGGGTGGTGTGAATCATAGGGTCTGAATTAGGATAGGCAGTGAGTGGCAATGTAGGATGGAGAAAACACCACGGGGTGGTCAGCATGGGGAGGTCAGGAAACATGCAGTGGCAATGTAGGATAGGTTTCTGAAAAACATCGCGGGGTGGTGCGCATTGTAAGGGTGTGTAACATTACATTCAGTAGTACGAGTGAGAAAAACATCACGGGGCGGTGTGAATCATAGGGAATGAATTAGGATAGGCAGTGAGGGGCAATGTAGGATGGAGAAAAGCACCACGGGGTGGTCAGCATGGGGAGGTCAGGAAACATGCAGTGGCAATGTAAGATAGGTTTCTGAAAAACATCGCGGGGTGGTGCGAATTGTATGGGTGTGTAACATTACATTCACTAATAGGAGTGAGAAAGACATCACGGGGTGGTGTGAATCATAGGGTCTGAATTAGGATAGGCAGTGAGTGGCAATGTAGGATGGAGAAAACACCACGGGGTGGTCAGCATGAGGAGGTCAGGAAACATGCAGTGGCAACTCAGGATAGGTTTCTGTAAAACATCCCGGGGTGATGCGCATTGTATGTGTGTGTAATATTACATTCACAGGTAGGAGTGAGAAAAACAACACTTGGTGGTGTGAATCATAGGGTCTGAATTAGGATAGGCTGTGAGTGGCAATCTAGGATGGAGAAAAGCACCACGGGGTGGTCAGCATGGGGAGGTCAGGAAACATGCAGTTGCAATGTAGGATAGGTTTTTGAAAAACATCGCGGGGTGGTGTGCATTGTATGGGTGTGTAATATTACATTCACTAGTAGGAGTGAGAAAAACATCACGGGGTGGTGTGAATCATAAGGTCTGAATTAGGATAGGCAGTGAGTGGCAATGTAGGATGGAGAAAAGCACCACAGGGTGGTCAGCATGGTGAGGTCAGGAAACATGCAGTGGCATTGTAGTATAGGTTTCTGAAAAACAACCCAGGGTGGTGCGCATTGTATGGGTGTGTAACATTACATTCACAACAAGCAGTAAGTAAAAATCACGGGGTGGTGTGAATCATAGGGTGTGCATTAGGATAGGCAGTGAGTGGCAATCTAGGATTGAGAAAAGCACCACGGGGTGGTCAGCATGGGGAGGTCAGGAAACATGCAGTGGCAATGTAGTATAGGTTTCTGAAAAACAACCCAGGGTGGTGTGCATTGTATGGGTGTGTAATATTACATTCACTAGTAGGAGTGAGAAAATCATCACGGGGTGGTGTGAATCATAAGGTCTGAATTAGGATAGGCAGTGAGTGGCAATGTAGGCTGGAGAAAAGCACCACGGGGTGGTTAGCATGTGGAGGTCAGGACACATGCAGTGGCAATGTAGGATAGGTTTCTGAAAAACATCGCGGTGTGGTGCGCATTTTATGGGTGTGTAACATTACATTCACTAGTAGGAGTGAGAAAAACATCACTGGGTGGTGTGAATCATAGGGTCTGAATTAGGATAGGCAGTGAGTGGCATTGTAGGATCGAGAAAAGCACCCCGGGGTGGGCAGCATGTGGAGGTCAGGACACATGTTGTGGCAATGTAGGATAAGTTTCTGAAAAAGATCGCGGGGTGGTGCGCATTGCATGTGTGTGTAACATTACATTCAATAGTAGGACTGAGAAAACCATCACGGGGTGGTGTGAATCATAGGGTCTGAATTAGAATAGGCAGAGAGTGGCTATGTAGGATGGAAAAAAGCACAACCGGGTGGTCAGCATGGGGATGTCAGGACACATGCAGTGGCAATGTAGGATACGTTTCTGAAAAACAACGCGGGTTGGTGCGCATTGTATGGGTGTGTAATATTACATTCACAACAAGGAGTGAGAAAAACATCACGGGGTGGTTTCAATCATAGGGTCTGAATTAGAATAGGCAGTGAGTGGCAATGTAGGATGGAGAAAAGCACCACGGCGTGGCCATCATTGGGAGGTAAGGAAACATGCAGTGGCAATGTAGGATAGGTTTCTGAAAAACATCGCGGGGTGGTGCGCATTGTATGGGTGTGTAACTTTACATTCACTAGTAGGAGTGAGAAAAACATCATGTGGTGGTGTGAATTATAGAGCCTGAATTAGGATACGTTATGAGTGGCAATGTAGGATGGAGAAAAGCACCACGGGGTGGTCAGCATGGGGAGGTCAGGAAACATGCAGTGGCAATATAGGATAGGTTTCTGAAAAACATTGCGGAGTGGTGTGCAATGTATGGGTGTGTAACATTACATTCAGTAGTAGGAGTGAGAAAAACATCACGGGGTGGTGTGAATCATAGGGTCTGAATTAGGATAGGCAGTGAGGGGCAATGTAGGATGGAGAAAAGCACCACGGGGTGGTCAGGTTGGGGAGGTCAGGAAACATGCAGTGGCAATGTAAGATAGGTTTCTGAAAAACATCGCGGTGTGGTACGCATTGTATGAGTGTGTAACATTACATTCACTAGTAGGAGTGAGAAAAACATCACGGGGTGGTGTGAATCATAGGGTCTGAATTAGTATAGGCAGTGAGTGGCAATGTAGGATGGAGAAAAGCAACACGGAGTGGTAAGCATGGGGAGGTCAGGAAACATGCAGTGGCAATTTAGGATAGGTTTCTGAAAAACATCGTGGGGTGGTGCGCATTGTATGGGTGTGTAACATTACATTCACTAGTAGAAGTGAGAAAAACATCACGGGGTGGTGTGAATCATAGGGTCTGAATTAGGATAGGCAGTGAGTGGCAATGTAGGATGGAGAAAAGCACCACGGGGTGGTCATCATGGGGAGGTCAGGAAACATGCAGTGGCAATGTAGGATAGGTTTCTGAAAAACATCGCGGGGTGGTGTGAATCATAGGGTGTGAATTAAGATAGGCAGTGAGTGGCAATGTAGGATGGAGAAAAGCACCACGGGGTGGTCAGCATGGGGAGGTCAGGAAACATGCAGTGGCAATGTAGGATAGTTTTCTGAAAAACAACACGGGGTGGTGCGCATTGTATGGGTGTGTACCAATACATTCACTAGTAGGAGTGCGAAAAACATCACGGGGTGGTGTGAATCATAGGGTCTGAATTAGAATAGGCAGTGAGAGGCAATGTAGGATGGAGAAAAGCACCACGGGGTGGTCAGCATGGGGAGATCAGGAAACATGCAGTGGCAATATAGGATAGGTTTCTGAAAAACAACACGGGGTGGTGCACATAGTATGGGTGTGTAACATTACATTCACTCGTAGGAGTGAGAAAAACATCACAGGGTGGTGTGAATCATAGGGTGTGCATTACGATAGGCAGTGAGTGGCAATGTAGGATGGAGAAAAGCACCACGGAGTGGTCAGCATGTGGAGGTCAGGAAACATGCAGTGGCATTGTACAATAGGTTTCTGAAAAACATCGCGGGGTGGTGCGAATTGTATGGGTGTGTAACATTACATTCACTAATAGGAGTGAGAAAGACATCACGGGATGGTGTGAATCATACGGTCTGAATTAGGATAGGCAGTGAGTGGCAATGTAGGATGGAGAAAACACCACGGGGTGGTCAGCATGGGGAGGTCAGGAAACATGCAGTGGCAATGTAGGATAGGTTTCTGAAAAACATCGCGGGGTGGTGCGCATTGTATTGGTGTGTAACATTACATTCACTAGTAGGAGTGAGAAAAACATCACGGGGTGGTGTGAATCATAGGGTGTGAATTAGGATAGGCAGTGAGTGGCAATGCAGGATGGAGGAAAGCACCACGGGGAGTTCAGCATGGGGAGGTCAGGAAACATGTAGTGGCAATTTAGGATAGGTTTCTGAAAAACATCGTGGGGTGGTGCGCATTGTATGGGTGTGTAACATTACATTCACTAGTAGGAGTGAGAAAACATCACGGGGTGGTGTGAATTCTAGGGTCTGAATTAGGATAGGCAGTGAGTGGCAATGTAGGATGGAGAAAAGCACCACGGTGTGGTCATCATCGGGAGGTCAGGAAACATTCAGTGGCAATGTAGGATAGGTTTCTGAAAAACATCGCGGGGTGGTGCTCATTGTATGGGTGTGTAACATTACATTCACTAGTAGGAGTGAGAAAAACATGACGGGGTGGTGTGAATCATAGGGTCTGAATTAGGATAGGCAGTGAGGGGCAATGTAGGATGGAGAAAAGCACCACGGGGTGGTCAGCATGGGGAGGTCAGGAAACATGCAGTGGCAATGTAGGATAGGTTTCTGAAAAAAAACACGGGGTGGTGAACATAGTATGGTTGTGTAACATTATATTCACTAGTACGAGTGAGAAAAACATAACGGGGTGGTGTGTATCATAGTGTCTGAATTAGGATAGGCACTGAGTGTCAATGTAGGATGGAGAAAAGCCTCACGGGGTGGTCAGCAAGGGGAGGTCAGGAAAAATGCAGTGGCAATGTAGCATAGGTTTCTGAAAAACATCGCGGGGTGGTGTGAATCATAGGGTGTGAATTAGGATAGGCAGTGAGTGGCAATGTAGGATGGAGAAATGCACCACGGGGTGGTCAGCATGGGGAGGTCAGGAAACATGTAGTGGCAATGTAGGATAGGTTTCTGAAAAACAACACGGGGTGGTGCGCATTGTATGGGTGTGTACCAATACATTCACTAGTAGGAGTGCGAAAAACATCACGGGGTGGTGTGAATCATAGGGTCTGAATTAGAATAGGCAGTGAGAGGCAATGTAGGATGGAGAAAAGCACCACGGGGTGGTTAACATGGGGAGATCAGGAAACATGCAGTGGCAATGTAGGATAGGTTTCTGAAAAACAACACGGGGTGGTGCACATAGTATGGGTGTGTAACATTACATTCACTAGTAGGAGTGAGAAAAACATCACGGGGTGGTGTGAATCATAGGGTCTGAATTAGGATTGGCACTGAGTGTCAATGTAGGATGGAGAAAAGCATCACGGGGTGGTCAGCAAAAGGAGGTCAGGAGAAATGCAGTGGCAATGTAGCATAGGTTTCTGAAAAACATCGCGGGGTGGTGCGCATTGTATGGGTGTGTAACATTACATTCACTAGTAGGAGTGAGAAAAACATCACGGGGCGGTGTGAATCGTAGGGTCTGAATTAGGATAGGCAGTGAGTGGCAATGTAGGATGGAGAAAACCACCACGGGGTGGTCATCATGGAGAGGTCAGGAAACATGCAGTGGCAATGTAGGATAGGTTTCTGAAAAACATCGCGGGGTGGTGCTCATTGTATGGGTGTGTAACATTACATTCACTAGTAGGAGTGAGAAAAACATCACGGGGTGGTGTGAATCATAGGGTCTGAAATAGGATAGGCAGTGAGGGGCAATGTAGGATGGAGAAAAGCACCACGGGGTGGTCACCATGGGGAGGTCAGGAAACATGCTTTGGCAATGTAGGATAGGTTTCTGAAAAACAACACAGGGTGGTGCACATAGTATGTTTCTGTAACATTACATTCACTAGTAGGAGTGAGAAAAACATCACGGGGTGGTGTGAATCATAGTGTCTGAATTAGGATAGGCACTGAGTGTCAATGTAGGATGGAGAAAAGCATCACGGGGTGGTCAGCAAGGGGAGGTTAGGAAAAATGCAGTGGCAATGTAGCATAGGTTTCTGAAAAACATCGCGTGGTGGTGTGAATGATAGGGTGTGAATTAGAATAGGCAGTGAGTGGCAATGCAGGATGGAGAAAAGCACCACGGGGTGGTAGGCATGGGGAGGTCAGGAAACATGCATTGGCAATGTAGGATAGGTTACTGAAAAACATCACGGGGTGGTGTGAATCATATGATCTGAATTAGGATAGGCAGTGAGTGGCAATGTAGGATGGAGAAAAGCACCACGGGTTGGTCAGCATGGGGAGTTCAGGAAACATGCAGTGGCAATGTAGGATAGGTTTCTGAAAAACATCACGGGGTGGTGCGAATTGTAAGGGTGTGTAACATTACATTCACTAGTAGGAGTGATAAAAACATCATGGGGCGGTGTGAATCGTAGGGTCTGAATTAGGATAGGCAGTGAGTGGCAATGTAGGATGGAGAAAACCACCATTTGTGGTCATCATGGGGAGGTCAGGAAACATGCATTGGCAATGTAGGATAGGTTTCTGAAAAACATCACGCGGTGGTGCTCATTGTATGGGTGTGTAACATTACATTCACTAGTAGGAGTGAGAAAAACATCACGGGGTGGTGTGAATCATAGGGTCTGAATTAGGATAGGCAGTGAGAGGCAATGTAGGATGGAGAAAAGCACCACGGGGTGGTCAGCATGGGGAGGTCAGGAAACATGCAGTGGCAATGTAGGATAGGTTTCTGAAAAACAACACGGGGTGGTGCACATAGTATAGTTGTATAACATTACATTAACTAGTAGGAGTGAGAAAAACATCACGGGGTGGTGTGAATCATAGTGTCTGAATTAGGATAGGCACTGAGTGTCAATGTAGGATGGAGAAAAGCATCACGGGGTGGTGAGCCAGGGGAGGTCAGAAAAAATGCAGTGGCAATGTAGCATAGGTTTCGGAAAAACATCGCAGGGTGGTGCGCATTGTATGGGTGTGTAATATTACATTCACTAGTAGGAGTGAGAAAACCATCACAGGGTGGTGTGAATCATCGGGTGTGAATTAGGATAGGCAGTGAGTGGCAATGCAGGATGTAGAAAAGCACCACGGGTTGGTCAGCATTGGGAGGTCAGGACACATGCAGTGGCAATGTAGGATAGGTTTCTGGAAAACATCGCGGGGTGGTGCGCATTGTATGGGTGTGTAACATTACATTCACTAGTACGAGTGAGAAAAACATCACGGGGTGGTGTGAATCATCGGGTGTGAATTAGGATAGGCAGTGAGTGGCAATGCAGGATGTAGAAAAGCACCACAGGTTGGTCAGCATGGGGAGGTCAGGACACATGCAGTGGCAATGTAGGAGAGGTTTCTGAAAAATCTCGCAGAGTGGTGCGCATTGTATGACTGAGTATCATTACATTCACTAGTAGGAGTGAGAAAAACATCACGGGGTGGTGTGAATCATAGGGTCTGAATTAGGATAGGCAGTGAGTGGCAATGTAGGATGGAGAAAAGCACCACGGGTTGGCCAGCATTGAGAGGTCAGGAAACATGCCGTGGCAATGTAGGATAGGTTTCTGAAAAACATCGCGGGGTGGTGCGCAACGTATGGGTGTGCAACACTACATTGACTAGTTGTAGTGAGAAAAACATCACGGGGTGGTGTGAATCATAGGGTCTGAATTAGCATAGGCAGTGAGTGGCAATGAAGGATGGAGAAAAGCACCACGGGGTGGTCAGCAGGCGGAGGTCAGTAAACATGCAATGGCAATGTAGGATACCTTTATGAAAAACATTGTGGGGTGGTGCCCATTGTATGGGTGTGTAACATTACCTTCACTAGTAGGAGTGATAAAAACATCACGGTATGGTGTGAATCATAGGGTCTGAATTAGGATAGGCAGGGAGTGGCAATGTAGGATGGAGTAAAGCACCACGGGCTGGTCAGCATGGGGAGGTCATGAAACATGCAGTGGCAATTTAGGACAGGTTTCTGAAAAACATCGCCGGGTGGTGCGCATCCTATGGATGTGTAACATTACATTCACTAGTAGGAGTGAGAAAAACATGACGGGGTGGTGTGAATCATAGAGTCTGAATTAGGATAGGCAGTGAGTGGCAATGTAGGATGGAGAAAAGCACCACGGGTTGGTCAGCATGGGGAGTTCAGGAAACATGGAGTGGCAATGTAGGATAGGTTTCTGAAAAACATCACAGGGTGGTGCGCATTGTATGGGTGTGTAACATTAAATTCACTAGTAGGAGTGAGATAAACATCACGGGGTGGTGTGAATCGTAGGTTCAGAATTAGGATAGGCAGTGAGTTGCAATGTAGGATATAGGAAAGCACCACGGGGTGGTCAGCATGGGGAGGTCAGGAAAAATGCAGTGGCAATGTAGGATAGGTTTCTGAAAAACATCACGGGCTGGTGCACATTGTATGGGTGTGTAACATTACATTCACAAGTAGGAGTGAGAAAAACATCACAGGGTGGTGTGAATCATAGGGTCTGAATTAGGATAGGCAGTGAGTGGCAATGTAGGAGGGAGAAAAGCACCACTGGGTGGTCAGCATGGGGAGGTCAAGACACATGCAGTGGAAATGTAGGATTGGTTTCTGAAAAATATCGCGGCGTGGTGCGCATTGTATGAGTATGTAACATTACATTCACTAGTAGGAGTGAGAAAAACATCACGGGGTGGTGTGAATCATAGGGTCTGAATTAGGATAGGCAGTGAATGGCAATGTTGGATGGAGAAAAGCACCACGGGTTGGTCAGCATGGGGAGGTCAGGAAACATGCAGTGGCAATGTAGGATAGGTTTCTGAAAAACATCGCGGGGTGGTGCGCATTGTATGTGTGTGTAATATTACATTCCCAGGTAGGAGTGAGAAAAACAACACTTGGTGGTGTGAATCATAGGGTCTCAATTAGGATAGGCAGTGAGTGGCAATCTAGGATGGAGAAAAGCACCATGGGGTGGTCAGCATGGGGAGGTCAGGAAACATGCAGTTGCAATGTAGGATAGGTTTTTGAAAAACATCGCGGGGTGGTGTGCATTGTATGGGTGTGTAACATTACATTCACTAGTAGGAGTGAGAAAAACATCACGGGGTGGTGTGAATCATAAGATCTGAATTAGAATAGGCTGTGAGTGGCAATGTAGGATGGAGAAAAGCACCACGGGGTGGTCAGCATGGGGAGGTCATGAAACATGCAGTGGCAATGTAGGTAGGTTTCTGAAAAACATCGCGGGGTGGTGTGCATTGTATGGGTGTGTAACATTGCATTCACTAGTAGGAGTGAGAAAAACATCACGGGGTAGTGTGAATCATAGGATCTGAATTAGTATAGGCAGTGAGTGGCAGTGTAGGATGGAGAATAGCACCACGGGTTGGTTAGCATGGGGAGGTCAGGAAACATGCAGTGGCAATGTAGGATACGTTTCTGAAAAACATCGCGGGGTGGTGCGCATTGTATGTGTGTGTAATATTACATTCACAGGTAGGAGTGAGAAAAACAACACTTGGTGGTGTGAATCATAGGGTCTGAATTAGGATAGGCAGTGAGTGGCAATGTAGGATGGAGAAAACACCACGGGGTGGTCAGCATGGGGAGGTCAGGAAACATGCAGTGGCAATGTAGGATAGGTTTCTGAAAAACATCGCGGGGTGGTGCGCATTTTATGGGTGTGTAACATTACATTCAGTAGTACGACTGAGAAAAACATCACGGGGTGGTGTGAATCATAGGGACTGAATTAGGATAGGCAGTGAGGGGCAATGTAGGATGGAGAAAAGCACCACGGGGTGGTCAGCATGGGGAGGTCGGGAAACATGCAGTGGCAATGTAAGATAGGTTTCTGAAAAACATCGCGGGGTGGTGCGAATTGTATGGGTGTGTAACATTACATTCACTAATAGGAGTGAGAAAGACATCACGGGGTGGTGTGAATCATAGGGTCTGAATTAGGATAGGCAGTGTGTGGCAATGTAGGATGGAGAAAACACCACGGGGTGGTCAGCATGAGGAGGTCAGGAAACATGCAGTGGCAATTTAGGATAGGTTTCTGTAAAACATCCCGGGTTGGTGCGCATTGCATGTGTGTGTACTATTACATTCACAGGTAGGAGTGAGAAAAACAACACTTGGTGGTGTGAATCATAGGGTCTGAATTAGGATAGGCTGTGAGTGGCAATCTAGGATGGAGAAAAGCACCACGGGGTGGTCAGCATGGGGAGGTCAGGAAAAATGCAGTGGCAATGTAGCATAGGTTTCTGAAAAACATCGCGGGGTGGTGCTCATTGTATGGGTGTGTAACATTACATTCACAAGTAGGAGTGAGAAAAAAATCACGGGGTGGTGTGAATCATAGGTTCTGAATTAGGATAGGCAGTGAGGGGCAATGTAGGATGGAGAAAAGCACCACGGGGTGGTCAGCATGGGGACGTCAGGAAACATGCAGTGGCAATGTAGGATAGGTTTCTGAAAAACAACACGGGGTGGTGAACATAGTATGGTTGTGTAACATTACATTCACTAGTAGGAGTGAGAAAAACATCACGGGGTGGTGTGTATCATAGTGTCTGAATTAGGATAGGCACTGAGTGTCAATGTAGGATGGAGAAAAGCATCACGGGGTGGTCAGCAAGGGGAGGTCAGGTTAAATGCAGTGGAAAGGTAGCATAGGTTTCTGAAAAACATCGCGGGGTGGTGTGAATCATAGGGTGTGAATTAGGATAGGCAGTGAGTTGCAATGTAGAATGGAGAAAAGCACCACGGGGTGGTCAGCATGGGGCGGTCAGGAAACATGCAGTGGCAATGTAGGATAGGTTTCTGAAAAACAACACGGGGTGGTGCGCATTGTATGGGTGTGTACCAATACAGTCACTATTAGGAGTGCGAAAAACATCACGGGGTGGTGTGAATCATAGGGTCTGAATTAGAATAGGCAATGAGAGGCAATGTAGGATGGAGAAAAGCACCACGGGGTGGTCAGCATGGGGAGATAAGGAAACATGCAGTGGCACTGTAGGATAGGTTTCTGAAAAACAACATGGGGTGGTGCACATAGTATGGGTGTGTAACATTAAATTCACTAGTAGGAGTGAGAAAAACATCACGGGGTGGTGTGAATCATAGGGTCTGAATTAGGATAGGCACTGAGTGTCAATGTAGGATGGAGAAAAGCATCACGGGGTGGTCAGCAAAAGGAGGTCAGGAAAAATGCAGTGGCAATGTAGCATAGGTTTCTGAAAAACATCGCGGGGTGCTGCGCATTGTATGGGTGTGTAACATTACATTCACTAGTAGGAGTGAGAAAAACATCACGGGGCGGTGTGAATCGTAGGGTCTGAATTAGGATAGGCAGTGAGTGGCAATGTTGGATGGAGAAAAGCACCACGGGTTGGTCAGCATGGGGAGGTCAGGAAACATGCAGTGGCAATGTAGGATAGGTTTCTGAAAAACATCGCGGGGTGGTGCGCATTGTATGTGTATGTAATATTACATTCACAGGTAGGAGTGAGAAAAACAACACTTGGTGGTGTGAATCATAGGGTCTGAATTAGGATAGGCAGTGAGTGGCAATCTAGGATGGAGAAAAGCACCACGGGGTGGTCAGCATGGGGAGGTCAGGAAACATGCAGTTGCAATGTAGGATAGGTTTTTGAAAAACATCGCGGGGTGGTGTGCATTGTATGGGTGTGTAACATTACATTCACTAGTAGGAGTGAGAAAAACATCACGTGGTGGTGTGAATCATAAGATCTGAATTAGAATAGGCAGTGAGTGGCAATGTAGGATGGAGAAAAGCACCACGGGGTGGTCAGCATGGGGAGGTCAGGAAACATGCAGTGGCAATTTAGGTAGGTTTCTGAAAAACATCGCGGGGTGGTGTGCATTGTATGGGTGTGTAACATTGCATTCACTAGTAGGAGTGAGAAAAACATCACGGGGTAGTGTGAATCATAGGATCTGAATTAGTATAGGCAGTGAGTGGCAGTGTAGGATGCAGAATAGCACCACGGGTTGGTTAGCATGAGGAGGTCAGGAAACATGCAGTGGCAATGTAGGATACGTATCTGAAAATCATCGCGGGGTGGTGCGCATTGTATGGGTGTGGAACATTACATTCAGTAGTACGAGTGAGAAAAACATCACGGGGTGGTGTGAATCATAGGGACTGAATTAGGATAGGCAGTGAGGGGCAATGTAGGATGGAGAAAAGCACCACGGGGTGGTCAGCATGGGGAGGTCAGGAAACATGCAGTGGCAATGTAGGATAGGTTTCTGAAAAACAACACGGGGTGGTGCACATAGTATAGTTGTATAACATTACATTCACTAGTAGGAGTGAGAAAAACATCACGGGGTGGTGTGAATCATAGTGTCTGAATTAGGATAGGCACTGAGTGTCAATGTAGGATGGAGAAAAGCATCACGGGGTGGTGAGCCAGTGGAGGTCAGAAAAAATGCAGTGGCAATGTAGCATAGGTTTCTGAAAAACATCGCAGGGTGGTGCACATTGTATGGGTGTGTAACATTACATTCACTAGTAGGAGTGAGAAAACCATCACAGGGTGGTGTGAATCATCGGGTGTGAATTAGGATAGGCAGTGAGTGGCAATGCAGGATGTAGAAAAGCACCACGGGTTGGTCAGCATTGGGAGGTCAGGACACATGCAGTGGCAATGTAGGATAGGTTTCTGGAAAACATCGCGGGGTGGTGCGCATTGTATGGGTGTGTAACATTACATTCACTAGTACGAGTGAGAAAAACATCACGGGGTGGTGTGAATCATCGGGTGTGAATTAGGATAGGCAGTGAGTGGCAATGCAGGATGTAGAAAAGCACCACAGGTTGGTCAGCATGGGGAGGTCAGGACACATGCAGTGGCAATGTAGGAGAGGTTTCTGAAAAATCTCGCAGAGTGGTGCGCATTGTATGACTGAGTATCATTACATTCACTAGTAGGAGTGAGAAAAACATCACGGGGTGGTGTGAATCATAGGGTCTGAACTAGGATAGGCAGTGAGTGGCAATGTAGGATGGAGAAAAGCACCACGGGTTGGCCAGCATTGAGAGGTCAGGAAACATGCCGTGGCAATGTAGGATAGGTTTCTGAAAAACATCGCGGGGTGGTGCGCAACGTATGGGTGTGCAACACTACATTGACTAGTTGTAGTGAGAAAAACATCACGGGGTGGTGTGAATCATAGGGTCTGAATTAGGATAGGCAGTGAGTGGCAATGAAGGATGGAGAAAAGCACCACGGGGTGGTCAGCAGGCGGAGGTCAGTAAACATGCAATGGCAATGTAGGATACCTTTATGAAAAACATTGCGGGGTGGTGCCCATTGTATGGGTGTGTAACATTACCTTCACTAGTAGGAGTGATAAAAACATCACGGTTTGGTGTGAATCATAGGGTCTGAATTAGGATAGGCAGGGAGTGGAAATGTAGGATGGAGTAAAGCACCACGGGGTGGTCAGCATGGGGAGGTCATGAAACATGCAGTGGCAATTTAGGACAGGTTTCTGAAAAACATCGCCGGGTGGTGCGCATCCTATGGATGTGTAACATTACATTCACTAGTAGGAGTGAGAAAAACATGACGGGGTGGTGTGAATCATAGAGTCTGAATTAGGATAGGCAGTGAGTGGCAATGTAGGATGGAGAAAAGCACCACGGGTTGGTCAGCATGGGGAGGTCAGTACACACGCAGTGGTAATGTAGGATAGGTTTCTGAAAAACATCACGGGGTGGTGCGCATTGTATGGGTGTGTAACATTAAATTCACTAGTAGGAGTGAGATAAACATCACGGGGTGGTGTGAATCGTAGGTTCAGAATTAGGATAGGCAGTGAGTTGCAATGTAGGATATAGGAAAGCACCACGGGGTGGTCAGCATTGGGAGGTCAGGAAACATGCAGTGGCAATGTAGGATAGGTTTCTGAAAAACATCACGGGCTGGTGCACATTGTATGGGTGTGTAACATTACATTCACTAGTAGGAGTGAGAAAAACATCACAGGGTGGTGTGAATCATAGGGTCTGAATTAGGATAGGCAGTGAGTGGCAATGTAGGAGGGAGAAAAGAACCACTGGGTGGTCAGCATGGGGAGGTCAAGACACATGCAGTGGAAATGTAGGATTGGTTTCTGAAAAACATCGCGGGGTGGTGCGCATTGTATGTGTGTGTAATATTACATTCACAGGTAGGAGTGAGAAAAACAACACTTGGTGGTGTGAATCATAGGGTCTGAATTAGGATAGGCAGTGAGTGGCAATCTAGGATGGAGAAAAGCACCACGGGGTGGTCAGCATGGGGAGGTCAGGAAACATTCAGTTGCAATGTAGGATAGGTTTTTGAAAAACATCGCGGGGTGGTGTGCATTGTATGGGTGTGTAACATTACATTCACTAGTAGGAGTGAGAAAAACATCACGGGGTGGTGTGAATCATAAGATCTGAATTAGAATAGGCTGTGAGTGGCAATGTAGGATGGAGAAAAGCACCACGGGGTGGTCAGCATGGGGAGGTCATGAAACATGCAGTGGCAATGTAGGTAGGTTTCTGAAAAACATCGCGGGGTGGTGTGCATTGTATGGGTGTGTAACATTGCATTCACTAGTAGGAGTGAGAAAAACATCACGGGGTAGTGTGAATCATAGGATCTGAATTAGTATAGGCAGTGAGTGGCAGTGTAGGATGGAGAATAGCACCACGGGTTGGTTAGCATGGGGAGGTCAGGAAACATGCAGTGGCAATGTAGGATACGTTTCTGAAAAACATCGCGGGGTGGTGCGCATTGTATGTGTGTGTAATATTACATTCACAGGTAGGAGTGAGAAAAACAACACTTGGTGGTGTGAATCATAGGGTCTGAATTAGGATAGGCAGTGAGTGGCAATGTAGGATGGAGAAAACACCACGGGGTGGTCAGCATGGGGAGGTCAGGAAACATGCAGTGGCAATGTAGGATAGGTTTCTGAAAAACATCGCGGGGTGGTGCGCATTTTATGGGTGTGTAACATTACATTCAGTAGTACGAGTGAGAAAAACATCACGGGGTGGTGTGAATCATAGGGACTGAATTAGGATAGGCAGTGAGGGGCAATGTAGGATGGAGAAAAGCACCACGGGGTGGTCAGCATGGGGAGGTCAGGAAACATGCAGTGGCAATGTAAGATAGGTTTCTGAAAAACATCGCGGGGTGGTGCGAATTGTATGGGTGTGTAACATTACATTCACTAATAGGAGTGAGAAAGACATCACGGGGTGGTGTGAATCATAGGGTCTGAATTAGGATAGGCAGTGTGTGGCAATGTAGGATGGAGAAAACACCACGGGGTGGTCAGCATGAGGAGGTCAGGAAACATGCAGTGGCAATTTAGGATAGGTTTCTGTAAAACATCCCGGGTTGGTGCGCATTGCATGTGTGTGTACTATTACATTCACAGGTAGGAGTGAGAAAAACAACACTTGGTGGTGTGAATCATAGGTTCTGAATTAGGATAGGCAGTGAGGGGCAATGTAGGATGGAGAAAAGCACCACGGGGTGGTCAGCATGGGGACGTCAGGAAACATGCAGTGGCAATGTAGGATAGGTTTCTGAAAAACAACACGGGGTGGTGAACATAGTATGGTTGTGTAACATTACATTCACTAGTAGGAGTGAGAAAAACATCACGGGGTGGTGTGTATCATAGTGTCTGAATTAGGATAGGCACTGAGTGTCAATGTAGGATGGAGAAAAGCATCACGGGGTGGTCAGCAAGGGGAGGTCAGGTTAAATGCAGTGGCAATGTAGCATAGGTTTCTGAAAAACATCGCGGGGTGGTGTGAATCATAGGGTGTGAATTAGGATAGGCAGTGAGTTGCAATGTAGAATGGAGAAAAGCACCACGGGGTGGTCAGCATGGGGCGGTCAGGAAACATGCAGTGGCCATGTAGGATAGGTTTCTGAAAAACAACACGGCGTGGTGCGCATTGTATGGGTGTGTACCAATACAGTCACTATTAGGAGTGCGAAAAACATCACGGGGTGGTGTGAATCATAGGGTCTGAATTAGAATAGGCAATGAGAGGCAATGTAGGATGGAGAAAAGCACCACGGGGTGGTCAGCATGGGGAGATAAGGAAACATGCAGTGGCAATGTAGGATAGGTTTCTGAAAAACAACATGGGGTGGTGCACATAGTATGGGTGTGTAACATTACATTCACTAGTAGGAGTGAGAAAAACATCACGGGGTGGTGTGAATCATAGGGTCTGAATTAGGATAGGCACTGAGTGTCAATGTAGGATGGAGAAAAGCATCACGGGGTGGTCAGCAAAAGGAGGTCAGGAAAAATGCAGTGGCAATGTAGCATAGGTTTCTGAAAAACATCGCGGGGTGGTGCGCATTGTATGGGTGTGTAACATTACATTCACTAGTAGGAGTGAGAAAAACATCACGGGGCGGTGTGAATCGTAGGGTCTGAATTAGGATAGGCAGTGAGTGGCAATGTTGGATGGAGAAAAGCACCACGTGTTGGTCAGCATGGGGAGGTCAGGAAACATGCAGTGGCAATGTAGGATAGGTTTCTGAAAAACATCGCGGGGTGGTGCGCATTGTATGTGTATGTAATATTACATTCACAGGTAGGAGTGAGAAAAACAACACTTGGTGGTGTGAATCATAGGGTCTGAATTAGGATAGGCAGTGAGTGGCAATCTAGGATGGAGAAAAGCACCACGGGGTGGTCAGCATGGGGAGGTCAGGAAACATGCAGTTGCAATGTAGGATAGGTTTTTGAAAAACATCGCGGGGTGGTGTGCATTGTATGGGTGTGTAACATTACATTCACTAGTAGGAGTGAGAAAAACATCACGTGGTGGTGTGAATCATAAGATCTGAATTAGAATAGGCAGTGAGTGGCAATGTAGGATGGAGAAAAACACCACGGGGTGGTCAGCATGGGGAGGTCAGGAAACATGCAGTGGCAATTTAGGTAGGTTTCTGAAAAACATCGCGGGGTGGTGTGCATTGTATGGGTGTGTAACATTGCATTCACTAGTAGGAGTGAGAAAAACATCACGGGGTAGTGTGAATCATAGGATCTGAATTAGTATAGGCAGTGAGTGGCAGTGTAGGATGGAGAATAGCACCACGGGTTGGTTAGCATGAGGAGGTCAGGAAACATGCAGTGGCAATGTAGGATACGTTTCTGAAAATCATCGCGGGGTGGTGCGCATTGTATGGGTGTGTAACATTACATTCACTAGTAGGAGTAAGAAAGACATCATGGGGTGGTGTGAATCATAGGGTCTGAATTAGGATAGGCAGTGAGTGGCAATGTAGGATGGAGAAAACACCACGGGGTGGTCAGCATGGGGAGGTCAGGAAACATGCAGTGGCAATGTAGGATAGGTTTCTGAAAAACATCGCGGGGTGGTGCGCATTGTATGGGTGTGGAACATTACATTCAGTAGTACGAGTGAGAAAAACATCACGGGGTGGTGTGAATCATAGGGACTGAATTAGGATAGGCAGTGAGGGGCAATGTAGGATGGAGAAAAGCACCACGGGGTGGTCAGCATGGGGAGGTCAGGAAACATGCAGTGGCAATGTAAGATAGGTTTCTGAAAAACATCGAGGGATTGGTGCGAATTGTATGGGTGTGTAACATTACATTCACTAATAGGAGTGAGAAAAACAACACTTGTTGGTGTGAATCATAGGGTCTGAATTAGGATAGGCTGTGAGTGGCAATCTAGGATGGAGAAAAGCACCACGGGGTGGTCAGCATGGGGAGGTCAGGAAACATGCAGTTGCAATGTAGGATAGGTTTTTGAAAAACATCGCGGGGTGGTGTGCATTGTATGGGTGTGTAATATTACATTCACTAGTAGGAGTGATAAAAACATCACGGGGTGGTGTGAATCATTAGGTCTGAATTAGCATAGGCAGTGAGTGGCAATGTAGGATGGAGAAAAGCACCACAGGGTGGTCAGCATGGGGAGGTCAGGAAACATGCAGTGGCAATGTAGTATAGGTTTCTGAAAAACAACCCAGGGTGGTGCGCATTGTATGGGTGTGTAACATTACATTCACAAAAAGCAGTAAGTAAAACATCACGGGGTGGTGTGAATCATAGGGTGTGCATTAGGATAGGCAGTGAGTGGCAATCTAGGATTGAGAAAAGCACCACGGGGTGGTCAGCATGGGGAGGTCAGGAAACATTCAGTGGCAATGTAGGATAGGTTTCTGAAAAACATCGCGGGGTGGTGCTCATTGTATGGGTGTGTAACATTACATTCACTAGTAGGAGTGAGAAAAACATCATGGGGTGGTGTGAATCATAGTGTCTGAATTAGGATAGGCAGTGAGGGGCAATGTAGGATGGAGAAAAGCACCACGGGGTGGTCAGCATGGGGAGGTCAGGAAACATGCAGTGGCAATGTAGGATAGGTTTCTGAAAAACAACACGGGGTGGTGAACATAGTATGGTTGTGTAACATTACATTCACTAGTACGAGTGAGAAAAACATCACGGGGTGGTGTGTATCATAGTGTCTGAATTAGGATAGGCACTGAGTGTCAATGTAGGATGGAGAAAAGCATCACGGGGTGGTCAGCAAGGGGAGGTCAGGAAAACTGCAGTGGCAATGTAGCATAGGTTTCTGAAAAACATCGCGGGGTGGTGTGAATCATAGGGTGTGAATTAGGATAGGCAGTGAGTGGCAATGTAGGATGGAGAAAAGCACCACGGGGTGGTCAGCATGGGGAGGTCAGGAAACATGCAGTGGCAATGTAGGATAGTTTTCTGAAAAACAACACGGGGTGGTGCGCATTGTATGGGTGTGTACCAATACATTCACTAGTAGGAGTGCGAAAAACATCACGGGGTGGTGTGAATCATAGGGTCTGAATTAGAATAGGCAGTGAGAGGCAATGTAGGATGGAGAAAAGCACCACGGGGTGGTCAGCATGGGGAGATCAGGAAACATGCAGTGGCAATGTAGGATAGGTTTCTGAAAAACAACACGGGGTGGTGCACATAGTATGGGTGTGTAACATTACATTCACTAGTAGGAGTGAGAAAAACATCACGGGGTGGTGTGAATCATAGGGTCTGAATTAGGATTGGCACTGAGTGTAAATGTAGGATGGAGAAAAGCATCACGGGGTGGTCAGCAAAAGGAGGTCAGGAAAAATGCAGTGGCAATATAGCATAGTTTTCTGAAAAACATCGCGGGGTGGTGCGCATTGTTTGGGTGTGTAACATTACATTCACTAGTAGGAGTGAGAAAAACATCACGGGGCGGTGTGAATCGTAGGGTCTGAATTAGGATAGGCAGTGAGTGGCAATGTAGGATGGAGAAAAGCACCACGGGGTGGTCATCATGGGGAGGTCAGGAAACATGCAGTGGCAATGTAGGATAGGTTTCTGAAAAACATCGCGGGGTGGTGCTCATTGTATGGGTGTGTAACATTACATTCACTAGTAGGAGTGAGAAAAACATCACGGGGTGGTGTGAATCATAGGGTCTGAATTAGGATAGGCAGTGAGGGGCAATGTAGGATGGGGAAAAGCACCACGGGGTGGTCAGCATGGGGAGGTCAGGAAACATGCTTTGGCAAAGTAGGATAGGTTTCTGAAAAACAACACAGGGTGGTGCACATAGTATGGGTGTGTAACATTACATTCACTAGTAGGAGTGAGAAAAACATCACAGGGTGGTGTGAATCATAGTGTCTGAATTAGGATAGGCACTGAGTGTCAATGTAGAATGGAGAAAAGCATCACGGGGTGGTCAGCATGGGGAGGTCAGGAAAAATGCAGTGGCAATGTAGCATAGGTTTCTGAAAAACATCGCGGGGTGGTGTGAATCATAGGGTGTGAATTAGGATAGGCAGTGAGTGGCAATGTAGGATGGAGAAAAGCACCATGGGGTGGTCAGCATGTGGAGGTCAGGAAACATGCAGTGGCAATGTAGGATAGGTTTCTGAAAAACAACACGGGGTGGTGCACATATTATGGTTCTGTAACATTACATTCACTAGTAGGAGTGAGAAAAACATCACGGGGTGGTGTGAATCATAGTGTCTGAATTAGGATAGGCACTGAGTTTCAATGTAGGATGGAGAAAAGCATCACGGGGTGGTCAGCAAGGGGAGGTCAGGAAAAATGCAGTGGCAATGTAGCATAGGTTTCTGAAAAACATCGCGGGGTGGTGTGAATCATAGGGTGTGAATTAGGATAGGCAGTTAGTGGCAATGTAGGATGGAGAAAAGCACCATGGGGTGGTCAGCATGTGGAGGTCAGGAAACATGCAGTGGCAATGTAGGATAGGTTTCTGAAAAACAACACGGGGTGGTGCACATAGTATGGTTCTGTAACATTACATTCACTAGTAGGAGTGAGAAAAACATCACGGGGTGGTGTGAATCATAGTGTCTGAATTAGGATAGGCACTGAGTGTCAATGTAGGATGGAGAAAAGCATCACGGGGTGGTCAGCAAGGGGAGGTCAGGAAAAAAGCAGTGGCAATGTAGCATAGGTTTCTGAAAAACATCGCGTGGTGGTGTGAATCATAGGGTGTGAATTAGAATAGGCAGTGAGTGGCAATGTAGGATGGAGAAAAGCACCACGGGGTGGTCAGCATGGGGAGGTCAGGAAACATGCAGTGGCAATGTAGGATAGGTTTCTGAAAAACAACACGGGGTGGTGCGCATTGTATGGGTGTGTACCAATACATTCACTAGTAGGAGTGCGAAAAACATCACGGGGTGGTGTGAATCATAGGGTCTGAATTAGAATAGGCAGTGAGAGGCAATGTAGGATGGAGAAAAGCACCACGGGGTGGTCAGCATGGGGAGATCAGGAAACATGCAGTGGCAATGTAGGATAGGTTTCTGAAAAACAACACGGGTTGGTGCGCATTGTATGGGTGTGTACCAATACATTCACTAGTAGGAGTGCGAAAAACATGACGGGGTGGTGTGAATCATAGGGTCTGAATTAAAATAGGCAGTGAGAGGCAATGTAGGATGGAGAAAAGCACCACGGCGTGGACAGCATGGTGAGATCAGGAAACATGCAGTGGCAATGTAGGATAGGTTTCTGAAAAACAACACGGGGTGGTGCACATAGTATGGGTGTGTAACATTACATTCACTAGTAGGAGTGAGAAAAACATCACGGGGTGATGTGAATCATAGGGTCTGAATTAGTATAGGCACTGAGTGTCAATGTAGGATGGAGAAAAGCATCACGGGGTGGTCAGCAAGGGGAGGTCAGGAAAAATGCAGTAGCAATGTAGCATAGGTTTCTGAAAAACATCGCGGGGTGGTGCGCATTGTATGACTGTGTATCATTACATTCACTAGTAGGAGTGAGAAAAACATCACGGGGTGGTGTGAATCATAGGGTCTGAATTAGGATAGGCAGTGAGTGGCAATGAAGGATGGAGAAAAGCACCACGGGGTGGTCAGCAGGCGGAGGTCAGTAAACATGCAGTGGCAATGTATTATACCTTTCTGAAAAACATCGCGGTGTGGTGCCCATTGTATGGGTGTGTAACATTACATTCACTAGTAGGAGTGATAAAAACATCACGGGGTGGTGTAAATCATAGGGTCTTAATTAGGATAGGCAGGGAGTGGCAATGTAGGATGGAGTAAAGCACCACGGGGTGGTCAGCATGGGGAGGTCAGGAAACATGCAGTGGCAATGTAGGTTAGGTTTCTGAAAAACATCGCCGGGTGTTGCGCATCCTTTGGATGTGTAACATTACATTCACTTGTAGGAGTGAGAAAAACATGACGGGGTGGTGTGAATCATAGGGTCTGAATTAGGATAGGCAGTGAGTGGCAATGTAGGAAGGAGAAAAGCACCATGGGGTGGTCAGCATGGGGTGGTCAGGACACATGCAGTGGCAATGTAGGATAGGTATCTGAAAAATATAGCGGGGTGGTGCGCATTGTATGGGTGTGTAACATTACATTCACTAGTAGGAGTGAGAAAACCATCACGGTTGGGTGTGAATCATATGGTGTGAATTAGGATAGGCAGTGAGTGGCAATGTAGGATGGAGAAAAGCACCATGGGGTGGTCAGCATGGGGATGTCAGGAAACATGCAGTGGCAATGTAGGATAGGTTTCTGAAAAACAACACGGGGTGGTGCACATAGTATGGTTGTATAACATTACATTCACTAGTAGGAGTCAGAAAAACATCACGGGGTGGTGTGAATCATAGTGTGTGAATTAGGATAAGCACTGAGTGTCAATGTAGGATGGAGAAAAGCATCACGGGGTGGTCAACAAGGGGAGGTCAGGAAAAATGTAGTGGCAATGTAGCATAGGTTTCTGAAAAACATCGCGTGGTGGTGTGAATCATAGGGTGTGAATTAGGATAGGCAGTGAGTGGCAATGTAGGATGGAGAAAAGCACCACGGAGTGGTCAGCATGGGGAGGTCAGGAAACATGCAGTGGCAATGTAGGATAGGTTTCTGAAAAACAACACGGGGTGGTGCGCATTGTATGGGTGTGTACCAATACATTCACTAGTAGGAGTGCGAAAAACATCACGGAGTGGTGTGAATCATAGGGTCTGAATTAGGATAGGCACTGAGGGTCAATGTAGGATGGAGAAAAGCATCACGGGTTGGTCAGCAAAAGGAGGTCAGGAAAAATGCAGTGGAAATGTAGCATAGGTTTCTGAAAAACATCGCGGGGTGGTGCGCATTGTATGGGTGTGTAACATTACATTCACTAGTAGGAGTGAGAAAAACATCACGGGACGGTGTGAATCGTAGGGTCTGAATTAGTATAGGCAGTGAGTGGCAATGTAGGATGGAGAAAAGCACCACGGGGTGCTCATCATGGGGAGGTCAGGAAACATGCAGTGGCAATGTAGGATAGGTTTCTGAAAAACAACACCGGGTGTTGCACATAGTATGGTTGTGTAACATTACATTCACTAGTAGGAGTGAGAAAAACATCAGGGGCTGGTGTGAATCATAGTGTCTGAATTAGGAACGGCACTGAGTGTCAATGTAGGATGGAGAAAGCATCACGGGGTGGTCAGCAAGGGGAGGTCAGGAAACATGCAGTGGCAATATAGCATAGGTTTCTAAAAAACAACACGGGGTGGTGCGCTTTGTATGGGTGTGTACCAATACATTCACTAGTAGGAGTGCGAAAAACATCACGGGGTGGTGTGAATCATAGGGTGTGAATTAGAATAGGCAGTGAGTGGCAATGTAGGATGGATAAAAGCACCACGGGGTGGTCAGCATGGGGAGGTCAGGAAACATGCAGTGGCAATGTAGGATAGGTTTCTGAAAAACAACACGGGGTGGTGCGCATTGTATGGGTGTGTACCAATACATTCACTAGTAGGAGTGCGAAAAACATCACGGGGTGGTGTGAATCATAGGGTCTGAATTAGAATAGGCAGTGAGAGGCAATGTAGGATGGAGAAAAGCATCACGGGGTGGTCAGCAGGCGGAGGTCAGTAAACATGCAGTGGCAATGTAGGATACCTTTCTGAAAAACATCACGGGGTGGTGCCGATTGTATGGGTGTGTAACATTACATTCACTAGTAGGAGTGATAAAAACATCACGGGGTGGTGTAAATCATAGGGTCTGAATTAGGATAGGCAGGGAGTGGCAATGTAGGATGGAGTAAAGCACCACGGGGTGGTCAGCATGGGGAGGTCAGGAAACATGCAGTGGCAATGTAGGATAGGTTTCTGAAAAACATCGCCGGGTGTTGCTCATCCTTTGGATGTGTAACATTACATTCACTTGTAGGAGTGAGAAAAACATGACGGGGTGGTGTGAATCATAGGGTCTGAATTAGAATAGGCAGTGAGTGGCAATGTAGGATGGAGAAAAGCACCATGGGGTGGTCAGCATGGGGAGGTCAGGACACATGCAGTGGCAATGTAGGATAGGTATCTGAAAAATATCGCGGGGTGGTGCGCATTGTATGGGTGTGTAACATTACATTCACTAGTAGGAGTGAGAAAACCATCACGGTTGGGTGTGAATCATATGGTCTGAATTAGGATAGGCAGTGAGTGGCAATGTAGGATGGAGAAAAGCACCATGGGGTGGTCAACATGGGGAGTTCAGGAAACATGCAGTGGCAATGTAGGATAGTTTTCTGAAAAACATCACGGGGTGGTGCGCATTGTAAGGGTGTGTAACATTACATTCACAAGTAGGAGTGAGAAAAACATCATGGGGCGGTGCGAATCGTAGGGTCTGAATTAGGATAGGCAGTGAGTGGCAATGTAGGATGGAGAAAACCACCATGGGTGGTCATCATGGGGAGGTCAGGAAACATGCAGTGACAATGTAGGATAGGTTTCTGAAAAACATCACGGGGTGGTGCTCATTGTATGGGTGTGTAACTTTACATTCTCTAGTAGGAGTGAGAAAAACATCACGGGGTGGTGTGAATCATAGGGTCTGAATTAGGATAGGCAGTGAGAGGCAATGTAGGATGGAGAAAAGCACCACGGGGTGGTCAGCATGGGGAGGTCAGGAAACATGCAGTGGCAATGTAGGATAGGTTTCTGAAAAACAACACGGGGTGGTGCACATAGTATAGTTGTATAACATTACATTCACTAGTAGGAGTGAGAAAAACATCACGGGGTGGTGTGAATCATAGTGTCTGAATTAGGATAGGCACTGAGTGTCAATGTAGGATGGAGAAAAGCATCACGGGGTGGTGAGCAAGGGGAGGTCAGGAAAAATGCAGTGGCAATGTAGCATAGGTTTCTGAAAAACATCGCGGGGTGGTGTGAATCATAGGGTGTGAATTAGGATAGGCAGTGAGTGGCAATGTAGGATGGAGAAAAGCACCACGGGGTGGTCAGCATGGGGAGGTCAGGAAACATGCAGTGGCAATGTAGGATAGGTTTCTGAAAAACAACACGGGGTGTTGCGCATTGTATGGGTGTGTACCAATACATTCACTAGTAGGAGTGCGAAAAACATCATGGGGTGGTGTGAATCATAGGGTCTTAATTAGAATAGGCAGTGAGAGGCAATGTAGGATGGAGAAAAGCACCACGGGGTGGTCAGCATGGGGAGATCAGGAAACATGCAGTGGCAATGTAGGATAGGTTTCTGAAAAACAACACGGGGTGGTGCACATAGTATGGGTGTGTAACATTACATTCATTAGTAGGAGTGAGAAAAACATCACGGGGTGGTGTGAATCATAGGGTCTGAATTAGGATAGGCACTGAGTGTCTATGTAGGATGGAGAAAAGCATTACGGGTTGGTGAGCAAAAGGAGGTCAGGAAAAATGCAGTGGCAATGTAGCATAGGTTTCTGAAAAACATCGCAGGGTGGTGCGCATTGTATGGGTGTGTAACATTACATTCACTAGTAGGAGTGAGAAAACCATCACAGGGTGGTGTGAATCATCGGGTGTGAATTAGGATAGGCAGTGAGTGGCAATGCAGGATGTAGAAAAGCACCACGGGTTGGTCAGCATTGGGAGGTCAGGACACATGCAGTGGCAATGTAGGATAGGTTTCTGGAAAACATCGCGGGGTGGTGCGCATTGTATGGGTGTGTAACATTACATTCACTAGTACGAGTGAGAAAAACATCACGGGGTGGTGTGAATCATCGGGTGTGAATTAGGATAGGCAGTGAGTGGCAATGCAGGATGTAGAAAAGCACCACAGGTTGGTCAGCATGGGGAGGTCAGGACACATGCAGTGGCAATGTAGGAGAGGTTTCTGAAAAATCTCGCAGAGTGGTGCGCATTGTATGACTGAGTATCATTACATTCACTAGTAGGAGTGAGAAAAACATCACGGGGTGGTGTGAATCATAGGGTCTGAATTAGGATAGGCAGTGAGTGGCAATGTAGGATGGAGAAAAGCACCACGGGTTGGCCAGCATTGAGAGGTCAGGAAACATGCCGTGGCAATGTAGGATAGGTTTCTGAAAAACATCGCGGGGTGGTGCGCAACGTATGGGTGTGCAACACTACATTGACTAGTTGTAGTGAGAAACACATCACGGGGTGGTGTGAATCATAGGGTCTGAATTAGGATAGGCAGTGAGTGGCAATGAAGGATGGAGAAAAGCACCACGGGGTGGTCAGCAGGCGGAGGTCAGTAAAGATGCAATGGCAATGTAGGATACCTTTATGAAAAACATCGCGGGGTTGTGCCCATTGTATGGGTGTGTAACATTACCTTCACTAGTAGGAGTGATAAAAACATCACGGTTTGGTGTGAATCATAGGGTCTGAATTAGGATAGGCATGGAGTGGCAATGTAGGATGGAGTAAAGAACCACGGGGTGGTCAGCATGGGGAGGTCATGAAACATGCAGTGGCAATTTAGGATAGGTTTCTGAAAAACATTGCCGGGTGGTGCGCATCCTTTGGATGTGTAACATTACATTCACCATTAGGAGTGAGAAAAACATGACGGGGTGGTGTGAATCATAGAGTCTGAATTAGGATAGGCAGTGAGTGGCAATGTAGGATGGAGAAAAGCACCACGGGTTGGTCAGCATGTGGAGTTCAGGAAACATGCAGTGGCAATGTAGGATAGGTTTCTGAAAAACATCACGGGGTGGTGCGCATTGTATGAGTGTGTAACATTAAATTCACTAGTAGGAGTGAGATAAACATCACGGGGTGGTGTGAATCATAGGGTCTGAATTAGGATAGGCAGTGAGTGGCAATGTAGGATGGAGAAAAGCACCACGGGGTGGTCATCATGGGGAGGTCAGGAAACATGCAGTGGCAATGTAGGATAGGTTTCTGAAAAACATCGCGGGGTGGTGCTCATTGTATGTGTGTGTTACATTACATTCACTAGTAGGAGTGAGAAAAACATCACGGGGTGGTGTGAATCATAGGGTCTGAATTAGAATAGGCAGTGAGAGGCAATGTAGGATGGAGAAAAGCACCACGTTGTGGTCAGCATGGGGAGATCAGGAAACATGCAGTGGCAATGTAGGACAGGTTTCTGAAAAACAACACGGGGTGGTGCACATAGTATGGGTGTTTAACATTACGTTCACTAGTAGGAGTGAGAAAAACATCACGGGGTGGTGGGAATCATAGGGTCTGAATTAGTATAGGCAGTGAGTGGCAATGCAGGATGTAGAAAAGCACCACGGGTTGGTCAGCATGGGGAGGTCAGGACACATGCAGTGGCAATGTAGGATAGGTTTCTGAAAAACCTCGCAGGGTGGTGCGCATTGTATGATTGTGTATCATTACATTCACTAGTAGGAGTGAGAAAAACATCACGGGGTGGTGTGAATAATAGGGTCTGAATTAAGATAAGCAGTGAGTGGCAATGTAGGATGGAGAAAAGCACCACGGGGTGGCCAGCATGGAGATGTCAGAAAACATGCCGTGGCAATGTAGGATAGGTTTCTGAAAAACATCGCGGGGTGGTGCGCAATGTATGGGTGTGCAACACTACATTGACTAGTAGTAGTGAGAAAAACATCACGGGGTGGTGTGAATCATAGGGTCTGAATTAGGATAGGCAGTGAGTGGCAATGAAGGATGGAGAAAAGCACCACGGGGTGGTCAGCAGGCGGAGGTCAGTAAACATGCAGTGGCAATGTAGGATACCTTTCTGAAAAACATCGCGGGGTGGTGCCCATTGTATGGGTGTGTAACATTACATTCACTAGCAGGAGTGATAAAAACATCACGGGGTAGTGTAAATCATAGGGTCTTAATTAGGATAGGCAGGGAGTGGCAATGTAGGATGGAGTAAAGCTCCACGGGGTGGTCAGCATGGGGAGGTCAGGAAACATGCAGTGGCAATGTAGGATAGGTTTCTGAACAACATCGCCGGGTGGTGCGCATCATTTGGATGTGTAACATTACATTCACTAGTAGGAGTGAGAAAAACATGACGGGGTGGTGTGAATCATAGGGTCTGAATTAGGATAGGCAGTGAGTGGCAATGTAGGATGGAGAAAAGCACCACGGGGTGGTCAGCATGGGGAGGTCAGGACACATGCAGTGGCAATGTAGGATAGGTATCTGAAAAATATCGCGGGGTGGTGCGCATTGTATGGGTGTGTAACATTACACTCATTAGTAGGAGTGAGAAAACCATCACGGTTGGGTGTGAATCATATGGTCTGAATGAGGATAGGCAGTGAGTGGCAATGTAGGATGGAGAAAAGCACCACGGGTTGGTCTGCATGGGGAGTTCAGGAAACATGCAGTGGCAATGTAGGATAGGTTTCTGAAAAACATCACGGGTTGGTGCGCATTGTATGGGTGTGTAACATTACATTCACTAGTAGGAGTGAGAAAAACATGACGGGGTGGTGTGAATCATAGGGTCTGAATTAGGATAGGCAGTGAGTGGCAATGTAGGAGGGAGAAAAGCACCACAGTGTGGTCAGCATGGGGAGGTCAGGACACATGCAGTGGCAATGTAGGATTGGTGTCTGAAAAATATCGCGGCGTGGTGCGCATTGTATGGGTGTGTAACATTACATTCACTAATAGGAGTGAGAAAACCATCACGGGTTGGTGTGAATCATAGGGTCTGAATTAGGATAGGCAGTGAGTGGCAATGTTGGATAGAGAAAAGCACCACGGGTTGGTCCGCATGGGGAGGTCAGGAAACATGCCATTGCAATGTAGTATAGGTTTTTGAAAAACATCGCGGGGTGGTGCGCATTGTATGTGTGTGTAATATTACATTCACAGGTAGGAGTGAGAAAAACAACACTTGATGGTGTGAATCATAGGGTCTGAATTAGGATAGGCAGTGAGTGGCAATCTAGGATGGAGAAAAGCACCACGGGGTGGTCAGCATGGGGAGGTCAGGAAACATGCAGTTGCAATGTAGGATAGGTTTGTGAAAAACATCCCGGGGTGGTGCGCATTGTATGTGTGTGTAATATTACATTCACTAGTAGGAGTGAGAAATATATCACGGGGTGGTGTGAATCATAGGGTCTGAATTAGGATAGGCACTGAGTGTCTATGTAGGATGGAGAAAAGCATTACGGGTTGGTGAGCAAAAGGAGGTCAGGAAAAATGCAGTGGCAATGTAGCATAGGTTTCTGAAAAACATCGCAGGGTGGTGCGCATTGTATGGGTGTGTAACATTACATTCACTAGTAGGAGTGAGAAAACCATCACAGGGTGGTGTGAATCATCGGGTGTGAATTAGGATAGGCAGTGAGTGGCAATGCAGGATGTAGAAAAGCACCACGGGTTGGTCAGCATTGGGAGGTCAGGACACATGCAGTGGCAATGTAGGATAGGTTTCTGGAAAACATCGCGGGGTGGTGCGCATTGTATGGGTGTGTAACATTACATTCACTAGTACGAGTGAGAAAAACATCACGGGGTGGTGTGAATCATCGGGTGTGAATTAGGATAGGCAGTGAGTGGCAATGCAGGATGTAGAAAAGCACCACAGGTTGGTCAGCATGGGGAGGTCAGGACACATGCAGTGGCAATGTAGGAGAGGTTTCTGAAAAATCTCGCAGAGTGGTGCGCATTGTATGACTGAGTATCATTACATTCACTAGTAGGAGTGAGAAAAACATCACGGGGTGGTGTGAATCATAGGGTCTGAATTAGGATAGGCAGTTAGTGGCAATGTAGGATGGAGAAAAGCACCACGGGTTGGCCAGCATTGAGAGGTCAGGAAACATGCCGTGGCAATGTAGGATAGGTTTCTGAAAAACATCGCGGGGTGGTGCGCAACGTATGGGTGTGCAACACTACATTGACTAGTTGTAGTGACAAAAACATCACGGGCTGGTGTGAATCATAGGGTCTGAATTAGGATAGGCAGTGAGTGGCAATGAAGGATGGAGAAAAGCACCACGGGGTGGTCAGCAGGCGGAGGTCAGTAAACATGCAATGGCAATGTAGGATACCTTTATGAAAAACATCGCGGGGTTGTGCCCATTGTATGGGTGTGTAACATTACCTTCACTAGTAGGAGTGATAAAAACATCACGGTTTGGTGTGAATCATAGGGTCTGAATTAGGATAGGCATGGAGTGGCAATGTAGGATGGAGTAAAGAACCACGGGGTGGTCAGCATGGGGAGGTCATGAAACATGCAGTGGCAATTTAGGATAGGTTTCTGAAAAACATTGCCGGGTGGTGCGCATCCTTTGGATGTGTAACATTACATTCACTAGTAGGAGTGAGAAAAACATGACAGGGTGGTGTGAATCATAGAGTCTGAATTAGGATAGGCAGTGAGTGGCAATGTAGGATGGAGAAAAGCACCACGGGTTGGTCAGCATGGGGAGTTCAGGAAACATGCAGTGGCAATGTAGGATAGGTTTCTGAAAAACATCACGGGGTGGTGCGCATTGTATGGGTGTGTAACATTAAATTCACTAGTAGGAGTGAGATAAACATCACGGGGTGGTGTGAATCGTAGGGTCTGAATTAGGATAGGCAGTGAGTGGCAATGTAGGATGGAGAAAAGCACCACGGGGTGGTCATCATGGGGAGGTCAGGAAACATGCAGTGGCAATGTAGGATAGGTTTCTGAAAAACCTCGCAGGGTGGTGCGCATTGTATGATTGTGTATCATTACATTCACTAGTAGGAGTGAGAAAAACATCACGGGGTGGTGTGAATAATAGGGTCTGAATAAAGATAAGCAGTGAGTGGCAATGTAGGATGGAGAAAAGCACCACGGGGTGGCCAGCATGGAGATGTCAGAAAACATGCCGTGGCAATGTAGGATAGGTTTCTGAAAAACATCGCGGGGTGGTGCGCAACGTATGGGTGTGCAACACTACATTGACTAGTAGTAGTGAGAAAAACATCACGGGGTGGTGTGAATCATAGGGTCTGAATTAGGATAGGCAATGAGTGGCAATGAAGGATGGAGAAAAGCACCACGGGGTGGTCAGCAGGCGGAGTTCAGTAAACATGCAGTGGCAATGTAGGATACCTTTCTGAAAAACATCGCGGGGTGGTGCCCATTGTATGGGTGTGTAACATTACATTCACTAGTAGGAGTGATAAAAACATCACGGGGTGGTGTAAATCATAGGGTCTTAATTAGGATAGGCAGGGAGTATCAATGTAGGATGGAGTAAAGCACCATGGGGTGGTCATCATGGGGAGGTCAGGAAACATGCAGTGGCAATGTAGGATAGGTTTCTGAACAACATCGCCGGGTGGTGCGCATCATTTGGATGTGTAACATTACATTCACTAGTAGGAGTGAGAAAAACATGACGGGGTGGTGTGAATCATAGGGTCTGAATTAGGATAGGCAGTGAGTGGCAATGTAGGATGGAGAAAAGCACCACGGGGTGGTCAGCATGGGGAGGTCAGGACACATGCAGTGGCAATGTAGAATAGGTATCTGAAAAATATCGCGGGGTGGTGCGCATTGTATGGGTGTGTAACATTACACTCATTAGTAGGAGTGAGAAAACCATCACGGTTGGGTGTGAATCATATGGTCTGAATTAGGATAGGCAGTGAGTGGCAATGTAGGATGGAGAAAAGCACCACGGGTTGGTCTGCATGGGGAGTTCAGGAAACATGCAGTGGCAATGTAGAATAGGTTTCTGAAAAACATCACGGGTTGGTGCGCATTGTATGGGTGTGTAACATTACATTCACTAGTAGGAGTGAGAAAAATATCACGGGGTGGTGTGAATCATAGGGTCTGAATTAGGATAGGCAGTGAGTGGCAATGTAGGAGGGAGAAAAGCACCACAGTGTGGTCAGCATGGGGAGGTCAGGACACATGCAGTGGCAATGTAGGATTGGTGTGTGAAAAATATCGCGGCGTGGTGCGCATTGTATGGGTGTGTAACATTACATTCACTAATAGGAGTGAGAAAACCATCACGGGTTGGTGTGAATCATAGGGTCTGAATTAGGATAGGTAGTGAGTGGCAATGTTGGATGGAGAAAAGCACCACGGGTTGGTCCGCATGGGGAGGTCAGGAAACATGCCATGGCAATGTAGTATAGGTTTTTGAAAAACATCGCGGGGTGGTGCGCATTGTATGTGTGTGTAATATTACATTCACAGGTAGGAGTGAGAAAAACAACACTTGATGGTGTGAATCATAGGGTCTGAATTAGGATAGGCAGTGAGTGGCAATCTAGGATGGAGAAAAGCACCACGGGGTGGTCAGCATGAGGAGGTCAGGACACATGCAGTGGCAATGTAGGATAGGTTTCTGAAAAACATCGCGGGTTGGTGCGCATTGTATGGGTGTGTAACATTACATTCACTAGTAGGAGTGAGAAAAACATCACGGGGTGGTGTGAATCATCGGGTGTGAATTAGGATAGGCAGTGAGTGGCAATGCAGGATGTAGAAAAGCACCACGGGGTGGTCAGCAAGGGGAGGTCAGGAAAAATGCCGTGGCAATGTAGCATAGGTTTCTGAAAAACATCGCGGGGTGGTGCGCATTGTATGGGTGTGTAACATTACATTCACTAGTAGGAGTAAGAAAGACATCATGGGGTGGTGTGAATCATAGGGTCTGAATTAGGATAGGCAGTGAGTGGCAATGTAGGATGGAGAAAACACCAGGGGGTGGTCAGCATGGGGAGGTCAGGAAACATGCAGTGGCAATATAGGATAGGTTTCTGAAAAACATCGCGGGGTGGTGCGCATTGAATGGGTGTGTAACATTACATTCACTAGTAGGAGTGAGAAAAACATCACGGGGTGGTGTGAATCATAGGGTCTGAATTAGGATAGGCAGTGAGGGGCAATGGAGGATGGAGGAAAGCACCACGGGGTGGTCAGCATGGGGAGGTCAGGAAACATGCAGTGGCAATGTAAGATAGGTTTCTGAAAAACATCACGGGGTGGTGCGCATTGTATGGGTGTGTAACATTACATTCACTAGTAGGAGTGAGAAAAACAGCACGGGGTGGTGTGAATCATATTGTGTGCATTAGGATAGGCAGTGAGTGGCAAAGTAGGATGGAGAAAAGCACCACGGACTGGTCAGCATGGGGAGGTCAGGAAACATGCAGTGGCATTGTAGGATAGGTTTCTGAAAAACATTGCGGGGTGCTGCGAATTGTATGGTTGTGTAACATTACATTCACTAATAGGAGTGAGAAAGACATCACGGGGTGGTGTAAATCATAGGGTCTGAATTATGATAGGAAGTGAGTGGCAATGTAGGATGGAGAAAAGCATCACGGGGTGGTCAGCAAGGGGAGTCAGGAAAAATTCAGTGGCAATGTAGGATAGGTTTCTGAAAAACAACATGGGGTGGTGCACATAATATGGGTGTGTAAAATTACATTCACTTGTAGGAGTGAGAAAAACATCACGGGGTGGTGTGAATCATAGGGTGTGAATTAGGATAGGCAGTGAGGTGCAATGTAGGATGGAGAAAAGCACCACGGGGTGGTCAGCATGGGGAGGTCAGGAAACATGCAGTGGCAATGTAGGATAGGTTTCTGAAAAACAACACGGGGTGGTGCACATAATATGGGTGTGTAACATTACATTCACTAGTAGGAGTGAGAAAAACTTCACGGGGTGGTGTGAATCATAGTGTCTGAATAAGGATAGGCACTGAGTGTCAATGTAGAATGGAGAAAAGCATCACGGGGTGGTCAGCAAGGGGAGTCAGGAAAAATGCAGTGGCAATGTAGCATAGGTTTCTGAAAAAACATCGCGGGGTGGTGTGAATCATAGGGTGAGAATTAGGATAGGCAGTGAGTGGCAATGTAGGATAGAGGAAAGCACCACGGGGTGGTCAGCATGGGGAGGTCAGGAAACATGCAGTGGCAATGTAGGATAGGTTTCTGAAAAACAACACGGGGTGGTGCGCATTGTATGGGTGTGTACCAATACATTCACTAGTAGGAGTGAGAAAAACATCACAGGGTGGTGTGAATCATAGGGTCTGAATTAGAATACGCAGTGAGAGGCAATGTAGGATGGAAAAAAGCACCACGGGGTGGTCAGCATGGGGAGATCAGGAAACATGCAGTGGCAATGTAGGATAGGTTTCTGAAAAACAACACGGGGTGGTGCCCATAGTATGGGTGTGTAACATTACATTCACTAGTAGGAGTGAGAAAACCATCACGGGGTGGTGTGAATCATAGGGTCTGAATTAGGATAGGCAGTGAGTGGCAATGTAGGATGGAGAAAAGCACCACGTGGTGGCCAGCATGGGGACGTCAGGAAACATGCCGTGGCTATGTAGGATAGGTTTCTGAAAAACATCGCGGGGTGGTGCGCAACGTATGGGTGTGCAATACTACATTGGCTAGTAGTAGTGCGAAAAACATCACGGGGTGGTGTGAATCGTAGGTTCAGAATTAGGATAGGCAGTGAGTTGCAATGTAGGATGGAGGAAAGCACCACGGGGTAGTCAGCATGGCGAGGTCAGGAAACATGCAGTGGCAATGTAGGATAGGTTTGTGAAAAACATCACGGGCTGGTGCACATTGTATGGGTGTGTAACATTACATTCACTAGTAGGAGTGAGAAAAACATCACGGGGTGGTGTGAATCATAGGCTCTGAATTAGGATAGGCAGTGAGTGGCAATGTAGGATGGAGAAAAGCACCACGGGGTGGTCAGCATGGGGAGGTCAAGACACATGCAGTGGCAATGTAGGATTGGTTTCTGAAAAATATCGCGGCGTGGTGCGTATTGTATGGGTGTGTAACATTACATTCACTAGTAGGAGTGAGAAAACCATCACGGGTTGGTGTGAATCATAGGGTCTGAATTAGGATAGGCAGTGAGTGGCAATGTTGGATGGAGAAACGCACCAGGGGTTGGTCAGCATGGGGAGGTCAGGAAACATGCAGTGGCAATGTAGGATAGGTTTCTGAAAAACATTCCAGGGTGGTGCGCATTGTATGTGTGTGTAATATTACATTCACAGGTAGGAGTGCGAAAAACAACACTTGGTGGTGTGAATCATAGAGTCTGAATTAGGATAGGCAGTGAGTGGCAATCTAGGATGGAGAAAAGCACCACGGGGTGGTCAGCATGGGGAGGTCAGGAAACATGCAGTTGCAATGTAGGATAGGTTTTTGAAAAACTTTGCGGGGTGGTGTGCATTGTATGGGTGTGTAATATTACATTCACTAGTAGGAGTGAGAAAAACATCACGGGGTGGTGTGAATCATAAGGTCTGAATTAGGATAGGCAGTGAGTGGCAATGTAGGATGGAGAAAAGCACCACGGGGTGGTCAGCATGGGGAGGTCAGGAAACATGCAGTGGCAATGTAGTATAGGTTTCTGAAAAACAACCCAGGGTGGTGCGCATTGTATGGATGTGTAACGTTACATTCACAACAAGCAGTGAGTAAAACATCACGGGGTGGTGTGAATCATAGGGTGTGCATTAGGATAGGAAGTGAGTGGCAATGTAGGATGGAGAAAAGCACCACGGAGTGGTCAGCATGGAGAGGTCAGGAAACATGCAGTGGCATTGTCGGATAGTTTTCTGAAAAACATCGCGGGGTGGTGCGAATTGTATGGGTGTTTAACGTTACATTCACTAATAGGAGTGAGAAAGACATCACGGGGTGGTGTGAATCATAGGGTCTGAATTAGGATAGGCAGTGAGTGGCAATGTAGGATGGAGAAAAGCACCACGGGGTGGTCAGCATTGGGAGGTCAGGAAACATGCAGTGGAAATTTAGGATAGGTTTCTGTAAAATATCCCGGGGTGGTGCGCATTGTATGTGTGTGTAATATTAAGTTCACAGGTAGGAGTGAGAAAAACAATACTTTGTGGTGTGAATCATAGGGTCTGAATTAGGATAGGCAGTGAGTGGCAATCTAGGATTTGGAAAAGCACCACGGGCTGGTCAGCATGGGGAGGTCAGGAAACATGCAGTTGCAATGTAGGATACGTTTTTGAAAAACATCGGGGGTGGTGTGCATTGTATGGGTGTGTAATATTACATTCACTAGTAGGAGTGAGAAAAACATCACGGGGTGGTGTGAATCATAAGGTCTGAATAGGGATAGGCAGTGAGTGGCAATGTAGGCTGGAGAAAAGCACCACGGGGTGGTCAGCATGAGGAGGTCAGGACACATGCAGTGGCAATGTAGGATAGGTTTCTGAAAAACATCGCGGGTTGGTGCGCATTGTATGGGTGTGTAACATTACATTCACTAGTAGGAGTGAGAAAAACATCACGGGGTGGTGTGAATCATCGGGTGTGAATTAGGATAGGCAGTGAGTGGCAATGCAGGATGTAGAAAAGCACCACGGGGTGGTCAGCAAGGGGAGGTCAGGAAAAATGCCGTGGCAATGTAGCATAGGTTTCTGAAAAACATCGCGGGGTGGTGCGCATTGTATGGGTGTGTAACATTACATTCACTAGTAGGAGTAAGAAAGACATCATGGGGTGGTGTGAATCATAGGGTCTGAATTAGGATAGGCAGTGAGTGGCAATGTAGGATGGAGAAAACACCAGGGGGTGGTCAGCATGGGGAGGTCAGGAAACATGCAGTGGCAATATAGGATAGGTTTCTGAAAAACATCGCGGGGTGGTGCGCATTGAATGGGTGTGTAACATTACATTCACTAGTAGGAGTGAGAAAAACATCACGGGGTGGTGTGAATCATAGGGTCTGAATTAGGATAGGCAGTGAGGGGCAATGGAGGATGGAGGAAAGCACCACGGGGTGGTCAGCATGGGGAGGTCAGGAAACATGCAGTGGCAATGTAAGATAGGTTTCTGAAAAACATCACGGGGTGGTGCGCATTGTATGGGTGTGTAACATTACATTCACTAGTAGGAGTGAGAAAAACAGCACGGGGTGGTGTGAATCATATTGTGTGCATTAGGATAGGCAGTGAGTGGCAAAGTAGGATGGAGAAAAGCACCACGGACTGGTCAGCATGGGGAGGTCAGGAAACATGCAGTGGCATTGTAGGATAGGTTTCTGAAAAACATTGCGGGGTGCTGCGAATTGTATGGTTGTGTAACATTACATTCACTAATAGGAGTGAGAAAGACATCACGGGGTGGTGTAAATCATAGGGTCTGAATTATGATAGGAAGTGAGTGGCATTGTAGGATGGAGAAAACACCACGGGGTGGTCAGCATGGAGAGGTCAGGAAACATGCAGTGGCAATGTAGGATAGGTTTCTGAAAAACATCGCGGGGTGGTGCGCATTGTATGGGTGTGTAACATTACATTCACTAGTAGGAGTGATAAATACATCACGGGGTGGTGTGAATCATAGGGTCTGAATTAGGATAGGCAGTGAGTGGCAATACAGGATGGAGGAAAGCACCACGGGGTGTTCAGCATGGGGAGGTCAGGAAACATGCAGTGGCAATTTAGGATAGGTTTTTGTAAAACATCGCGGGGTGGTGCGCATTGTATGGGTGTGTAACATTACATTCACTAGTACGAGTGAGAAAAACATCACGGGGTGGTGTGAATCATAGGGTCTGAATTAGGATAGGCAGTGAGTTGCAATGTAGGATGGAGAAAAGCACCACGGGGTGCTCATCATGGGGAGGTCAGGAAACATGCAGTGGCAATGTAGGATAGGTTTCTGAAAAACATCGCGGGGTCGTGCTCATTGTATGGGTGTGTAACATTACATTCACTAGAAGGAGTGAGAAAAACATCACGGGGTGGTGTGAATCATAGGGTCTGAATTAGGATAGGCAGTGAGTGGCAATGTAGGATGGAGAAAAGCATCACGGGGTGGTCAGCAAGGGGAGTCAGGAAAAATTCAGTGGCAATGTAGGATAGGTTTCTGAAAAACAACATGGGGTGGTGCACATAATATGGGTGTGTAAAATTACATTCACTTGTAGGAGTGAGAAAAACATCACGGGGTGGTGTGAATCATAGGGTGTGAATTAGGATAGGCAGTGAGGTGCAATGTAGGATGGAGAAAAGCACCACGGGGTGGTCAGCATGGGGAGGTCAGGAAACATGCAGTGGCAATGTAGGATAGGTTTCTGAAAAACAACACGGGGTGTTGCACATAATATGGGTGTGTAACATTACATTCACTAGTAGGAGTGAGAAAAACTTCACGGGGTGGTGTGAATCATAGTGTCTGAATAAGGATAGGCACTGAGTGTCAATGTAGAATGGAGAAAAGCATCACGGGGTGGTCAGCAAGGGGAGTCAGGAAAAATGCAGTGGCAATGTAGCATAGGTTTCTGAAAAAACATCGCGGGGTGGTGTGAATCATAGGGTGAGAATTAGGATAGGCAGTGAGTGGCAATGTAGGATGGAGGAAAGCACCACGGGGTGGTCAGCATGGGGAGGTCAGGAAACATGCAGTGGCAATGTAGGATAGGTTTCTGAAAAACAACACGGGGTGGTGCGCATTGTATGGGTGTGTACCAATACATTCACTAGTAGGAGTGAGAAAAACATCACAGGGTGGTGTGAATCATAGGGTCTGAATTAGAATACGCAGTGAGAGGCAATGTAGGATGGAGAAAAGCACCACGGGGTGGTCAGCATGGGGAGATCAGGAAACATGCAGTGGCAATGTAGGATAGGTTTCTGAAAAACAACACGGGGTGATGCCCATAGTATGGGTGTGTAACATTACATTCACTAGTAGGAGTGAGAAAACCATCACGGGGTGGTGTGAATCATAGGGTCTGAATTAGGATAGGCAGTGAGTGGCAATGTAGGATGGAGAAAAGCACCACGTGGTGGCCAGCATGGGGACGTCAGGAAACATGCCGTGGCTATGTAGGATAGGTTTCTGAAAAACATCGCGGGGTGGTGCGCAACGTATGGGTGTGCAATACTACATTGGCTAGTAGTAGTGCGAAAAACATCACGGGGTGGTGTGAATCGTAGGTTCAGAATTAGGATAGGCAGTGAGTTGCAATGTAGGATGGAGGAAAGCACCACGGGGTAGTCAGCAT